>NC_091068.1:80278117-80587186 GCF_000393655.2 Nicotiana sylvestris | reverse complement strand
TAAAGGTAAGAAAACTGCCATGATTTTGCAAGGTAACATTTCTTTCTCTAAAACCTGATTTTGATGAATCTAAATTTTTTGCATGAAATAGGCGGTCTGGCCTCAGAGTGGACATTACCTCCCCACAGAGGAGAATTTTGAAGCATTCATGTTATTTCTTAAGCAACATAATGTTGATGTCTCAGTTGTTCAGGTAGGATATAACACATCTCCACTCTTGAAGTATATCTAAGCATTAGCTAACAAAGTAATCTTTTTAACACAAAAACTTTTATTCGAAAAGGAGTTATTAATTTTATGCAAATGTATATATATGTGCTAAATTCATACGCACTGTCACAAAGGAGTAGTGGATCAATGATACTCTACACTCACTAACATTTAACTTTGAATCCGCCTTTGTTACTGCTTTGACGCTCGGTGGCAAAATGAGATTTGGATAATTGTTAAACTTCAATCCTGATGCTGCAGAAATTCACCAATTATGAGGAGGAAGCTCCCTTTATCAGGAAGGAATGCGGTGTCAACATACGTAATAACTTATCAGCCCCAGATTTCAGCCAATCCAATGAAGAGAGCAACCTCAAAAGCTCAGACACAAAGAAGATTGATTCTACTAACAAGGATGACTCAAGGAAGTCCCGAATATCACGACCCAAAATTGCTGTTGAAATACCAGAAAGGGAGGGCATTCTCGAGTTGTTTAAGGAGACTGGCCAAGAACAAAAAGACAGCATGCTGCAGCCTGTGGAAACTCCAGCAGATGGATATGAAACACCAGATGAATATTTATCAGATACGGAATGTTCAGTTTCAAAGAAGAATTTATTTGATCATGAAAATGAAGACGAGAACAAAGAACCTGTCCCCGAAGAAAAGATAATCAAGAGAATAAATTCACATATAGGTAAAAAGTCATATCAATTGGCTCATCAATTTTCTTGTAGATGGACAACGGGAGTTGGACCTCGTATTGGATGCATGAGGGACTATCCATCCGAGCTCCAATTTCGCGTTATGGAGGAGGTGAATTTGTCTCCAAGAACTGCATTTTCAACTCCCTCAAAATCTGCTCGTCGTTATACTCCTACCATCTTTTCTAGAGAAGCAAATGAAGGCAAAAGACCTAGTTTTGAAGTAGTGGTATTCTCTGAATAAGATACTCCATCAGTAAAAAGAGATGCAAGTTTTGAGTGATTTGTAGTTTCAGAGAAATACAATTATTCTCACAGTAGGGAATTTTCTGCTAGGATTTCTCCTTCAGCATTTCTCTATTCCTTACTAATCGAGAAATTGCAGTTTTGTTTGTTTCTTTCTTTTCCCTCTTGAATCATTTTCCCCCCTGTACAGGCCTGTACAGCAAGATGTAATTATTCTTTAGTCCATTCATTTGAAGATTATTTAGAATAAAAGATCAAATAAAGTCTGTCAATTTTTTTTTTCTCTTACTCAATTGTGTTCATCTGCATATTGATTATCCTTTAATTCAAAAATCTATATGGACTCCAGGAAGTTTCATTCCGCTATGCAAAGTGCATGGAAAGCAATGAAGTTTCTCTAAGATAAATGAGTACTGTTACGCGGCACCTTCCTGAGATTCCTTGGAAGGGTGATGTAAGGCTAAGCAACTGATGTCAATGCAGTTACTGTCCGCCAACTGAGGCCCCCTTCGTACGCTAGACGAGGTTGTCAGGAAAACCAATGTCAAAAGCAATTGAGAGAACAAAAATGAGAATTGAGAATGAAAGAAGCTTGATTGCATTAATGAAAACTATTACCGAAAAGCAATACGGTATCGAGGGAGAGAGACACCAGTACAAAAAGTTGTTTACTTGCTAGAAAGTTTGATTGTTTGATCCCCCTAATAGTGCTTAAAAAAATAAACTGAAGTTACAAGACTAGACTTGACTAAGCTAGAAAAACATAATGGAAGTACATTAAATAAAACTACTCTATATTTACAATGAAAAGGACTTAGTTTTCTACAAGGCAAAAACAGGTCCGTTGTCAGCAAACATTGTCTTTGACACCACGATCTGCACGCGCGACGCTGTCTGCGCGCGCGACTGCTGGTATCTGCCTGCGGCTGGGCGCTGGCGAGGGATATCGGTGAGGTGACAGAAGCACATGCGCGCTTGTCATTTGGCGCAGCCAAAACCACGGGGCCGTCCATGGTGCTAGGGTTGGGAGGCTTGCTAGGACGCCACGGGGCGCACCCAAGGGGTCATGGGGCATGAATGGAAAGCCACCCATGACAGTACTTATGATCAAAATAAAATTAGAATGGGAGTTATAGGAATTACCAAGAGGTTAGTAATATCTACTGATAATATTCTTAGTTTTTTTACTGTTGAGGAAAACTAACCCTTTGATCAGTATAAACTACGGAAAAGGGTCAAAACTGACGCTAGACTATTAGAGTTGGTACAATAATACCTTTCGTCCACCTATTTTGCAAAAATTACCCTTACCGTTATCTTTTTGGCTCAAGACTGCCCTTACGACTAACAACTCTGTTAGGTTAAAAAAAACTTAATTAATTTTCACGTGTCATCATCCCATTGGCCTAACTTAAAACTCGCCTAAATTAAAATAAACACACCCACATTCTAAGACCCATAAACAAAAATACTATTTCCTAGTCTATCATTCTTCCTCTCCCTCTTCCATTTCTTTCTCCTCTTTCTTTTCAAAAATATTCCAACATCTAGAACTCTCGTACACCCTTTTTTTTCCTAAGCAAACAAAACTCAATTTTATAGTTAATCACCTTACTCTTCCTATTTTTTTCTCTATTAAATGTACACATCAATTCTCCTATTTTTTTTCCATCACAGAAATACCATTCATTATCCATTTTTCTTGCTACACTTCACTGCTTCATACAATAAGCTCAATCAAGTGTTTATTACAGTCACATTCTCCAATAAGTCGTATTCTCTCATATTCTCAGGCATAGGATCTGAAAATATTCCTCTTGATTTAACCAATCTCTTTTTTAAAATTGGCGGTGTTGATATAACCTAAAGAGTATCCTTGTACAATAGCTTAATTTATGGACATGATAGGATGTTCAGACTATGGTGAGCTAGTGTAGAAGAAAAAGGTCGAGGTCCGAGCAGAGACCAAGTAAAACTCTGGTATAATCAAAATTGGATGCGGAGTTATCATGAAATATACAACGAAAAATATTGCAAATGCTCAATGACCATTACCATTGACACTCTATTAGTGTTCATATATTCGGGTGAAAATTGTATGACATAAAGTATTGGTAACTAAAAATTTTGGTTGTTTGAAAAAAAACTTTAATGGTATTTGTAGTGATTATTCCAATAGAGTGCAAGGTCAAAAAAGGACGAGAAGAAGAAAAAGAAAAATATATGAATGCACACACGCTAGAGAGGGGTGGAGGGTGGGGAGAGATTTTTTTGAGACGGGGTATTATTGTACCAACTCTAATAGTCTAGGGGCAGTTTTGACCTTTTTCTGTTATTTTAATTTATGTGAGTTTTAAGTTAGGTCAATGAGACGATGACACATGGAAATTAATTAAGTTTTTTTAACCTAACAGAACGGTTAGTCGTAAGGGCAATCTTGAGCCAAAAAGATAACGGTAAGGGTAATTTTTGCAAAATAGATGGACGGAGGATATTATCGTACAAACTCCAATAGTCTAGAGACAGTTTTGGCCCTTTTCCGTATAAACTATAAAGGAGTCTCTAACATATATAAAAATTGAAAGAAAAGCAAATGAAAAATTCCCCTAAAATGCATTCCTAATGAGTCACAATATCCCATAATTCATTATTTAAAGTATATTATGCCCCAATAGCTATTTGAAAAAAGCAAATTTTATCATCAAAATCTCATATATATACTTGTTAGTAGCACTAAAGTTTTCACTCATTTTGAGCCACTACATAATGTCTCTTAAGGGACAACAACAACAACAACATCCCAGTATAATCCCACAAGTGAGGTCTGATGAGAGTAGTATGTACGCAGACCTTACCCCTACCCCGAGGGGCAGAGAGGCTGTTTCCAGGATAATGTCTCTTAAGGGAAGGGCCTTAATTATAGACCAATCAAAGAAAAGGAAAATCCCAATTAAAAATAACAATTTTAGCTATTAATGTCGTTCAAATTCTAGCAAACATAAAAACAAGGTGATTTGTTTCTATGTATCTAAGTTTAGGTGGATATCACTATTCAATATCAATATTTGTGAGAGACGAGTACCATAGAATTGCTCTCTTTATACATATACTCTAAAGGTGTTAATCGGGTTGGGCCGCCACTAACAATCCGGTTCGACCTGGTTCAACCCGATTCGGTAAGGGGTGGAACGGGTTGGCTAGGGTAGAGGTTGTGCCGGATGAGGTCGGGCCTTTTTTGGCTACCGGTGCACCGGAACCCGGCTAGCCTGCTAACCCTTTCAGCCCGATTTATGTTGTAATTTTTTATTATTTTTTAAAAATTCTGACGTCAAAATAAAAAATGACCGTTGGGCAATGGCCATTTTTTTTTTACTTTTAACCATTTCGGCCTACCTCCTTACTAAAATAGCCCCTCCACCCCCTAATAGTTGATAAATTACATTCTTAGCCTTTTAATAACTATAAATAGCCCCCCTCGAGAAATTTTCACAAACCACTATTGTTTAGTGGTTATTAGCTAACTATAGATATCATTTATTAAATTACTTCCTATAGCTATGTTTTCAATTGTTATAGAGTGTATTCGATGTATTTAAGCTACTGTATTCATGAATACAATAGCAAAACTCGGCGTGAAATAGGGGAGTCCAGCTAAGCAACAGTGGTATTTGATTGTATTCGACTGTATTCGCGAGTTGTAATTGTGAATACAGTAACGTAAACTACGTAAAAAATGGTCTTTTCAACTGTTTAAAACAGTAAATGAATCAATTAACGCGATTGACTACTAATATAACTCAACTAACTCAATTATAACACGCACAATCTGTATTTCACGTTAAAGAAAAGATTTTCCAGCCGAAAAAGACCACAAAACAGAGCAATCTCTAGATTTTCAATCCCTCCTTTTTCTATTGCTATCGTTTTGTAGATTTCAAAATATGTACTCATTTTAGATGAATACATGTATTTGGAATACATCACATATTCATAAGTACAACAGTGAAAGCCTTGTAAATATATCTTAATACATCTAAAAACAAACAGTAAAAGTCACTACAATAACTATTTATCAGCAAAATACAGATGAATACATGTATTTGAAATACATAACACAATCATAAGTACAACAGTGAAAGTCATCTAAATACATCAAAATACATCTAAACACATCTAAAAACAAATAGTGAAAGTGTTGATTTTTTTGAATTTCTCAAATTGGGCTTGTTTCGACGTGTCATTGCGTATTTTTGTTCTCTTTTTCGCAACTGTATTTGTTGTTGAACCTGCAAATACATGTTCCGCTTGAGTGATTTGCAAATCGAAAGATAGCCCTTTGAAATTGATTGCTTTTGTCGGTATACCTCGGATAACCCTCTTGTAAGGAGTTTAATCAGTCATTGGAGAAGAAAATCTGAGTTTTCTGTAAAAGGTTAACAATGGTGATTGTTTCTACAAAAAAAAGTACAGATATACAGAATAATACATGTGCCAGTGAAAAACTAACAAGTTTAACACTTACCACAACTTTTTTGGGCAAACAATTTTGAAAATTGAGAGAGAGAATGGAGATGAATCAGTTGATAATGGAGGTTGTATTCGTGGGGAAAATACTGGGTTGGGAGAGAGATAGTGGAGAGAGAACGTGAGTTTAACAAAATTGTATACAATACCGATATTATTGGGAGAGAGAAAATAGAAAGTATGAGAGAGAAAAATATTTCAGAGCGTATTTAAGGGCTTAACAATAGGAAGTGACCATAAATAGATAATTTGCTATAAAACCTAAAAGGTAACTATAGAATATAATTTTATAAAAAGGTATTTATTTATAATAAATAAGGTGTAAAGGTTTGCTATAGGAGGTAAAACTTCCAACGTATACACTAAAAAAAAATTACCCCGACCTGATTCGATCTAATAAGCCCAAACCCGAACGGGCCCACCAAAATTCAGTATATCGCAGCCCACTATCAGCCCGTGATCCCAGCCCATTAATCAGCCCGCTTCACTAACCAGACGGGCATTTTTTTTTCCATGTCCAGCCTCGGTAAACACTCTTAATATTATACTCCTGTATATATTTTTTCTGTCTATTTTGTTGTCTTTTTTTTCTCTGACGCGTCCTTAAATCTACAGCGGTGACAAGGGATACAAAAGTAATTTCAGAAAGCTTCAGTATATAAATATACTCTTTAGGGTTTTACTTCAAAATCCATTAGCGCTGTGTGAGCTTTTGTTGGCCGTCGTAGCTTTCAACTCGTTCTTCCGCTCTTCCAAGGTAAGCTATTTTCCTTTTCCCCAAAAAACAAATCATGTTGTTTCAGTAATCTGTTTTTAAATTTTTTTCGATCAGCTATTTTTCTTTTGGTCAAATTCTATAATAGGACTCAATCTTTTAGCTCAATTTGGATTTGTGTGATTGATCTAATAATAGATGTGTATTGTTATTGGATTTTTCTGACTAATGTTGCATGCTGATAAATTGGGTATTTGAAAAACAAGATTGCATCAATCGAAGAAGAAGGGAACATGTGTATCAAAATGACAAACTCATTGTTCTTTTTATTTTAATTATCTCATTGGTTAAGGTTAGTCTCATTAGGGTCGAAGGTTTGATTTGAAAACAAGAACTTGTTTGTGTGAAAGAAAAGGTGAAGTCTTGCGTTTTGGGTGCACCCATGAGGTTCCAGGAACAATATTGACGATTGGGTATGGTTTTTTTTTAAAACTTTTTGTATACTTGCGGGAATTATAAAAATTATTGCCTTATGGAAAGAAGTTTCATTCTATGCATACAAAAATTGTTCATAGCAGACTGATAAGGAGGACTTATATAAGGAACTAGCCTACAGAGAAAAGAACCATTAACCTAGGTTGAAAATTTGTGAAGTGGACACCCTCCTCAGCCTAGTTTTGTCATTTTAGTTATTTTAGTTGGAAAGGATATGTGAGACCTGCAATAATGGAAGCTCGTACCTTACTTTGTGTTTGTGTCCGGTTACCTCCAATGCTTATTTTCTGTCATTAAAAACAGGAATTTATTCGTCTGAGAAAAGGTAAAGTCTTGCCTTTAAGTGCACCCATGAGGTTCCTGGAACAGTATAGACGATTGGGTGTAGGTTCTTTTACTTTTCATATATCACTTTCACCTGGAATTCTTCCCACCATATTATTTAAAACTATTACATTGTGGAATAGATGGATTCTTGATACAAGAATTGTTCAGAGCAAACTGATCAGAAGGAGGTGTACAAGGATAAGAACTTTGAAGTATTGATCTGCCTCTGATAAAATGCTTTAGTATGTCAACATGTTGAGTGTTGTTTGTTTTGCTTATTGATGGTTCTTAAGTTATTAGATTGCAAGGTTTTAGAGTGCTTTGCTTCTTTCTACTAATGTTTTATTTGAACTCCTCCAAGGTGTTTTCCATTATTTAACTATGGTTTCTTACAAATATATTCTGCATTTGCAGAATGGAATCTGCAACCAAGCATGCGATTGTGGTGAAAGTCATGGGTCGTACCGGATCCAGAGGACAGGTGACACAGGTGAGAGTCAAGTTTCTTGACGACCAAAACAGGTTTATCATGAGAAATGTCAAGGGACCAGTCAGAGAGGGTGATGTTCTCACACTGTTGGAGTCTGAGAGGGAGGCCAGGAGATTGCGCTGAGGGCATAATTATGAATGCCACATTGAAATTGCCTTGAGTACTTGTACTGGCTTTGATTTAGTCTTTGGTTTTGTTTGCTCAGACTCGTAATTTTCAACATGTTTTTAACGATGATAGTCGTGTAAGTTTGGTGCAGTTCAAGGTTTTGGAATAGTTTTTATGATAATATTTTGCTACCTTTTCTGCGGTGTTCCATTTCTGTGAATTGGTTCTGTAGAAGCGATGGTTTCTTCTGACTTATATTTGTGTTCATACTATGTTTTCTGTTGCTGCTTTTGTTCTTGATAAGACTGTTAATAGTCCATAATGCCATTCAAACAAGCTGCCTTAAATTATTTACGAACCAAAGCCTTCAATTTTGAGACTTTAGCAGATGTAGAAGTTCAGTGACCGTAAATGTTCAATCCGGATCTAAGGTGGATTTAGGCAGCTTGAGCAATAATTTCTGGATGCATATGTTTCACACTTTTTTTGGGGGTAATTAAAGATTTTATATACTGCACATACTGCATTTTGCATGTATTGCACATTCTTTATATTAGTTTATTTGTTATTCTGTAACTTTGGAAAAACTGTTCTTCCATCTTTTAATGATAAAACAACACCTGAAAGTTCTTGACTGTCGAGGGTAATCCAGTAACTACATGTAGAAGAGGGGTTAAAACATGAAATTACTTTCATATTGCATGAGGATTGTAGAATTAAATGTAATTATATTTTTGCATTAATTTCAGTAATAAAAGAATCTGTTAAGACCATAACTAAATTAGTAGAACTTAGGAGATATATCAATTAAATGTAGAGTTCAATATTTCCAAAAGCAACGCACGTTTTACTAACATCAATTGCATTAGGGAATATATGGGAATTAAACATACAATGACACGAACAAACGCAACTAAATTAAGTAACGATACCATTCTACCCATCGTTTTATAATGTATTGTATTGTATCATTTTATAAATACAACATTTGAATCAGTGTTTTAAAAGGCTTTTCTGGGACTCGTCTCGGGGCTCGCCCTGGGCAAAGCACTATCAAAACACCTTGAGGCTTATGTGTGGGGCTTAGTTCTATGAGGCTTACGCCCCAAAGCGCCCGACTGTATGCCCTAAACATGCCTAACGCTCAACGCTCGGGACTCGCCCAACAGTTTCTACGTTAATCATGTGTTGAATTCACTAATTAGCACTATTGGCTCGCAAAATTCTTTACCAAATGAATGAGTAGAGTTATTTTTATCTATAGAAATAAGAAAATTGTGAATAACTCAAATAACGAACCATAGTATTGCATATTTATAATTGAGAACATCGAGAGGGTGAATATGGCTTCCGACGGTAGATAACGGAAATTTATATCTTTACTTGATAGATATTCATGTCTTAGTTCTATGTCTCCTAAAATTATTATACATTTATTATTTTACTTTTAAAAATAATTTATATTTACTCATGAAGGAGTAATATTTTAAACTACAGCATAAAATTTATTGAGTATTTACTTTTAAGGGGAAAAATATGCAGTTTGATAATAATTGTTAAGAAATTATGATTTTTAATTTTTTGAAAGTTAAGACGTTGTAGTTAATTTATATTTACATAGTAACTTTAATAGTAGTGCATTATTTATACTTGTAAAACATGCAAGATATTTTATTTATATGAGTTTGTTTAATTCTTTTTAGTTTTCTTGAACTTTTAATGTGTCTTTTATATTTTTTTTGTCTTATAATGCTATATTATTAATTCATAAATTTTAAAAATTAAAGATCCATGGGGCTTACGCACCATGTCTCGAGACTTTTGCTTCGCCCCGTATTAAGTAAAAGCCCTGTCTCACGCCATCGCCTTTTAAAATACTAGTTTGGATAGATTGTATTGTTTGTTGTTGTTAAATAACATTTTATTGTTTGGTTTGACTGTATCATACTGTACTATAATAGATAAGTTTACTAAAATACCCTCAATTATTCAAATATTAAATTTATCAAGAAGTACGCATAAATATAATTTAAGAAAATCCCTTCTACTAATTTATCACCAAACATGTCTTATAAATAGATTAAGCAATTAAATTCATACAAATTCTAACAAAATTAACAATTTTAGATTGGAGTTGGAAGCGGCAGAAGATCTGGAAAAAAGGGACGAAGACAAAGTAGGTTATAGGTGGGAGATTTGGAGTTAAAATTAAAAAAAAAAAGAGGTAAAGGATAAAATAGAATTATGGAGTAATAAGTTAGGGCACAAATAAAAAGAAAAATAAGAAACAATCCCACCACACCAAATCGGTTGTTTAAAACATGAGACTTTTCATTATTCCGAAATAATGAATTTGTCACGATCCAATTTCTCCCTCAGTGAGTTGTCGTGACGGCACCTAGTCTCTACGACTAGGTAAGCCTAACACTTGCGGAAACGAAATAAAAGCATGAACATTAACTACTAACAGTAACAAACATCTAGTAAGCAACTGAATGCCACTCGGCATATAAAATTTTCGCCTCTGAAATGTACCGAATAATTCCCAAAATCTGGAATACCGTAAGTCACAAGCTACTAGGACGTCGTAACTGTTCTATGCATCATCTCTACCGAAAGAAGGAAAATGAACATAAGGGGATAGAGGGGAACTCCGAGGATCTGCGGGCAGATGTACCTTGAAGTCTCCAATATGCAGAAGCAACTGAAACTAGTGATGAAGCTGGTAAGATGAACCTGGATTTGCACACGAAAAATATGTGCAGGAAAGGGCGTGAGTACACCACAACGGTACTCAGTAAGTGCCAAACTTAACGTACACGACGCTCACATATCAAACAGTACCAAATCTTAAGGGGAGTTCTCTCACACAAGGTTAGGTAAGCCTCTTACCTCGAACCAAGCTCAAATCAATCTGAAACAACGCTATTTCCACAAAAATCCGACTCTGAATGGCCCAAATCTAGCCAAAATCAATTACACAACATGAATACAACTACAAGGATCTAATCTAGCTCCCGAAATCAAAGCCAAAACAAGAAATTAAAAATTCGCCCAAAAAAGCCTCCCTGGGCCCACGTCTCAAAATCGAGTAAAAGATACCAAATATGAACACCCATTCACTCACAAGTTCATTTGTACCAAAATTATCCAAATCCAATGTTTAAATCCCACTCAAAACTCAAAAATTCGGTTGGGGAACTTTTCCCCCATTTTTCTAACTTTTCAATCCAAATCCAAAATTAAATGGAGAAAATAAAATTAGATTAATGAAATATAACTAAAAACGAGTAAGGAATCGTTACCCCAAATCTCTCTCTGAAAATCCCTTAAAGAATCACTAATTTTAGAGCTCCCAAGACCAAAAATGGAGAAATGAATCAAATATTCAATTTAGCCCTTTTTCTGCCAGTTAGACCGCACCTGCGGGAGGACCATCGCATGTGCGAAAACAACTTAAATGGGCTGAGACCGCATCTGCGAGCACTGGGACGCACTTGCGAGCCCGCTCCTGCGGTCCCCAGTCGCTTCTGCGGACCCCTCATCGCACCTACGACCCAGCTGGACAAGGCCCATATCTGCATCTGCGGTTCCATAGCCGCTTCTGCGGCTCTGCACCTGCGGCCCAGAGTGCGCAGGTGCGGTTACACCAGATACAACAACTTCAGCCATTTTCCTTAGTCTCAAACCAATCCGTTAAGCACCCGAAACTCACCCGAGGCCTCTGGGACCTCAACCAAACATTCCAACCAATCTTAAAACACCATACAAACTTAGTCGAGCCCTCAAATCACATCAAACAATGCTAAAAACACAAATCACCCTCTAATCCAAACTTAATGAACTTGAAACTTTGATTTTTTACAATCGATACCGAAACCTACCAAACCATGTCTGATTGACCCCAAATTTTGCACACAAGTCATAATCAACACTACAGACCTACTCCATCTTTCGGAATGGGAATATGACCCCGGTATCAAAAATTCCACTACCGGTCCACTTGTCCAAAATTTTGACTTTCGCTATTTCAAGCCTAAATGAGCTACGGACCTCCAAAACCCAATCTGGACATGCCCCTAAGCCAAAAATTACCTAACGGAGCTAACGGAACAGAGGAACTTTATTTCGGAGTCGTCTTTACATAGTTCTGACTACGGTCTAAATCATAAGGTTTAAGCTCCCATTTAGGGACTAAGTGTCCCAAAACACTTCAAAAACCCAAAATGAAACTTCCCGGCAAGTCACAATAGCAGAAAAAATACAGGGGAAGCAGTTAATAGGGGATCGGGGATCTAACTCTCAAAATGACCGGCTGGGTCGTTACATCCTCCGCTCTTAAAACAATCATTCGTCCTCGAACAAGAATAGAGACATACCTGAAGTGGTGAAAAGATGAGGATAACAGCTACGCATATCTTGCTCGGTGTCCCAAGTCACCTCCTCGACCGGATGACCCCGCCACTGAACCTTTACTGATGCAATGTTCTTTGACCTAAGCTTTCGGACCTGCCTATCCAAAATAGCTACTGGCTCCTCAACATAGGGTAGATCCTTGTCCAACTGGACTGAGCTGAAATCCAATACGTGAGACAGATCGCCGTGATACCTCCGGAGCATCGAAACATGAAATACCAGATGAACTCCTGTTGAGCTGAGAGGTAAGGCAAGCTCATAAGCAACCTCCTTAACTTGCCACAACACCTCAAAGGGACCAATAAACCTTGGGCTCAGCTTGCCCCTCTTTCCGAACCTCATGACGCCGTTCATAGGCGAAACCCGAAGTAAGAACCTCTCTCCAACCATGAATGCAATATCGTGAACCTTTCGGTCTGCATAACTCTTCTGTCTGGACTGGTTTGTGCGGATGCTATCCTGAATCACACTAACCTTATCCAAGGCATCCTGAACGAAGTTCGTACCCAATCATCTGACCTCGCCCGACTCGAACCAACTCACTGGGGATCGACACCGCCTACCGTATAGAGCCTCATACGGTGCCATCTGAATGCTGGACTGATAACTATTGTTGTAGACAAACTCCGCAAGTGGCAAGAACTGGTCCCAAGAACCTCCAAACTCCATCACACACGCACGAAGCATATTCTCAAAAATCTGAATAGTGCACTCCGACTGTCCGTCCGCCTGAGGGTGAAATGGTGAGCTTAACTCCACCCGAGTACCCAACTCATGTTGTACGGCTCCCCAGAATCGTGATGTAAACTGCATACCCTGATTAGATATGATAGATACCGACACACCATGAAGTCTGACAATCTCGCGGGTATAAATGCGAGCCAGCTGCTCGGAAGAATAGGTAGTCATCACAGGAAGGAAATGGCTGACTTGGTCAGCCTATCCACAATCACCCAAACTACATCAAACTTCCGCTGAGTCCGTGGGAGCCTAACAACAAAATTCATAGTGATCCACTCCCATTTCCACTCCAGGATCTCTAACTTTTGAAGCAATCCACCCAGTCATTGATGCTCATACTTCACTTGCTGGCACTTTAGACATATAGCCACATACTCTACTATGTCCTTCTTCATCCTCCTCCACCAATAATGCTGTCTCAGGTCCTGATACATCTTCGCAGCACCTAGATGAATGGAGTACCGTGAGCTATGAGCCTCCTGAAGAATCAACTCATGCAACCCATCTACATTAGGCACACATAGCCTGTTCTGCATCCTCAATGCACCATCATCCCCAATAATGACCTCCTTAGCATCACTGTGCTGGACCGTGTACTTAAGGACAACTATATGAGGGTCATCATCCTGATATGATCATTAAGAAAAGACCGAGAGACCACGCAAGCCAATACTCGACTCGGCTTAGAAATATCCAATTTTACAAACTGGATGGCTAAGGCCTGAACATCTAATGCCATGGGCCTCTCTCCTGCTGGTAGATAAGCTAAGCTCCCCAAACTCTCTGCCCGGTGACTCAAAGCATAGGCCACCATATTGGCCTTCCTAGAGTGGTACAAAATGGTGATATCATAATCCTTAAGCAGATATAACCACCTCCTCTGACGCAAATTAAGATCCTTCTGCTTGAACAGATGTTGCAAACTCCAGTGATCAGTGTAGATCTCACAAGGGACACCATACAAATAGTGCCGCCAAATCTTCAAGGCATGAACAATAGTTGCTAGCTCAAGTTTGTGGACATGATAGTTATTTTCATGCACCTTCAGCTGTCTAGACGTGTATGCAATTACCTTACAATCCTACATCAACACTGTGCCGAGGCCAACTCGCAACGCATCACAATAAACTATATAAGACCTCAAACCTGAAGGCAATACCAATACTGGGGTTGTAGTCAAATCTATCTTGAGCTTTTGGAAGCTCTCCTCACACTCCTATGTCTATCTGAACGGAGCACCCTTCTGGGTCATCCTAGTCATAAGCACTGCAATAGATGAGAACCCCTCAACAAATCGACGATAATACCTCGCCAAACCAAAGAAACTCCGGATCTCTGTAGCTGAGGACGGTCTGGGCCAACTCTGCACTGCTTCCACCTTCTTCGGATCCACCTTGGTCCCTTCACTCGACACTACATGACCCAAGAATGCCACAAAATCCAACTAGAACTCACATTTTGAGAACTTTGCATATAACTTGTTTTCTCTCAAGGTTTGAAGCACTATCCTCAGGTGCTGCTCATGATCCTCCCTACTCCGGGAGTACACCAGAATGTCGTCAATAAAGACAATGACGAATGAGTCAAGATAAGGCCAAAATACATTGTGCATCAAATGCATAAATATTGTTGGGGTGTTGGTCAGCCCAAATGACAGCACAAGGAACTCGTAATGACCATACCGAGTCCTGAAAGCAGTCTTCGAGATGTTTTGCTTCCGAATCTTCAACTGATGATAACCGGAATGCAAGTCAATCTTGGAAAACACCCTGGCACCCTGTAACTGATCAAATAGGTCATCAATACGAGCCAAAGGATACTGGTTCTTCACTGTGACTTTGTTCAACTGGCGATAACCAATATACATACGCATAGAACCATCCTTTTCTTCACAAACAAGACAAGAGAACCCCAAGGTCACACTAGGCCGAATGAATCCCTTATCAAGCAATTCCTGTAACTGATCCTTCAATTCTTTCAACTCAGGAGGAGCCATACGATAAGGAGGAGTAGAGATGGGCTGAGTGCCTGACAACAAATCAATGCCAAAATAAATATCTCTATTGGGTGGCATGCCCGAAAGATCAGCTGGAGACATATCAGGAAAATCCCTCACTACTAGGAGTGAATCAACTGTAAGGGTATCAATACTAACATCTCTCACATAGGCTAGATACGCGTCACACCACTTCTCAACCATTTGTTGAGCTTTAAGAAATGATAAAACTATGTTGGGAGTGTAATCTAAGGTAAACCTCCACTCTAATCGCGGTATACCTGGCATAGCCAATGTCACGGTCTTGGTGTGACAATCAAGAATAGCATAATGGGACGACAACTAGTTCATGCCCAAGATAACATCAAAATCTACCATACTGAGCAATAATAAATCGGTTCTGGTCTCAAAACCACTAAGAGTAATCAAACACGACTGATACACACGGTCCACAACAAGATCTCCTACAGGAGTAGACACTTAAACATGGGAACTCAAAGAATCCCGAGATTCGCCCAAATACGAAAAAAATAAGATGACACATAAGAATAAGTGGAGCCTGGATCGAATAGAATCGATGCATCTCTATCGCAGACCAGAACAATACTTGTAAGGACAGAATCGAAAGCAACGACCTCTGTACGAGCAGGAAAGGCATAATATCTGGTCTAGCCTCCCCCTCTAGTGCGACCTTTACCTCTCCAACCCCCACCTCGGGCTAGCTGAGCAGATGGGGTGGCAGCTAGTGCTGTAATCATAGCCTAAGGACCTGGTGGAGCACGTTGTAGCTGAGAAGTCTGTGGAGATACACCCCTCCTAAGTCTGGGGCAATCCCTCGCCATATGACGAGTGTCGCCATACTCAAAACAAGCTCTGGGAGGACGTGGAGGCTGTGGCTGACTCGGACCAGGTCTGCTGGACTGACCGCTGATAGCACCCCGTGCAGGAGGCACACTAGATACTGGAGGTGCATAATAAGGCTCCTGAGGTCTAGGAGGAGCTGGAATACTACTGGCGGCTGGAAGAGCTGAATGAATGGGGCTACTCACATAACCCCTACCATGACGAACTACATCTGGGGTACGAGCACCAGAATAATGGCCCGACTCTTGAGACCTCTTGGCCTATCTCTCCTCCCTATCCCGAGAAAGCATGCCCTCTACTCTCCTAGCAATATTCACCACCTGCTGATACGAGATATCTATCTCTAACTCCCAGGTCATGCTAGTCCTGATGCTGGGTATGAGTCCCTCAATAAACCGACGGACCCTCTCTCGAACTGTAGAAACCAAGGCAGGTGCATGTCTAGCCAAGTCACTGAAACGGACTGCATACTCTGAAATAGTCATAGCACCTTGGCGCAACTACTCAAACTCCGCGCGCCAAGCATCCCTGAGGCTCTGAGGGACATACTCTCTCAAAAACATGTACGAGAACTGAGTCCATGTAAGGGAAGATGCCTTAGCCGGACTGTCCAACTCATAAGTATGCCACCACTAATAGGCTGCCCCTCGAAACTGGAAAGCTGTGAAAGAATCCCCACTCGACTCTGCTATGCCCATAATACGGAGGATACAGTGGCACTCCTCCAGAAATCCCTGAGCTTCCTCTGACGCTAGACCACTGAATGTAGGAGAGTCGTACTTCTTGTACTTTTCGAGCCTACGTTGCTCCTCCATTGAGATTGCTGCCCTACCCTCGGGCTGAGCTGGGGCTACAGGCGGTACTGCTATAAGCTCTGGAATCTGATCAACCTGAACCTGCCGCTCGGGAGTGCGGGTGGCGAGAGTCTGTGCTCCTCCCCCGACCTGAGATGTGGCTAGAGCAAGGGCAATCAACCCTGCATGAGCTAGAGTATTGTACATGCTCATGAACTATGGAGTAGTAGTAGTGGCCGTATTTGTGGCTCCTCGGTAGTAGCTCACTTGGGTGCTCTGGCAGCTCTACCCTGGCCTCGGCCTCTGGCAGCTCTAGTAGGGGGCGCGAGTGCCTCTTCATCTCCAGATGCATGTGTCCTCATCATCTATGAGAGAATAGAAGATAGAAGTTTAGAATTTCGAAGTCAATAATCTAGCACGACCAGGAATCAAATGAAGTGGAATTTTCCTAACAGTTCCATAGCCTCCCGAAGATAAGTACAGACGTCTCCATACCGATTCGCAGGACTCTAATAAACCGGCTTGTGACTCATGACTCCTATGAACCTAGAGCTCTGATACCAACTTGTCACGATCCAATTTCTCCTTTCCGTGAGTTGTCATGACGGTACCTAGTCTCTATGACTAGGTAAGCCTAACACTTGCGGAAATGAAATAAAAGCATGAACATTAACTACTAATAGTAACAAATATCTAATAAGCAACTGAATGTCACTCGGCATATATAATTTTCACCTCTGAAATGTACCGAACAATTCCCAAAACCTGGAATACTGTAAGTCACAAGCTACTAGGAAGTCTTAACTATTCTATACATCATCTCTACAGAAAGAAGAAAAAATGAACATAGGGGGATAGAGGGGGACTCCGAGGATCTGCGGCTGCAGGCAGATGTACCTTGAAGTCTCCAATATGCAGCAGCGACTGCAACTAGTGATGAAGCTGGTAAGATAAACCTGGATCTGCACACAAAAAATATGTGTAGGAAAGGGCGTGAGTACACCACAACGGTATCCAGTAAGTGCCAAGCCTAACCTCTGTCGAGTAGTGACGAGATAAGGTCAGGGCCCTACTGTATAAATATAATGAAAGTAAATATGCAGCTCAACCAACAAGAATAACAGTTACAGCAAGAGAACCTACAGTTTAGACTACGTACAAGTCAAGGAAAGCAGGAAGTTTCACTAAACATGCTGCACAGAGTTCAAATAGGCAGTTAAAAACACGTAGGCGTACTATTCTAATCTAAACATGATAGTTACATATGCTAGTGTAGTTCAAATAAGGAGAAACATGCTATGACTTAGTGGAAAAAGGAGTTTTACAACAAATAGCTTGTGTACGTACTCATCACCTCACATACACTGCGCTCAGATATCAAACAATACCAAATCCTAAGGGGAGTTCCCCGACACAAGGTTAGGTAAGTCACTTACCTCGAACCAAGCTCAAATCAATCCGAAAGAACACTCTTTCCACGAAAATCCGACTTCGAATGGCCCAAATCTAGCCAAAATTAATTACATAACATGAATACAACTACAAGGAACTAATATATCTACCGAAATCAAAGCCAAAACAAGAAATTGGAAATTTTCCCCCAAAAGCCTCCCCGGGCCCACGTCCAGGAATCGAGTAAAAGTTACCAAATATGAACACTCATTCACTCACGAGTTCATTCGTACCAAAATTATCCAAATCCGATGTTTAAATCCCATTCAAAACTCATAAATTTGGTTGGGGAACTTTTCCCTATTTTCCTAACTTTTCAATCCAAATCTGAAAATAAACAGAGAAAACAACTTTAGATTAATGAAATACAACTAAAAACGATTAAGGAATCGTTACCATAAAGCTCTCTCTGAAAATCCCTTAAAGAATCGCCAATTTCCGAGCTCCCAAGTCCAAAAATGGAGAAATGAATCAAACCCTCGATTTAGCCTTTTTTTCTGCTAGTTAAACCGCACTTGCGGTTAGTTGCTTGCATATGCAGCCCCGCACCTGCGGGAGGACCATCGCAAGTGAGAAAACAACTTAAAGGGGCTAGGACCGCATCTGCGAGCACTGGGCCGCACCTGCGAGCCCGCTCCTGTGGACCCTTCACCGCACCTGCGGCCCAGAGTGCGCAGGTGCAGTTACACCAGATACAACAACTTTAGCCATTTTCCTAAGTCTCAAACCAATCCGTTAAGCACCCGAAACTCACCCGAGACCCTCGGGACCTTAACCAAACATACCAACCAATCCTAAAACACCATACGAACTTAGTTGAGCCCTCAAATCACATTAAATAATGCTAAAAACACAAATCACCCTCCAATCCAAACTTAATGCACTTGAAACTTTGATCTTCCACAACCGATGCTGAAACCTACCAAACCACGTCCGATTGACCCCAAATTTTGCAAACGAGTCATATTTAACACTACGGACCTATTCTAACTTTCAGAATCGAATTCCGACCTCGATATAAAAAATTTCACTACCGGCCCAAAACTCCAAAAATTCGACTTTCGCTATTTCAAGCTTAAATGAGCTACAGACCTCAAAAATAAAATCTGGACACGCTCCTAAGCCCAAAATCACCCAACGGAGCTAACAAAATCGACCGAATTCCATTCCAGAGCCGTCTTTGCACTGTTCCGACTACAGTTCAAATCTTAAGACTTAAGCTCTTATTTAGGGACTAAGTGTCCCAAAACACTTCAAAAACCAAAACGAAACCTCCCAGCAAGTCAAAATAGTAGAAATAAATACGGGATAAACAGGTTAATAGGGGATCAAGGCTCTAACTCTCAAAACGACCGATTGGATCGTTACACAATCCTTGAGATCAATTAGAGGAGCACTAAACTGATTAATATTGGAGCGAGCGATACAACTATTGTATAGGTAAAATATCAGGTGAAATAAAAATATCTTGAGCATACAGTAGGAACCTAAATCTAACTTCCAGTTTGCAAAATATTAAGCGGAGACTATTATAATGCCATGAGCATACAACATATGTCTGACGCCTTTAATTAAAATTGGCTTATTAAATTAAGCTTCTTTACATGAGTTATATCTACACATACAGAAATGGGTAGAACTAAGCAAGAATATAACATACTTTTATTCGGATGCTTATCGTGACAGGTGGGCATGAGTATATTTATAAAATAAAAGAGTAATATAATAGTTTTATAGAAGTATTAAGTTTAACTAAGATACTTGCAAATGTGGGTGTGGAAAAATAATTTACAAACAAATTCATAAATTTTCGATATAAGAATACAATTCCACAAACATTTCAATACAACATCATACAAACCATCTGTTGGGAATAAACCCCGTAAAAATAATATTCACGGTATTAGTGATAAACGCGAACCACTAAGTTATGGTTAAATCAGCAAGAATAAAAATGCAGCAAAAATGACACCAAGATTTTACGTGGAAACCCTTCTGAATAAGGAAAAAATCACGGCCAAGAAGAACAACTGATATCACTATAGCGAGAATTTTACACTGTGTAGTAACGAGTACAAATACTCCTAAGACCACTACACCCTCAAAAGAAAGAATACTCTTTTGTTTTTTTCACCTCACTACAATATCTCTCACACTCTATTTTTCTTCACAGACTATTTTCTTATAGTCTATGGAATACCTTGCTCTCTCTCTTCTCTCTCTTTGTTGGTGCGTAGAAATGAGAGTTAAAGCTCTCCTTTTATAGCCAAAATCTCACTCTTTATAGCCTACAATATTTGACAATTTGCACACCCTTTTCACAATTTCAACAAGGTTGACTACCAAACCAAACCAAGTCAATAATTGGCTACCAAATTATAATAATTCAACAAGGTTGGCTACCAAATCAAATCAAGTCAACAAAATTGGCTACCAAATCATTTGAATGAGATGGACACCATATCAATCTCCCCCTCTAGTCTCATTCATCTAGAGGAGGTAGCACTGTCTTCTAGTCTGAGTGCATGCTGACAAGTTCTTTGCATAGCTCGAACTTGTCTCTTGGTACCACCTTGGTCAACATATCATCCACATATAGCAAGAGGATGATAAAATCATCATCAGAAAATCTTTGTACAAACACACAATGATCTAAAGAAGTTTTCTTGTAGCCTTGCTCCCCCATAACAGACTCAAACTTTTTGTACCACTGTCTGGGAGCTTGGTTCAATCCATATAGACTCTTCTTAAGTTTGCATACAAGATTTTCTTTACCTTTTGCCTTGAAGCCCTCAGGTTGTTCCATATAAATCTCCTCTTCTAAGTCAACGTGAAGAAAAGCAGTCTTCACATCCATCTGCTCAATCTCCAAATCAAGACTAGTAGTCAAACCAAGAACTATCTGAATGGAGGACATTTTCACGACAGGAGAAAATATTTCGTCCAAGTCAATACCTTTCCTTTGACCAAATCCCTTGACAACCAATCTAGCTTTGGATCTGGGCTTCAAACTATGTTCTTCAGCTTTAACTTGGAACACCCACTTGTTTTTAAAAGCTCTCATTCCCTTAGGAAATTTCACCAACTCATAAGTATGGTTCTCATGCAGAGATTTCATCTCATCTTGTATGGATTCAATACATTGATCCTTGAGCTCATCTTCTACGGCCTCCTTATAACATTCAGGTTCTCCCCCATCATTGAGTAATACATACTCATTGGGTGAATAACGGGAGGAAGGAGTACGAGGTCTAGAAGACCTCCTGAGTGGAATATCTAACTCGTCCACAACTTCGTGAGTAGGAGCATCTGCCTCATCAACATTAGCATTGTTATCACCATCACTGCCAATATGCTGATTTGCAATATGGTTCTGGGCATCACCATCATCATTGAGCCCACCAACGTAATCCGCATTTGTATGAGGAACTTGATCAAGATTGACTAAACCTTCAGAACTTGGAGATTTTAGCTTCTCTGCTTTGTTAATATCTTTAATGGTTTGATCCTCCACGAAGATAACATCACAGCTTCTCACGACCTTCTTCTCAATTGGATCATATAGCCTGTAACAAAACTCATCAAGGCCATAACCAATGAAGATGCACTGCCTTGTCTTGGCAGTTAATTTTGACCTCTCATCTTTAGGCACATGTACAAAAGCTTTGCAACCAAACACTTTCAAGTGGTCATAGGAAACATCCTTGCCATACCAAACTCTGTTTGGAACATCACTTTGCAAAGAAACCGCAGGGGATAGATTAATAACATGTGCGGCGGTCAACAAAGCCTCACCTCAAAAGGAATTCGGCAACTTTGCTTCAGAAAGCAAACATCTGACTCTTTCCATCAAGGTCCTGTTCATCCTTTTTGCTAAACCATTAAGATGAGGAGTCTTAGGAGTAGTCTTCTGGTGTCTGATACCCTGTTGCTTACAGTATTCGTCAAACGGTCCACAATATTCACCACCGTTATCAGTACAAATACACTTCAGCTTCTTTCCAGTTTCTCTTTCAACTGAAGCCTGAAACTGCTTAAAGACACCCAACACTTGGTCTTTAGTCTTCAAGATGTAGACCAAAGTTTCCTTGAGCAATCATCAATAAAGGTAGCAAAATAAAGTGCACCACCCAAAGTCCTTGGCTTCATTGGACCACATAAATCTGAATGCACCAACTCAAGCAACTTTGTCTTTCTTGAAGGAGGATGAGACTGGAAAGAAACTCTTTTTTGTTTTCCAGCCAACCAGTGCTCACATTTTTCTAATTTTGCACTTTCAAATTTTGACAACAATTTCTTCTTGTCCAGAACATTTAGTCCTTTCTCGCTAATGTGACTAAGCCTCTTATGCCATAACGTTGAAGAGTTATGGCTCTCAACGGCATTCACCATATCAACACAGGTAAAGGCCGTAGTCCAGTATAGACCACGACATTTTTCCCTACGAGACACAATCATGGAACCCTTAGTGAGCTTCCACTTTCCAGCACCATTGGTACTGATATATCCCTCATAATCCAAAATACCAACAGAGATCAAGTGCAAACGAACATCAGGTACATGTTTTACATTGTTTAAAACTAGTTTAGTTTCAATACTAGTTTCCAAACAAATCGTTCCAATACCAGCCACCCTAGATATAGTCTCATTACCCATACTCAAAGTTCCAAAGTCACCCTGAGTATAGGATGAGAAAAATTCCTTCCTTGATGTCACATGAGATGCGGCACCACTATCCACAACCCAGCTTGACTCATCACAAGCAATATTTATCAGATCCGCATCAAGGACAATAACAAGATCTTCTGTAGTGATAGTGGCCACACGATTGCCATCTTCTTTTTGTTCTTCCTTGTCTCTATTCTCCTTTTTCAAAATCCGGCAGAACTTCTTTGTGTGCCCTTTCTTCCCGCAATGATAGCACTCAATATCTTTAAGTCTGCTTCTAGATTTGCTTCTATTATGTTCTCTATTTTGAGAACCCCGATTCTTGCATCTCCCCCTAGAGTCAGTAACCAAGACATCTGATGAGGAGGAACCCTGAGATTTTCTTCTAATCTCTTCATTTAAAAGGCTGATCTTGGCAAGATCCATGGAGATCACACCATCCGGAGCAGAATTTGATAATGAAGTTCTAAGAATTTCCCAAGAATCTGGTATGGAACCAAGTAGAAACATGCCTTGAATTTCTTCATCAAATTTAATGCCCATATCATATAACTGGTTCATGATCCCCTGGAAATTATTCAGATGATCTGTCATCGCGGAACCATCATGGTATTTTAGACCCAACATCTGCTTTATCAGAAACATCTTGTTGTTTCCAGTTTTTTGAGCATACAAACTTTCAAGGTGTTCCCATAGGGTCCGAGCATGTGTCTCCCCAGAAATATTGTTCAAAACATTATCGTCAACCCACTGTCTAATAAAGCCGTAAACCTGTATGTGTAACAAATTTCACTTTTCATCTGATTTATTATCAGGCTTTATAGTGGTGAATGCAGGTTGATGAAAATTCTTGACATAGAGCAAATTTTCCATTTTGCCCTTCCAAATGGATAATTTGTGCCATTCAAAGTAACCATTCTACTAGTGTTGGCTTCCATCGTTTATCACAAATACAAATACTATTTATTAGGAGACCAAAATAATTCTTTTATGATGTGGAAGTTCAGATTGTACTGCAACCACAGAGCATACTCAGATAGAACCTTGACTCTGATACCACTTGTTGGGAATAAATCCCGTAAAAATAATATTCACGGTATTAGTGATAAACGCGAACCACTAAGTTATGGTTAAATCAGCAAGAATAAAAATGCAGCAAAAATGACACCAAGATTTTTTGTGGAAACACTTCTGAATAAGGGAAAAACCACGGCCAAGAAGTGCAACTGATATCACTATAGCGAGAATTTTACACTGTGTAGTAACGAGTACAAATACTCCTTAGACCACTACACCCTAAAAAGAAATAAACACTCTTTTGTTTTTTCCACCTCACTACAATATCTCTCACACTCTATTTTTCTTCACATACTATTTTCTTATAGTATATGGAATACCTTGCTTTCTCTCTTTTCTCTCTTTGTTGGTGTGTAGAAATGAGAGTTAAAGCTATCCTTTTATAGCCAAAACCTCACTCTTTAAAGCCTACAATATTTGACAATTTGCATACCCTTTTCACAAGTTTGAATGAGGTTTTAGGAGGTGTTGGTGCTTTTGGTTGAGGTCCCGGGGGCCTCGGGTGAGTTTCAGATGGTCAATCGGACCAATTTTTATGTTGAGAAGTTGTAGAATTTGAGCAACAGTTTCAGAGAAATTTTGGCCTTCGCGATCGCGTGTGTCACACCTCCTTTTTGCGCCCCCGCGAGGGGTGAAGGAGTTTTTCCAATTAAAGGACAATCGAAATGGGATTTGTTTATTTATTTCAGAGTCGCCACTTGGGAGATTTAGGGTGTCCCAAGTCACCGGTTTAATCCCAAATCGAGGAAAAGAATGACTCTATATTACAGTCTGCGAACCAGAAATCCGGATAAGGAATTTTGTTAACCCGGGAGAAGGTGTTAGGCATTCCCGAGTTCCGTGGTTCTAGCACGGTCGCTCAACTGTCATATTCGGCTTGATTATCTGATTTAATACATATTGAACCTATGTGAGAATTTTAACTTTTAACCGCTTTTGTCATTATTATTATTTTTATCAAGAATTGCAACATTGTGGAAACACATCTCGAACCACGTCACATCAATGCACCCGTGGTTGTTGGCATATTTCAACTCTGTTGAGATTTGGATTTGGGTCACATAAATGTGCACCCGAGTTTAAGAAGATAACATTATTGAATACGCGCCAAAAGCGACTAGCGTATCATTATTTTGGGTAGGGCCGTGAAATTTGCTAAACGGCCTGTCCCGGAATCTAAGTACTCGAAATAACTATCTGTTGAGGGCCCCGCACTTTGGGTATTCTTGTTTGTCGAGGCTCGTCTCATTCGTTATTTATTATTATTATTATTATTATTATTATTATTATTATTATTATTATTATTATTATTATTATTATTATTATTATTATTATTATTATTATTATTATTTTGGGGGAATTTGCAATGTTGTGAAAACGCATCTCGAGCCACGTCACAATCAATGTACCCGTAATTAGAGACACATTTCGACTCCGTTGAGATTTGGATTTGGGTCACATTAATGTACACCCGTATTTAAGAAGGTAAGATTAATTAAGACGCATCCTAAAGAAACTACGTATTGTTGTTTTAGAAAAAGGCCATGAAAAATTCACTAAACGGCCAAATCCAAAGTCTAGTCAATGGTTATGTATTTATTGAGGGCCCCAACGATGTGTGATTTATTTGGCGAGGCTCGTCTCATTTTTATTTTAAAGGATAATCTTAGCATGACTACATTTTCTAATTTTCGTTTTCTAAAATAAATGAAGAAAAGGTCCTACTTTATTTACATACTTTCGAGTTATTATAGTTAAGTTCCGAAAGTGAGTCGTTTAAAGAATTTACATGGCAGCGCATAGAATTTTCTACATACAGACAGTAAAAGAAAAAAAAAGACTACATTAAACTACAACTTCAAATCTTTCTCATTTTTGTTGTCATGCTTCGAGTGGCTTACAAGATGAACCAGTGTATCAGTTTGTGTACCTGGTACTTGGAAAGCAAGGAAAGAAGATGAAGATCAGTAAAGGCAGCAGTTGTATAAATACACAGCAACAGCAGGTTCAGCAACACCGCAAAACCAGTAACGACCGAGAGACGGATACAAGATGCAGTAGTTTACTGATTTTTGAAGAACACTCAAGGAAAGGCAAACGGAAATTATTCAAGTAAAAGTTCAAATTGTCTTTCTCTTTTACTCTCAAATTCTGATTTCTCAAAATTCAGTCAACTCTCTCAACTTTTTTCTTTTAAAAGTCTCTTCCTTTCTCTCTCTCTAAGTAAGTCTTTCAAGTTCAAGTCTTTCAAGTCCAAGTCCTTCTTTAAAATGTGTCAAATGACTCTATTTATAATAAGACTCTTGTCTTGAATCCCCTAACCCGAAATATTCTTTTAATTGCATGCCTTGCCCCCCCCACTACTTAATGTTTTTCTTATTTAATTCCTTTATCCCCCATACCTACATGTTTTGTCCCCCATGCTTAACATAAATAATTACATTATTCCCCCCCACTACATTATGTCTTGTCCCCCATTATATTAAACAATTATATCACATCCCCACTAATTTATGTCTTGTCCCCCACAATGTATTATTTTAATATTGTTAATGCCTAGTGGATAAAGCATTCAGATTAAATAATTGTTCAAATGTTCAATTCCAAAAATACCCCTCTGACCTTACTGAAATTACCAATTTACCCCTGAACGTACTGCAATTTATCAATCTACCCCCATCAGCTATAACCAATTCACCTAATCAATTCCAACCAAAATATAGCAAATATAACCAATTTCTAAATAAATTCAAACAACAAATCACATGAACACAGATTGAACAACATCAAATTAATGGGAATAAGTTAACCATATTGGGAACCAATCCTGGCTAACTTAGACAAAAAATGAATGAGCAAGGAGACCACAATATTCACAACAACGATACATGATTCAAACTAAAATCAAAAAATTAAAAATCAAAACATAAACTCAAATTAAATCACTGGATTAAAAACGAACTTTAAACAAAAATGAACATGAATTAAATCTATATTAAACAACAAACATGACGGACTCAAACGATTTAAACTAACACTTTTCTATATTAAAACTAAATCCTTTTAAATTAATAAAACAAACTAAAGAAATAATTAATCGAACTTCAACTTAAATCTAAAAACATTATAATTACTAACAATTTCTACCTAAAAATAAACAAGAAAAATGAAACAAACTGAAGAAAAATAAAAAAAATGATAAACACGAATTGGTTAAACCAACTAACCGGATCGGAACAACGATGAACTTGAACGAAAACAAATCTGCCCGGAAACAATTATCGCGCCAAAATAACTTGACGCCGAAGACGACCACGAACGGACGACCAAAGAAGATGGTCGTTTGGTATCGTTCGAAAATGAGGCAGTGGCAGCCCGTCAAAGAAGATGGACGAAGCAGAAGGCAGCAGCACCCCGGAGAAACAGCGGTTGTTGTTGCTGCGTCGCGTGGAGGTCGACTGGGCATTGTCGTGGTGGAGCTTGGTGTTGAAGGACTGTGGTCGTTTGGTTGAAGACGATGAACGTGAAAACGCAGTAACGCAGCAGCTCAGCTGGACGTAAAGCAGAAGATGCAACAACCAGCAGCCATGGGAGCTCAAGCTCGAGCTCGACGGAGATGAAGAAGACGAAGCAGCAGTGACGGGGTCTGTTTGGACGCAGCAGAAGCAACAATGGTGAAGCAGAAGAAGAAGAAAGAAGACGTTTTGTTTTTGCTTTCACGGTTTTCTTCTCTCTTTGTTTTTACCTCTCCCCCGTGTGTGTGCATTTTTTAGCAGTAGAGAGGTGTGAAAAGAAGCACAGGAGTCAGCCTAGTGGCGGGGAGCTGGTGACGAGGCAGTTGCTCATTTTCTAAAGGTGTGGACCGGTCATTTGGACTCACGAGGAGATGGGGTCGCTGGTTAGTGTGGATCTGGAGATTGGTCGTTAATGGGGTCTCAGGGTTCTGGTGTTGGTGGTCGTTAATGAAGTTTTGGTGTTCTCTTGGGTTGTGTTGATGGTGAGGTGGGAAAGCAGCCATGGGTGTCGAGCTTGGGGTGTTGTCTTGGAGAAGAAGAAGAGAGGGTGGGGGGCGGATTGGTTAGTGTTAGGTTTAGGAAATGAAAAATGAAGATTAGGAGGGGTTAGGTCTTTTGGGGTTATGGGGCGGACCGGGTCGACCTGTGTTGAGATGGACCGGGTCATGGGGAAGGTTGGGTATTTTTTTGGGTCTCGGTTCAAAATTGGAGAAGAGCCCAATTCCGATTTTCTTTATATTTTTGCTCTCTTTTCTTCTTTTATTTTTCTAAAACTAAATTCTAAAAATCCTTAAATTATCATATAGAATTAAATTAATTATAAAAGCGTAAATTAACTCCTAATAATAATTAACACATAATTAATTAATAATTATGCATAAAATTGTACAATTGGATATTAAATGCTAAAAATGCAAACGATGCATATTTTTTTGTAATTTTCATTCTTGTAAAACAAACTTAATTATTCTTAATTGTAGAATTACATCCTAAATGCAAATGCGACATATTTTTGTATTTTTTATTAATTTAACAAATAAACATGCACAGACAAACACAAATAATTATCCAAAATGTCACAAAATTCTCAAAATTGCACACAAAGGAAAATCGTTTTATTTTGAATTTTTGGGAGTAATTCTTTCATAGGGCAAAAATCACGTGCTTACAGCTGCCCCTCTTTGCCCGAAGACACGAAGGGTTTTCGTGCAAAGATAAAGTGAGCGATTTTGCCCATCCGAGTAGTCTGTGTGAAGAATTTTTTTTTTTTTTTTTTTGAAAAAGATTTAACCAAACCTTTGCTTCAAAGGTTTCCTACATATCCCCGGCTAAAGGGGAATCAGGTTAATGTAGTTCGGGAAGTTTTGGTAGCTGGGACTACCATGGTACTGCAATGTTACTGCTGTTTCATGCTATTATCACTACTTACCGATCTCCTTGTTACACCGTGCTTAAAAGAAAACAAGAAGCTAGGCTAGACTACGGATCATAAGATCTCATCTATCTTCAACTTGTTCTTGTTGCCTTGCTTTCTTGTTGGCTTGTGTTTCTTCCGGTGCTTTTCTTCCGTGAATTTGGGGATGACACTGGCCTTTTGATTTTCTGAATACCAGTTTTCATCATTTTGTTCGGTCCGCTGGGGATATGGCTTCCTTCATTAAGCTTTTCGGTGGTTACTCTGGGGATACGACTTTCTTCATCGGATTTGTTATGCTGGGCATAGTTTAATGTTCACAGGCCGCTTCTTTCAAGACGCGTCTTTTCTTCCTTTTGACTCATGCGCTTGAATTTGTGCTGGGACCTCTTGTTGCGACCTTCTGCCTTCCAGCGCTGGGGATATTTTTTGTTTCCTGCTGGGGATTCCTGTTGTAACCTTCTGCCTTCCGGCGGGTTACTGATTTCAAGATCTGCAGTATAAGACTGAAAAGTATTCCTCTCGTTACACAGGTGGGTGCCTAAATGCAAAAATATGAAATGTATTCCCTCGTTATACTGGTGGGCGACCTAGGACATGAAATGAAAAACAGAAATATATTCCCGCATTATACTGGTGGGCGACCTAGAACATGAAATGAAAACAGAAATGTATGCCCGCATTATACAGGTGGGCGGCCTAGAAATGAAAAAACAGAAATGTATGCCCGCATTATACTGGTGGGCGGCCTAGAAATGAAAAAACAGAAATGTATGCCCGCATTATACTGGTGGGCGACCTAGAAATGAAAAACAGAAATGTATGCCCGCATTATACTGGTGGGCGACCTAGAAGTGAAATGAAAACAGAAATGTATGCCCGCATTATACTGGTGGGCGACCTAGAACATGAAATGTAAAGACATGAAAGTATTCCTCTCGTTATACAGGTGGGCGCCTGACACATGAAATGTAAAGACTGGAAAGTATTCCTCTCGTTATACAGGTGGGCGCCTGACTTCAACAACAACTTTGAAAATAAAATCCTATTTGAGGGCGGATGAACCCAACATATCCTATTTGAGGGCGGATGAACCCAACTTCGAAAAAGTAAAACAACTTTGAAAAATAAAACGCCTTTCCTCTCTTCAGGCGGGCTCCTGACTTCAACAAACAACTTTGAAAATAAAATGTCATTCCTTTCTTTAGGTTGGCGAGATTTAAACAACTTTAAAAATAAAACGTCTTTCCTCTCTTCAGGCGGGCTCCTGATTTCAACAACAACTTTGAAAATAAATCGCCATTCCTTTCTTCGGGCGGACGAAATTTCAACAACTTCGAAAATTAATCGCCATTCCATTCTTCAGGCGGGCTCCTGACCTTAAAAACAACGTTGAAAATAAATTGTCATTCCATTCTTCAGGGGGGGCTCCTGACCTCAATAACAACTTCGAAAATAAATCGTCATTCTGTTCTTCAGGGGGGCTCCTGACCTCAACAACAACTTTGAAAAATAAATCGCCATTCCTTTCTTCAGGCGGGCGAGATTACAACAACTTCGAAAAATAAATCGCCATTCTGTTCTTCAGGGGGGCTCTAGACCTTGACAACAACTGAACATTGATAATCTTAAGAAAACTAAAAAAATGACTCACTTTTTTTCAAATTCAAACTTCTTCTTTTTTCAAATTATCCTAGGAAAAAATTCATCAGACTAGATTTTGATCCTAGGAGAAGATTCATTCGACTAAGATTTTGTTATATTATCTTGGGAGAAAAATTCCATCGGACCAAGATTTTGACTCTAGGAGATAAATCGTCAAACTAGGTCCATTTTGTTGTGATCTTAGGAGAAAGATTCATCGGACTAAGATTTGATATCTTAGGAGAAAATTTCATCGGACTAAAACTTCTATCTTAGGAGAAAAATTCATCGGACTAAGATTTGATATCTTAGGAGAAAAATTCATCGGACTAAGATTTGATATCTTAGGAGAAAGATTCATCGGACTAAGATTTGATGTCTTAGGAGAAAATTTCATCGGACTAAAATTTCTATCTTAGGAGAAAAATTCATCGGACTAAGATTTGATATCTTAGGAGAAAATTTCATCGGACTAAGATTTGATATCTTATCTTGGGAGAAAAAAATTCCATCGGACCAAGATTGTGACTCTAGGAGATAAATCGTCAAACTAGGTCCATTTTGTTGTGATCTTAGGAGAAAGATTCATCGGACTAAGTTTTCTATCTTAGGAGAAAAATTCATCGGACTAAGATTTGATATCTTAGGAGAAAATTTCATCGGACTAAGATTGTATCGGGAGGGAAATTCATCAGATTAGGACTTTTTATCCTAGGAGGAAAATGTAAAGATCAATGATTTGAGAAACTTACCTTTGTAATTTCTTATTTTCTTTTCTTTTTCCTTTGCGCTGCTTTGTTCCTGTTTTAACTCTCAAGCAAAGAAAAATTTATCAGTTTTAAAATGGTGCCTGATTTGTGGCCTTGCTGGGGATGGCTTCCTCCTTTAAAAGCTGGTGTTGTCTTCCCACGAGACTGCTGGGGATAATGATGTTGGAGAATTACTTACTTGCTTGCTGGGGATAATACCACTGGGGGATTCTCCTTTCTTCCCCTCCTTCAAATTTTTTTTATTTTCTCTCAACATTGCTGGGGATAAAAGTGTTATCTTCTTGGGATAACGTTGTTGAGGATAACACTGCTGGGGAATTTTATCCCTTCAAATCGATGCTTCATTCTTCTGGAAGCTGCTGGGGATGATAATGGCTTTTGCTTTTTCTAAACACCAGTTTCATCTCTTTGGTTCTGTCCGCTGGGGATACAACTCCTTTTATTAAAACTCGTTATTTTCTTTCTTTCAACACTGCTGGGGATAACACCGGTTCAAAACCCACTTCCCTTAAGACTGGTGTTATCTTTCTTCCTCCCCATGTGGATACCTGACTTCTAGAAAATTTTCAAAATGAAAAGAAAATTTTCTGACCCAGTTTGATAATCTTCTTTATGGCATGCCTTTCCGCCATCAATGCCATTTCCTTTAAGATTTGACTGTGGTGGTTGGTTGTGATACTCCTACTGGGATGGCTTTTCCCTTTCTCCTTCCCTGCTCTGCGTTCCAAAAAACTTGCTGGGGATGATATTATTTGCTGGGGATGATCCCTTTCTGCTGGGGATATCCCTCTTCTTTGTGGCACAGCTCGGAAACTGGCATTTCCCTGACCTTTTAGTCTCATATGAATTTCCCAAATCATTCTCATTGCTCTCCTTGATTTGTCCACGGGCCTTGGCCTTGAGGTTTATAACCTTTGATTTCGGCAAGGGTATCCCTCTTGACACTCGTCAATCCTTTTGTCAATTCCCTTTTGCTGGGGATATCTTTCTTGACACTGGCCCCGCGCTTGTTCCTTGCTGACTATACCACTTGGATGTACTAGTCAGATCTCATCTTGCATAATTGGAAAGCTGATGGCATATTTTGAAGTCATTTCTCTCTTGTTCTGACCAAACAGACTCTACTGGGGAATTTTTCTATGAAAAGAGAAAGATAAAAAGGAACAGAATAAAAGACAAAGGAAAAAGATGACTTTTTAATAAAAGAAACTATAAATAAAAACCTATCAAATGCAGATACCGACTCTAATGGTCATGACATGCACATGTGGCATATCCTCCGCCGTCAATCATCTTTCAAGATCTTCATTTGGCGATTCCCCATCTGATTCTCAATCTTATTCGACTTGTAGTGCCCGAAGGGGTTTCACTATCAAGTCTCTCTCATTTTGGTTTTTCTCTCAATTTTCATCGCCTTATGGTATCCGTGAAGATTTTCACCGATAAGACTCTCATTTGTATCATTTTCTTGCTGGGGATTTGGAGTGCTGCCGATATGACTCTCTCTGCTGGGATTCTTTTCGGCTATCAATTCATTTCCAATCCATGATCCTTTTCTCTGTTGGGATTCGGGGTGCTATCCCTAACTTCCGTTTGTATGACTTGACATCTTTCGAAGACTGGTCAAAAGGTCTTTCTTCGGACCTTAATGTGTAGTTTTGGATAGGCTAGAAAGAAAGGGTATTAAAGGCTCAAAAACAAATCAATTTGGGGTTCAAAATTACAACCTTCAGAACCATATTTGTTTACAACAAACGCAACCCTTGCCCCAGTTTCTTGCTTGAGGATTTTTTAATTTATATTTTTTTTATATACTATGTTACATTATGCACACTATGCACCCTATGACCGAGCCGTGAGGCGCCTACGTATCCTCTTTGAGGAATCAGGTCAAACGTAGTTCCCAATTCCTTTGTTTTCTTCTGACTTTCTTTTGTTTTTGTTATCATTTTTTCTTTTCTTTTCATTTTTTTTGTTTTTGTTGCTTTCTTTTCTCTTTTTTTTTCTTCCACGTTTTTGTTTCTAACCTTTGCTACTGATTCCGAACGAAGGGTATGAAAGAAAATAAATAAGGTTTAAAAGGGGTAACGAAGGATAAAGTATTTAGGTAGCAGAACAAAATGCCTTCGTCATTCCAGTCTTCAAAACATGCCAAGTGCAAACAACACAATTAAACATCGCAACATTAAATATCCACGAATTCACCTTTTTATTTGTCATTTTTAAAACAACGCTGGGCAATGCTCTCACTTTCATCACCACGAACGGCCCCCTTGTCAATATGGCCAATTTGCTTTTACGGTTTTCTTTATGTTTTACCTCACCCCAGTTTCACACGGTTCGGGCTTCAAATGATCTCAAACTGTTCTTATTTTCAAAGGGGTCTCGATCATCCCCAAATGGCTTTACGATCAACTTTTAAGATTAGGCATAAACTGTGCGTGCATGTCATATCACTAGAATCGGCGTTGAACAAAAGAAAAACAAAAGGGTAAAGAAAACTAAACAAAGAAGATGACTGGAGATAATAAAAGACCGGAATTTGCATTTAGACAAACGGTAGAACTGTTTAAACAACAAAATAAACAGCTACAACCCTAAAACCAAACCAGATAACACCACATTAGGTACTAGATAAATAAAAGGATAAGGGGGTTTGACCACAAGACAATATCCGGATTACAACCCTGAAATAATCCGGACGACAGAAATGACAACAAAATAAACCACCAAAACTCCTCTATGGCTGACCAGGAGATGGAGCGCCTTTCCAATTGCCAAACATGGCGTTTTAGCCATTGAGTTCTGCATCATCATTGCCAAGACCATTACCAACTTCAATATCATTATCATCAGTTAGCAGTTTCCCGGGATGACTCTCAAACTCCATGTCACCAGGCATCCTCCCCACAAAGTGTGCATCATGATGTGCAGGTAAAGGATTCTGCGCGATATTCTGGGTGTCACTATCTTGGATCACAATCAGATTTTCCTGGATCATCCTTTCTATTTCTCTTTTCAAATCCCGACAACTTTCAACATTGTGCCCCTGGGCATTGGAATGGTATTCACACCTTTTAGAAGGGTCAAAGCTTCTTGCACGTGGGTCCACATGATTTGGAGGAATAGATGCAATCATGTCGTGATGCTTTAACCTCTCAAATAAGCTTTCATAAGACTCTCCTATTGGTGTAAAATTATCTTTCAACCTTCGTTCCCCTTTATACCTCTGGCTTGGATGTGGGTTATAGGGCACCTGAAAGTTATGTGGAGGCTTCTGGAGATTTTGTGACGCTCGTGCTCGCCTTCTGGGGTGTTTTGGTGGCCGGGCAACATACTGAGGTGGAACAATAGAGTGTTGTGGGTTCTGAGGGGGATAATATTGCTCAGGGGATTCATAGAAAACTTGAGGAGGCTGCTCATACCTTCGAGATGTTCTCCTGGGACCTCTTCTTGACCCTGATGTCATCATGATTTCTTCAATCTTCTCATTTGTGTCGCAAAAATTATTAGACTCAACCCGGACAGCGTGAGTTACAGCTTTAAAAACTACTTGACTTATAATTTTTCCTGTCTTAAGACCATTCTCTATCATTTCTCCCATTTTGATTGCTTCCGAGAAGGATTTGCCAACTGCGGACATCATGTTATGAAAGTAATCTGGTTCTTGCGCTTGAAGGAAGATAGTTACTAGCTCGTGGTCATCCATGGGTGGCTTAACTCGAGCTGCTTGCTCTCTCCATTTAATGGCATATTCCCTGAAACTTTCACTTGGTTTCTTCTTCAGGTTTGAAAGGGAAATGCGGTCTGGGGCAATGTCGATGCTGTATTGGAACTGTTTGACAAATGCTTGTGCCATGTCGTCCCAGACATACCAGCGAGACGTGTCTTGATCCATAAACCATTCGGAAGCTACTCCCGTAAGGCTTTCCACAAAATAAGCCATCAACAATTCTTCATTTCTTCCCGCACCTCTCAGTTGATTGCAATACCTTTTCAGGTGGGCAATGGGATCTCCATGTCCATCGTACTTTTCAAATTTGGGAGTCTTGAAACCAGGCAGCAAGTGGACATCGGGGAACATACATAGATCTTTGAAGGCAACACTCTTTTGACCAGACAACATTTGCCTGTTTTTCAACCATTGTTCTAAGCTTTTCACTCTTTGGGTCATTTCTTCTTGTACCATCTTTAGGGCAGGCTCTTCAATCTTTGCAGGAAGATCAAACGAGTACGAGTGGTACTTAGGAGAGTGGTACTGCTCTTGTTGTGTCGCAAATTGTGACCCATGACGAAGCTGTCCTTGCCCACTGGCCCATGCTTGACACACTTCGGTCATTTGCTGTTTCAGTATTCTATTTTTCTCCGGCACAGTAGACTCTTGTTGAACCCTCTGACCCTGAGTCTCTTGAGCATTTGTAACAACTTCGATGTCAGTTATCATTTTCCTTGGATCTTGTGTTTCCATCTTACCACAAACCGACCAACTCAACTTTCTTCACAATTCAAAACAAAACATGTTAGAATGGACTCAGTCGGTTCTTATTACTAACAACATCTTTTTCCTTTTTTCGATTTTTTTTTCCCGATTTTTTTTCATTTTTTTTGTTGTAGTCGAATCTTATGGAGATTGCCTACGTATCATGACCCCGCATGAATCAGACCTTGCGTAGTTCGGACCAATAAAAGATAAATAATAATAAACATTTTTTTTTGAAATTTTCAATTTTTATATTAAACAAACTAGGTTTCAAAGGTTTAAAGATGACCTACAAGCTCGAAAATCAAACAACCCACATATTATAATCAAAAGATTTACAAACTCAAAAACAAACGGCCAGCTTCCTTTCTCCGTTTGACAAATGCAACCAAACGACTATTTTTGCAAATGTGACCCCTTCCAAATTTCACATGAATTTTGAGGCTAGGGAGGATTATTTTATGACACTTTACAAACTTGTCCGTTCTTTTACGAAAATAGCCTTTCGACAACTGAAAGACACTCTAAGGCTATTTCGGCAAGAACGGTATAAGACGCGGCCGAAGCTGGCTCGGCTTATTTTTGACTAAAAATCCAAACGGTATTCACCTGACCGCTGACTCTTTGTTTTTTTTTTCAAATTACAATAAAACCTAGTGTTGCAAACACGGCCCTTCAGCGCCTCGGGGACAAAGATTTTTAAGGTTGTGTGGGTTAACTGGACCAAATCTAAAACAATGACCCAAAGGTGGCTGTTTATGCAAAGTCAGCCCTCCGGCGTCCCTTTCGGGAACATTCGGCTATTTTTGACAAAACAGCATCACCCGACTTATTTATGAATCTTTTTATCGTTTTTCAAAATAGAAAACTCAATATTGCAAACACGGCCTTTCAACGCCTCGGGGACGAAGACTTTTAAGGCTGTGTGGGTCAACTGGACCGAATCTTAAACATGACCCAAAAGGTGGCTGTTTATGCAAAGTCGGCCTTCCGACGTCCCTTTCGGGAACATTCGGCTATGTCTTGACAAAACAGCGTCACCCGACTTCTTTATGATGAATTTAAAATTTGACGTATATATATATATATATATATATATATATATATATTTGCTATTTTTTGCAAAAGGGGAGGTTGGACATCACCCGACTTATTTATGACAAAATTAAAATTTTGACATGTTTTTTGTTTATTTATTTGTTTTTGGTTATTTTAGCAAAAGGGGAGGTTGGACCCGATGAAGGTTGCTACGTATCTCTCATCCGGTGAGAATCAAACCCGCGTAGTTCGGGAGATCATGAATAAAGTAAATAAACTAACTTTTTTTTTTAATTTTATTTTTTGAAGGATAGACTTATAAAGAAGAAAGAAAATATTTTTGGAATTTTACTTTTAATGAAAGATATGCTTACAAAAATATTTTTGAATTTTGAATTTTCTTTTCAATTAAAAAGACTTTCTAAAGAAATCAATAATGGAAAATAAAGATATATATATTTTTTGCAAGACATTTTTTTTTTTTTTGGAATTTTACTTTGAATTTTCTTGGCAAGACAAATACTTTTTGCAACAAATAAAGATATATATATATATATATATATATATATATATATATTTTGGAAATAAAGAAAAATACTTTTTGGATTTATATATATATATATATATATATTGCAACAAATAATAAAACCATGTTCAACGCACGACTCTTTTTATTTTTATTTTTGGCATTTTCATAAACAAATAAATAAATAAATAAAACCATTTTAAAAACAAGACTCTTTTTCATTTTCATTTTCATGGCAAGACAAACTATTTTCCTTTTCTATTTTTTTTTGAAGAACAACGACTCTTTTTTTTTCTATTTTTCCTTTGCTTTTAATAAAACAAACTAATAAGACATTGTTTTTCTCATTTTCTCAAAATTTTGGCAGAGTTTTGACAGTATTTGGGCATTGAGTTTTTTCAAAAAATAAACAATCAATTCCCTAACCGCTATTTCTTTTCTTTTTTTCATTTTTTTTTTCAATTTCACAATATTCCTGATATTCAAAAATCGGTCAACACACAAGTCTGAATCAAATAAATGCACAAGTAGCAGCAGGTAAGATGCATCAGGATGATCATTTTCATTTTTGGTACATCTGTCCTAGACAGACCCAACCCCTGTGTTGAACCTCCAAAGTCAAATGCACGTGATGCAAATAAACGTTCCTACTAGGGATCCGGCATGAAGCTGAGTTATTCTAGGTTCATAACCTGAGTATTTGTTCTAGACTGTGTACCCGAGCGGACAACTCGAGTCGAGGAGGGGGCTACGTACCGGGGACCCGCGGGATCGTCCGTCTTTGTAACTTGTCCGACCTTTTTCTTATTTCAAGTATTGACACTAACAGAATAGGGAGTCTCGACCAGCGAGCTCCTCCCCGGAGGTGAGAAGAGAAGGGTTTCGACACAGTTTATATACAGTTCAGATAATATCAAAGCGGTAAAAGCATCATTTAGCACATTGAGCCCAAACATGTAACAAAATCAGATAAAACCAAATATAACAATTTATCTAAGCTCGAATTTCTAATCCTGAACCAGTGGTTCTGGGTTAACGTCCCCAACAGAGTCGCCAGAGCTGTCACACCTCCTTTTTGCGCCCCCACGAGGGGTGAAGGAGTTTTTCCAATTAAAGGACAATCGAAACGGGATTTGTTTATTTATTTCAGAGTCGCCACTTGGGAGATTTAGGGTGTCCCAAGTCACCGGTTTAATCCCGAATCGAGGAAAAGAATGACTCTGTTTAACAGTCCGCGTACCAGAAATCCGGATAAGGAATTCTGTTAACCCGGGAGAAGGTGTTAGGCATTCCCGAGTTCCGTGGTTCTAGCACGGTCGCTCAACTGTCATATTCGGCTTGATTATCTGATTTAATACATATTGAACCTATGTGCGAATTTTAACTTTTAGTCGCTTTTGTCATTATTATTATTTTTATCAAGAATTGCAACATCGTGGAAACACATCTAGAACCACGTCACATCAATGCACCCGTGGTTGTTGGCATATTTCAACTCTGTTGAGATTTGGATTTGGGTCACATAAATGTGCACCCGAGTTTAAGAAGATAACATTATTGAATATGCGCCTAAAGAGACTAGCGTATAATTATTTTGGGTAGGGCCGTGAAATTTGCTAAACGGCCTGTCCCGGAATCTAAGTACTCGAAATAACTATCCGTTGAGGGCCCCACACTTTGGGTATTCTTTTTTGTCGAAGCTCGTCTCATTCATTATTTATTATTATTATTATTTTTTGGAGGGAATTTGCAATGTTGTGAAAACGCATCTCGAGCCACGTCACAATCAATGTACCCGTGATTAGAGACACATTTCAACTCCGTTGAGATTTGGATTTGGGTCACATAAATGCACACCCGTATTTAAGAAGGTAAGATTAATTAAGACGCGTCCTAAAGAAACTGCGTATTGTTGTTTTAGAAAAAGGCCATGAAAAATTCACTAAACGGCCAAATCCAAAGTCTAGTCAATGGTTATGTATTTATTGAGGGCCCCAGCGATGTGTGATTTATTTGGCGAGGCTCGTCTCATTTTTATTTTAAAGGATAATCTTAGCATGACTACATTTTCTATTTTTCGTTTTCTAAAATAAATGAAGAAAAGGTCCTACTTTATTTACATACTTTCGAGTTATTGTAGTTAAGTTTCGAAAGTGAGTCGTTTAAAGAGTTTACATGGCAGCGCATAGAATTTTCTACATACAGACAGTAAAAGAAAAAAAAAGACTACATTAAACTACAACTTCAAATCTTTCTCATTTTTGTTGTCATGCTTCGAGTGGCTTACAAGATGAACCAGTGTATCAATTTGTGTATCTGGTACTTGGAAAGCAAGGAAAGAACATGAAGATCAGTAGAGGCAGCAGTAATGTAAATACACAGCAACAACAGGTTTGGCAACACCGCAAAACCAGTAACGACCAGTAGAATAACCCAGTAACAGATTGAAAAATCATTAATGCCAAAATGCACTCGCAGTCAAAGCAGAAGAGAGACGGATACAAGATGCAGTAGTTTACTGATTTTTTGAAGAACACTCAAGGAAAGGCAAACGGAAATTATTCAAGTAAAAGTTTAAATTGTCTTTCTCTTTTACTCTCAAATTCTGATTTCTCAAAATTCAGTCAACTCTCTCAACTTTTTTCTTCTAAAAGTCTCTTCCTTTCTCTCTCTCTAAGTAAGTCTTTCAAGTTCAAGTCTTTCAAGTCCAAGTCCTTCTTTAAAATGTGTCAAATGACTCTATTTATAACAAGACTCTTGTCTTGAATCCCCTAACCCGAAATATTCTTTTAATTGCATGCCTTGACCCCCCCCCACTACTTAATATTTTTCTTATTTAATTCCTTTGTCCCCTATGCCTACATGTTTTGTCCCACATGCTTAACATAAATAATTACATTATTCCCCCCACTACATTATGTCTTGTCCCCCATTATATTAAACAATTATATCACATCCCCACTAATTTATGTCTTGTCCCCCACAATGTATTATTTTAATATTGTTAATGCCTAGTGGACAAAGCATTCAGATTAAATAATTGTTCAAATGTTAAATTCAAAAATACCCCTCCGACCTTACTGAAATTACCAATTTACCCCTGAACGTACTGCAATTTACCAATCTACCCCCATCAGCTATAACCAATTCACCTAATCAATTCCAACCAAAATATAGCAAATATAACCAATTTCTAAATAAATTCAAACAACAAATCACATGAACACAGATTGAACAACATCAAATTAATGGGAATAAGTTAACCATATTGGGAACCAATCCTGGCTAACTTAGACAAAAAATGAATGAGCAAGGAGACCACAATATTCACAACAAAGATACATGATTCAAACTAAAATCAAAAAATTAAAAATCAAAACATAAACTCACATTAAATCACTGGGTTAAAAACGAACTTTAAACAAAAATGAACATGAATTAAATCTATATTAAACAACAAACATGACGGATTCAAACGATTTAAACTAACACTCTTTTATATTAAAACTAAATCCTTTTAAATTAATTAAACAAACTAAAGAAATAATTAATCGAACTTCAACTTAAATCTAAAAACATTATAATTACTAACAATTTCTACCTAAAAATAAACAAGAAAAATGAAACAAACTGAAGAAAAATAAAAAAAATGATAAACACGAATTGGTTAAACCAACTAACCGGATCGGAACAACGATGAACTTGAACGAAAACAAATCTGCCCGGAAACAATTATCGCGCCAAAATAACTTGACGCCGAAGACGACCACGAACGGACGACCAAAGAAGATGGTCGTTTGGTATCGTTCGAAAATGAGGCAGTGGCAGCCCGTCAAAGAAGATGGACGAAGCAGAAGGCAGCAGCACCCCGGAGAAACAGCGGTTGTTGTTGCTGCGTCACCTGGAGGTCGACTGGGCATTGTCGTGGTGGAGCTTGGTGTTGAAGGACTGTGGTCGTTTGGTTGAAGACGATGAACGTGAAAACGCAGTAACGCAGCAGCTCAGCTGGACGTAAAGCAGAAGATGCAACAACCAGCAGCCATGGGAGCTCAAGCTCGAGCTCGACGGAGATGAAGAAGACGAAGCAGCAGTGACGGGGTCTGTTTGGACGCAGCAGAAGCAACAATGGTGAAGCAGAAGAAGAAGAAAGAAGACGTTTTGTTTTTGCTTTCACGGTTTTCTTCTCTCTTTGTTTTTACCTCTCCCCCGTGTGTGTGCATTTTTTAGCAGTAGAGAGGTGTGAAAAGAAGCACAGGAGTCAGCCTAGCGGCGGGGAGCTGGTGACGAGGCGACTGCTCATTTTCTAAAGGTGTGGACCGATTATTTGGACTCAAGAGGAGATGGGGTCACTGGTTAGTGTGGATCTGGAGAGAGGTCGTTAATGGGGTCTCAGGGTTCTAGTGTTGGTGGTCGTTAATGAAGTTTTGGTGTTCTCTTGGGTTGTGTTGATGGTGAGGCGGGAAAGCAGCCATGGGTGTCGAGCTTGGGGTGTTGTCTTGGAGAAGAAGAAGAGATGGTGGGGGCGGATTGGTTAGTGTTAGGTTTAGGAAATGAAAAATGAAGATTATGAGGGGTTAGGTCTTTTGGGGTTATGGGGCAGACCGGGTCGACCCGTGTTGAGATGGACCGGGTCATGGGGAAGGTTGGGTATTTTTTTGGGCCTTGGTTCAAAATTGGAGAAGAGCCCAATTCCGATTTTCTTTATATTTTTGCTCTCTTTTCTTCTTTTATTTTTCTAAAACTAAATTCTAAAAATCCTTAAATTATCATATAGAACTAAATTAATTATAAAAGCGCAAATTAACTCCCAATAACAATTAACACATAATTAAGTAATAATTAAGCATAAAATTGTACAATTGGAAATTAAATGCTAAAAATGCAATCGATGAATATTTGTTTTGTAATTTTCATTCTTGTAAAACAAACTTAATTATTCCTAATTGTAGAATTACATCCTAAATGCAAATGCGATATATTTTTGTATTTTTTTATTAATTTAACAAATAAACATGCACAGACAAACACAAATAATTATCCAAAATGTCACAAAATTCTCAAAATTGCACACAAAGGAAAATCGTTTTATTTTGAATTTTTGGGAGTAATTCTTTCATAGGGCAAAAATCACGTGCTTACAGCGTGAGGGCCCTCGCGATCGCATAGAAGGAATTTGGGTGGGCCTGAGTTTGTGCTTCGCGTTCGCGTCTGAGGGCTCGCGTTCGCGGAGCGTGAGAAGCTTGTGCTTCGCGTTCGTAGGAGAGAGTTCGCATTCACGTATAAGGAATCAGGTCCCAGGGCAATTGCTCTTTGCGTTCGCGTATGTGGGGTCGTGTTCGCATAGCTCTGGGAAGTTAAAGCATCACGTTTGCAGCAGCATCATCGCGTTCGCATAGTGTTATTTTGAGAAGCCGAAATTTAGTGCTTCGTGATCGCAAGACCTTGGTCGCAATCGCGTTGAAGGTAATCCAGAACTGGGCAATGAGTTTATTAAACATTTCATCCGCGATTTTGAGCCATTTTCCCTCCATAGCTGAGTATTTTGAGAGTTCTTTGAGGGAAATTGAAGAGGGTTTCGAGGAGAAGTGATTGGAGGTAAGATTTATGAGCATAAAACGTGATTCTATTGTGAAATTAACCTAGAAATTCATGGAAATTTAGCTCAAAATGGAAGAACTAGGGTTTGGGATTTTGAGATTTTATATTGGGATTTGAAGGGCCATTTGAGGTCGGATTTGAGAACTCTTGATATGTATGGACTCGTGGAAGGATAAGGAACCAGTTGATGTGAAAATTTCTGAGTTTCGAGAAGTGGGTCCGGGGTTCGAGTTTTGCTAATTTCAGGATTTTTGATATTTTTTGATTGTTTTCGCTTGGGTTATGTTCCCTTAGCATATTGTGACGTATTCGTTCTGGTTTTGGTCAGATTTGACGCGCGAGGAGACCGATTTGAGAGGCAAAGGCATAGCGAGCTAGAGTTTTTGTCGGTTCGTGGTGAGTAATGAATGTAAATGATGTCCTGAGGGTTTGAAACCTCGGATTTGCACATCGTAGTGCTATATTGAGGTGAGACACGGGTTTGATAATGAGCGTGGGTTCGGTTACTATTTGGGATTGTGACTTGGTCTGTTCCGAGTGATATATTTTTACTGCGTATTTGATTGAAGCTTATTTGTTATCATCATTATTTGGACTGATTACCATATTTGGACTTCGTGCCAACTATTTGAACCCTCCGGGGAGTTTTATCACTATTTCCTCACTGTTTGACTTACTACTTGAACTCAGTTGTACCGTTTTCCACTGTTTTACAACTCAGCCACTTTTACTCGGTTTTGAAACTAAAATGATATATTAAATGATGTTTTGGGCTGAGAACTACTGTTTTACTAATGCCTGAGGGGCTTATATGATTTCTAGACTGAGTACAACTAAGGGCCAGATGTGAGGATACTATGGGATCGGACTGCGTGCCGCAGCAGTGTTATACTGATATTGATATGAGGCCGAGGGACTAGATCTGATGCCACGAGATGGCTTGATATTTTGCTTGGGCCGTAAGGGGCCCCTCCCGGAGTCTGCACACCCCAGTGAGCGCCGTCGACGAAATATACGGATCAGGCTGCACGCCGCAGCGGGTACTATAGGGTACTGTTCTATGTGTTGATTTTCTCTATATGTCTGTCACTTAACCGCTTATTTGTTGTAGCATTACTATATTTTGTTTCCATTGGTTTATTACTTTCATATTACTTGTTTAAACTGCCGCATTATAGATTACTCTGTGTTTTCTGTGATTTCTTATTCTCAGTTATTATTTATGCTTATTGCTCACTGGGTCGGAGTACTCACATTACTTCCTGCACCTTGCGTGCAGATTCAGGTGTTCCAGAGGTTGAGTGAGGATTTTCAGTCGATCTGTTCATATCCGGGAGCATCGAGGTAGCTGCATGACGTCCGCAGCTCGGATCCCTCCCTTCTATCCTTTCGTTTTATCCGCATTTCCTAGACTGATTATATATTAGGCTGTTAAACTTGTACTAGAGGCTCGAGACTTGTGACACTAGATCTGTACGGTCTATGTAGTAGTATTATCGTCTGAATTTCCGCATATTTAACTTGTTGTCTTAAACTCTTATTAGGATAATTCAGCAATTTAACTATGTTAGCTGATAATGATTTTTGTAAGAAAACAGATTGAGGTTGTTAGTTGGTCAGGCTTGCCTAGCAGTGTATTGGGCGCCATCACGATCGGGGTTGGGGTCGTGACAAGTTGGTATCAGAGCCTAGGTTACATAGGTCTCGCAAGTCATGAGCCGGTTTAGTAGAGTCTCGCGGATCGATACGGAGACGTCCGTATTTATTCTCGAGAGGCTGCAGAACCTTTAGGAAAAACTTCACATTCTTGAAATTCTTGTCGTGCGACCTTGTTGATCCGAGAACTAAACTTCTGTTATTCTATTCTCTCACAGATGGTGGGGACGCGAGTTACCAGACGAGGTAGACGACCACCAGTGCCACCTAGTGAGGCCACCAGAGGCTGTGGACGCGGTCGTGGACGTGGCAGAGGCAGAGCAGCGAGGGCAACACCTATTGATCCACCAGCTGCCCTAGATCCGGATCAGGCTCTAGTAGCACTAGTTTAGGCACTAGTTGTGCCCATCGTGATTCCGGGTCTTCAGGAGGCCTTGGCACAGATCTTATCAGTTTGCACTGGTCTGGCTCAGGCAGCTTCAGCCACTACCACAACAGCTACTTCACAGGCCAGGGGAGGCAATCATACCCCCGCTGCTCGCACACCTGAGCAGGTAGTGCAAGGACTACAGATGCCAGGGGCACCTCCAGCTCAGCCGGTTGTGCAAGGTTCAGGAGTTCGTAGTACCAGCCATGCCGGATGATGAGCAACGTCGTCTTGAGAGGTTTGGTAGACTCCAGCCTCCGTCATTCAGTGGTGCTGAGGGCGAGGATGCCTAGGGTTTTCTAGAAAAGTGTCAGCGGATGCTCCGTACAATAGGGATTCTTGAGTTTAGTGGTGTAGCATTTACCACTTTTCAGTTCTCGGGGGTTGCCTTTACTTGGTGGGAAGATTTTGAGAGGCATAGGCCTGTCGGTACAACACCCCTTTCTTGTCAGCAGTTCTCCACTCTCTTCTTGGAGAAGTATGTACCGCAGTCCCATAGAGAGGAGCTACGTAGGCAGTTTGAGTGGTTGACGCAGGGGGATATGACTATGACCCAGTATGAGATGAGGTTTTCTGAGTTGGCTCGTCATGCCATTTGGATGATTATGTCAGATCGTGAGAGGATCAGGAGATTTGTGGATGGCCTTAACTACCATCTCCGTATTCTGATGACTATAGAGAGTATTATGTGCTACGTTCGAGGAGGTGGTTGATATTGCTTGTGAGATTGAGACGGTTCGCCTTCTGGAGCGAGAGGAGAGGGAGGCCAAGAGGCCTCGAGGATCGGGCAGTTACAGTGGTGCTCCTTCGAGGGGCCAGTTCTAGCATGATAGAGGTCATTCTTTTAGGCCTGCTCAGTCGGCCCGTCCAAAGTATCGTGGGGCATCTTCAGGTCGTGGTCATCATGGGTCTCAGCAGGGTAAGCCTTCATTCAGCGCCCTCCTAGCTCAGAGTTCATCTCGTGCCCCATCAGCTCAGGGTTCTTCTGCGTCGAGTGCATCTGCTAGTCACTCCGGTGCGAGGGGTTCCCTTCAGTCCCCATCTCCAGCACTGGGTAGTTGTTATGAGTGCGAAGAGTTTGGACATATGAGGAGGCAGTGCCCTCGACTCCATGATGGTCAGCTTCAGCAGAGGGGTCAGCCCTCGACTTCTGCTCCAGTTACTTCACCACCCGCCCAACTAGCTAGGGGTCGAGGTCAGGCATCCATGGGTCGCCCCAGAAGGGGATGTCGATCAGGCGGTGACCGGGCTCGTTTCTATGCTATTCTATACAGGACAGATGCTATTACTTTAGATGTTATCATTACAAGTATTGTTTCAGTCTGCCACAGAGATGCCTCTATATTATTTGATCCCGGTTCCACCTATTCTTATGTGTCCTCATATTTTGCTCATTATTTGGGTATGCCCCGGGAGTTTCTTTCCTTACCTGTTCATGTGTCTACCCTAGTGGGCGATACTGTTGTTGCGGACCGTGTGTACCGGTCATGTGTTGTGACTATTGGGGGGCTGGAGACCCGAGTTGATCTATTGCTATTGAGCATGGTGGACTTTGATGTTATTTTGGGCATGGATTGGTTATCTTCGTGTCATGCTATTCTAGACTGTCATGCTAAGACAGTCACTTTGGCTATGTCGGGTGTACCGCGGATCGAGTGGTGTGGCTGATTATCTTCCTAGTAGAGTGATCTCTTTCCTGAAGGCCTAGCGTATGGTTGGGAAAGGTTGTCTGTCATATCTAGCATTTGTGAGGGATGTTGGGGCTGAGATTCCTAGCATTGATTCTGTTCCAGTTGTGAGGGATTTTCCCGATGTTTTTCCTGTAGACATGTCGGGCATGCCACCGGATAAGGATATTGATTTTGGTATTGACCTGGTGCTGGGCACTCAGCCCATTTCTATTCCGTCGTATCATATGGCACCAACAGAGTTGAAAGAATTGAAGGAGCAGCTTCAGGAACTCCTAGATAAGGGGTTCATTCGGCCTAGTGTGTCACCGTAGGGTGCGCCGGTTCTATTTGTGAAGAAGAAGGATGGCATAATGAGAATGTGCATCGATTAAAGGCAACTGAACAAGGTAACAATTAAGAACAAGTATCCTTTGCCTCGCATTGATGATTTATTCGACCAACTTCAGGGAGCGAGGGTGTTCTCCAAGATTGACCTCCGTTCGGGTTATCACCAGTTGAAGATCAGGGATTCAAATATTCTTAAGATTGCTCTCAGGACCAGATATGGTCATTATGAGTTCCTTGTGATGTCTTTCGGGCTAACCAATGCCCCAGCAGCGTTCATGTATTTGATGAACAGTGTATTTTGACCTTATCTGGACTCGTTCGTTATTGTATTCATTGATGACATTCTGGTGTACTCGCGTAGTCAGGAGGAGCATGCGGAGCATTTACGAGTTGTATTGCAGAGATTGAGGGAGGAGAAGCTTTATGCGAAGTTCTCCAAGTGTGAGTTTTGGCTCGGTTCAGTGGCTTTCTTGGGACACGTGGTGTCTAGCGAGGGTATTCAGGTTGATCCGAAGAAAATAGAGGCGGTTCAGAGTTGGCCTAGACCGTCCTCAGCCACAGAGATTCGTAGCTTTCTTGGGTTGGCAGGCTATTATCGCCGGTTTGTTCAGGGATTCTCATCCATTGCATCGCATTTGACCAAGTTGACTCAGAAGGGTGCTCCATTTGTATGGTCAGACGAGTGTGAGGAGAGCTTTCGGAACCTCAAGACAGCTTTGACCACAACTCCTGTATTGGTTTTTCCATCAGCTTCAGGTTCATATACCGTATATTGTGATGCTTCAAGAGTACGAATTGGTTGTGTATTGATGCAGGAGGGTAGAGTTATTGCTTATGCTTCTCGTTAGTTGAAGCCCCATGAGAAGAACTACCTTGTTCATGATTTGGAGTTGGCTGCCATAGTTCATGCATTGAAGATTTGGAGGCATTACTTATATGGCATATCTTGTGAGGTATTCACCGATCATCGCAGTCTTCAGCATTTTTTCAAGCAAAAGGATCTTAATTTGAGGCAGCAGAGATGACTAGAGTTGCTTAAGGATTACGATATTACTATTTTGTATCATCCGGGAAAGGCCAATGTAGTGGCCGATGCTTTGAGCCGAAAGGCAGTGAGTATGGGGAGTTTGGCGTATATTCCAGTTGGGGAGAGACCCCTTGCAATTGATGTTCAGGCCTTGGCCAATCGATTTGTGAGACTAGATATTTCGGAGCCCAATCGGGTGTTGGCTTGTATGGTTTTTCGGTCTTCCTTATATGATCGCATCAGAGAACGCCGGTATGATGAGCCGCATTTGCTTGTCCTTAAGGACAGGGTTCAGCATGATGATGCCAGAGATGTGACCATCAGTGATGATGGTGTGTTGAGGATGCAGGGTCGGATCTGTGTGCCCAATGTGGATGGGCTTAGAGAATTGATTCTGGAGGAGGCCCATAGATCGCGGTATTCTATTCATCCGGGTGCCGCGAAGATGTATCAGGATTTGAGGCATCAGTATTGGTGGAGAAGAATGAAGAAAGATATTGTGGGATTTGTAGCTTGGTGTCTCAATTATCAGCAGGTGAAATATGAGCATCAGAGACCGGGTGGCTTGCTTCAGCAGATGGTTAATCCCGAGTGGAAGTGGGAGAGGGTCACTATGGACTTTGTGGTTGGACTTCCTCGGACTTTGAAGAAGTTTGATGCTATTTAGGTGATTGTGGATCGGCTGACCAAGTTCGCGCACTTCATTCCTGTGTGTACTACCTATTCTTCAGAGTAGTTGGTAGGGATTTATATCTGGGAGATTGTTCGGTTGCATGGTGTTCCGGTTTCCATCATCTCAGATAGAGGTACTCAGTTTACTTTGCAGTTTTGGAGAGCCGTGCAAAGAGAGTTGGGTACTCAGGTGGAGTTGAGCACAACATTTCATCCTCAGACGGACGGACAGTCTGAGCGTACTATTCAGATATTAGAGGACATGTTGCGTGCTTGTGTTATTGATTTTGGAGGTTCATGGGATGAGTTTTTGCTGCTTTCAGAGTTTGCCTACAACAACAGCTACCAGTCGAGTATTCAGATGGCTCCGTATGAGGCTTTGTATGGGAGGCGGTGTAGATCTCCAGTTGGTTGGTTCGAGCCCAGCGAGGCTAGGCTATTGGGGACAAATTTGGTTAAGGATGCCTTAGAGAAGGTGAAGGTGATTCAGTAGAGACTTCGTACAGCGCAGTCGCGTCAGAAGAATTATGCGGACCGGAAGGTTTGAGATGTATCCTACATGATTGGTGAGAAGGTCTTGCTGAAGGTTTCACTTATGAAGGTGTTATGAGATTTGGAAAGAAAGGGAAGTTGAGTCCGCGATTCATTGGGCCTTTTGAGGTACTTCGGAGGATTGGGGAGGTGGCCTATATGCTTGCTCTACTACCCAGCTTGTCTAGCGTGCACCCGGTATTTCATGTTTCTATGCTCCGAAAGTATGTTGGAGATCCATCTCATGTTTTGGACTTCAGCACGGTTCAGTTGGATGATGATTTGACCTTCGATGTGGAGCCAGTAGCTATTTTGGGTCGCCAGGTTCGGAAGTTGAGGTCAAAAGATATAGCTTCAGTGAAAGTGTAGTGGAGAGGTCGACCCATGGAGGAGGCTACCTGGGAGACCGAGCGGGAGATGCGGAGCAGATATCCTCACCTGTTTGAGGCTTCAGGTATGTTTTTTGACTCGTTCGAGGATGAACGTTTGCTTAAGTTGGGGAGGATGTGACGACCCGGCCAGTCGTCTCATGAGTTACCGCTCTGTTTCTTCCATTTCTGCTTCTTTATGATTCGTTATTCGTGTTTTATGTGGTCGAGTTGATTGGTTTGCTTTTGGTATGGTTTTGGTAAGAAGTGAGACACTTAGTCTCTTTTAAGAAGGTTTAAGATGGAAAAGTCAACCGGATGTTGACTTATGAGTTAGAGGGCTCGGATGTGATTTCCGATGGTTTGGTTTGCTTCGGGAGGTGATTTTTGACTTAGGAGTGTGATCGGAAGTGGTTTTGGAGGTCCGGTGTAGAATTAGGCTTGAATTGGCGAAGTTAGTATTTTGGCGATTTCCGGTTGATAGGTGAGATTTTGATCCAGGGGTCGGAATGGAATTCCGAGAGTTGATGTAGCTTCACTATGTCAGTTCGGATGTGTGTGCAAAATTTCAGGTCATTTGGATGTGGTTTGGTTGGGTTTTTTATCAAAAGCGTATTTCGGAAGTTTTTAGAAAACTTAGGCTTGAATTCGATGTGAATTGGTGGTTTTATTATTGTTTGTGGTGTTTTGATGATTGGAACAAGTTTGAATGAGGTTTTAGGAGGTGTTGGTGCTTTTGGTTGAGGTCCCGGGGACCTCGGGTGAGTTTCGGATGGTCAATCGGACCAATTTCTATGTTGAGAAGTTGCAGAATTTGAGCAGCAGTTGCAGAGGATTTTTGGCATTCGCGATCGCATGAGGGACCTCGCGATCGCGTAGAAGGAATTTGGGTAGGCCTGAGTTTGTGCTTGGCGTTCGTGTCTGAGGGCTCACGTTCGCGGAGCGTGAGCAGCTTGTGCTTCGCGTTCGCATGAGAGAGTTCGCGTTCGCGTATAAGGAATTAGGTCCCAGGGCAATTGCTCTTCGCGTTCACGTATGTGGGGTCGCGTTCGCGTAGCTCTGGGAAGTTAAAGCATCGGTTTCGTAGCAGCATCATCGCGTTCGCATAGTGTTATTTTGAGAAGCCGGAATTTAGTGCTTCGCGATCGCGAGACCTTGGTCGCGATCGCGATGAAGGGAATCCAGAACCGGGCAGTGAGTTTATTAAACATTTCATCCGCGATTTTGAGACATTTTTCCTCCATAGCTTAGTATTTTGATATCTTTTTTAGGGAAATTGAAGAGGGATTCGAGGAGAAGTGATTGGAGGTAAGATTTATGAGCATAAAACGTGATTCTATTGTGAAATTAACCTAGAAATTCATGGAAATTTAGCTAAAAATGGAAGAACTAGGGCTTGGGATTTGAGATTTTAAATTGGGATTTGAAGGGCCATTTGAGGTCGGATTTGAGAACTCTTGATATGTATGGACTCGTGGAAGGATAAGGAACCCGTTGATGTGAAAATTTCTGAGTTTTGAGAAGTGGGCCCGGGGATCGGGTTTTGTTAATTTCAGGATTTTTGATATTTTCGATTGGTTTCGCTTGGGTTATGTTCCCTTAGCATATTATAACGTATTCGTTCTGGTTTTGGTCAGATTCGATGCGCGAGGAGATCGATTTGAGAGGCAAAGGCGTAGCGAGCTAGAGTTTTTGTTGGTTCGAGGTGAGTAATGAATGTAAATGATGTCCTGAGGGTTTGAAACCCCGGATTTGCACATCGTAGTGCTATATTGAGGTGAGACACGCTCTTGATGATGAGTGTGGGGTCGGTTACTATTGGGGATTGTGACTTAGTCCATCCCGAGTGATGTTTTTACCGCATATTTGATTGAAACTTATTTGTTATCATCATTATTTGGACTGATTGCCATATTTGGACTTTGTGCCAACTATTTGAACCCTCCGGGGAGTTTTATCACTATTTCCTCACTGTTTGACTTACTACTTGAACTCAGTTGTACCGTTTTCCACTGTTTTACAACTCAGCCACTTTTACTTGGTTTTGAAACTAAAATGATATATTAAATGATGTTTTGGACTGAGAACTACTGTTTTACTAATGCCCGAGGGGCTTATATGATTTCTGGACTGAGTACAACCAAGGGCCAGATGTAAGGATACTATGGGATCGAACTGGGCACCGCAACAGTGTTATACTGATATTGATATGAGGCAGAGGGACTAGATCTGATGCCACAAGATGGCTTGATATTGCGCTTGGGCCATAAGGGGCCCCTCCCGGAGTCTGCACACCCCCAGTGAGCACCATCGACGAAATATACGGATCGAACTACACGCCGCAGCGGGTACTATAGGGTGTCGTTCTATGTGTTGATTTTCTCTATATGTCTGTAACTTAACCGCTTATTTGTTGTAGCATTACCATATTTTGTTTCCATTGGTTTATTGCTTTCATATTACTTGTTTAAACTGCCGCCTTATAGATTACTCTGTGTTTTCCGTGATTTCTTATTCTCAGTCATTATTTATGCTTATTACTCACTGAGTCGGAGTACTCATATTACTCTCTGCACTTTGCATGCAGATCCATGTGTTCCAGAGGCTGAGTGAGGATTTCAGTCGATCAGTTCATATCCGGGAGCATCGAGGTAGCTACACGGCGTCCGCAGCCCGGATCCCTCCCTTCTATCCTTTCGTTTTATCTGCATTTCCTAGACTGATTATGTATTAGGCTGTTAAACTTGTACTAGAGGCTCGAGACTTGTGACACCAGATCTGTACGGGCTATGTAGTAGTATTATCGTCTGAATTTCCGCATATTTAACTCGTTATCTTAAACTCTTATTAGGGTAATTCAGCAATTTAACTGTGTTAGCTAATAATGATTTTTATAAGAAAACAGATTGAGGTTGTTAGTTGGTCAGGCTTTCCTAGCAGTATGTTGGGCGCCATCACGATCGGGGTTGGGGTCGTGACATTTTTCAATGACTTTGCAAACACTGACTATTTTTGAATGACCAGTCCGAAAATTGGCTAGCCCGTGCTATTTTTTGGGCTCCACGACAAAGCCGGATCCACAATATAGAAGAGTAGAAAGCCCAATATTTGTTGGGCCGAACTATCACATTATAGCCTTGTCCCCTTCCCCGAAACCTTGCTATAAAATTTCAAGGGTTTTGGCCACTCCATTCTCTGAAACAACAACAACAATAGACAATAACAAAGACTCCTCCCGTAAGGTGAGCGGCTCCCTCCTTCTATCTATATATGCAAACACAAAAATCAATCGAAATGCATTGTTATAGTTGTTAAATTTGTGCAGCAGGTGAAGAATCGGGGCAGAGAAGAAAAAATGGATGCATGTGTAGTAGCCGCCCCAGTAGATGCAACCGCAGAGAATAAGGTTCATAGTGATGTTATGCTTTTCAATCGCTGGACCTACGACGTTGTCCAGGTACCTAAAAGAAGCTCATTTTCTTCATAGACACATGTCTATAACTGCTAATAACTCTTTCCTTTGCAAGTTTTTTTAATTTTATTTGCACAGGGAAAATTACAGCTTGTAGCACCTGAATATACAAATTTTGAAATTTGAAAAGTCACCTAGATCCAAGCTGAATGTACTTTATGTGTTCTTATCATACATGGAAAATTGCTGCTTATAGAGGTTGAGTATCAAAACTTTGAAATTTGAAGAATAAACTAATCTAGCTTGATAATTTGTTACATTGACTTTCCATAAATGGAAAATAGAAAACTGATTTTTCAACTTATAGGGCTAGGATAAAAAAGACTTGCAGTAAGATACTAATATGCCAGATGCAACAACAAACAACTAGACTTGAATTCCAAACAAGTTGGGCTGGCTATATGAACTCTCGCTATCTAAGTTGCTCCATATTAAGCACCTGAAGTTCTCTACATTTTATATCTAGCAGGACTAAGAGACTCCTAAGGATCATTGGACTTATAGTGAACTTACTAACATGACTAAAACTTGACTTTAGCAAATTGGTATCTTCTATATAGATTTTATCTTCCACTGCCATATTTTTCACTAGTTTGCACTAAATCCAAGAGATTATAAGACTTTAGAGACTACTTACTTCTATGTGATTTTAGGCTTACATGTCCCCTTTTAGAATGTTGCACTCCTATAGGTTGGTGCCAGCTAACCAAATAAGCTAATTTGGTGGGGAGGGGTATTAGGAGGGCGAATATTATAGGCAATATCTTTTAACTGGTTAATCCCTGAAATAGAAGAAAACGTTGTTGCTACTCAGTAAAAGTGTAATTCTTTCTCAATAACATTTCGGAAGCGAAGAACATTGGGATTAATGCAGACTCTAGAGAGAGAGAGAGAGAGAGAGAGAGGGGGAGAGAGAGAGAGATAGAGAATTAAGTGGGCTAACTAAATACCAAGGTGATTGTTACTTCTATTTCTGCCTTTTTTACTTGAGTATTATTTTAAGTTTTCTATTAGCAAGGCTGAAACTTATCTTGAATGCAATTTGATAGATTTTTCCTTAACTATGATCTCACTTTTTGGTGAAGACTAATGACATCTCTGTTGAGGATTACATCACAACAACTATTTCCAAGCATCTAGTTTACCTGCCACACACAGCTGGCAGATACCATGCTAAGGGTTTCAGGAAGGCCCAGTGCCCAATTGTTGAGAGGCTCACTAGCTCTCTTATGATGCATGTACGGAACAACTGAAAGAAGCTAATGAATGTCCGCACCATCAAGCATGCAATGGAGATCATTCATTTGTTGACTGACCAGAACCCAATTCAAGTCATTGTTGATGCTGACATTAACAGGTGCACACTAATGATTGGCGCGTAATTCATTCACATATTCTTCAATATTTTATTTTTGTTTTGTTTTACATGTGGTTAACAGTCTGCCCATTGTGAAATGCTTCAGTATTTGCAGATATTGGTTTTGCCATTCTATATTTACAAATACTGAAATTTGAGTATCCCAAATGCTGTTGGATGATTTGAAATACTAGTTTGAGGAGTATCTCAAATAAAATAATGATTTTACTCACAAATCTTTAGATTTCTTAAAAATATTTTCTAAGTGTATTTCATGTCTAAATACAACTTCAACTTTCAAATACTCTTTTTCAACTTCAACTTCAAATACCTTTTTTCCAAGTTCAATCAAATATTGTTCAAATACCCTACTGTTATATATGTATCACTGATAGCTTTGTCTTCTCCATTTGATCATATTAGTGGGCCAAGGGAAGATGCAACTCGTATTGGTCCAGCTGGTGTTGTGAGGCGTCAAGCTGTTGATATTTCTCCACTTCGTCGTGTTAACCAGGCCATTACCTTGCTGACAACTGGTGCACGAGAGAGTGCTTTTAGGAACATCAAGACTGTAACAACCCGGCCGATCGTTTTAAGAATTAACGCCTCGATCCCCTATTAACTGATTTTCCCGTATTTGTTTCAGCTATTTTGATTTGCCAGGATGATTTGTTTTTGAGTTTCGGAGTGTTTTGGGACACTTAGTCCCTAAAAGAGACTTTAAGCTTAATTTGGACCGTAGTCAGAGCAGTGTGAATACGGCCTCGGAATAAAATTCTGTCGGTTCTTTTAGCTCCGTTGGGTGATTTCGGGCTTAAGGGCGTATTCGGATTGTATTTTGGAGGTCCGTAGCTTATTTGGGTTTGAAATGCCGAAAGTTGAATTTTTGAAGTTTCCGGTTCGATGGTGAGATTTTGATATCTGGGCCGTAATGGAATTCCGGAAGTTGGAGTAGCTCCTTAGTGTTGAATGTGACGTGCGTGCAAAATTTCAGGTCATTCGGACAAGATTTGATAGACTTTTTGATCGAAAGCAGAATTTGGGAGTTTTTGGAGTTCTTAGGCTTGAATCCGATGTTAATTGGTGTTTTGACGTTGTTTTGAGCGTTTCGAAGGTTGGAAAAAGTTTGAATGATTTTTTAAGATTTTGGCATGTTTGGTAGAGGTCTCGGGGACCTCGGGTGTGTTTCGGATGCTCAACGGGTCATTTTTGGACTTAGAGAAGTTGCAGATTTTCTGCTGTTGTGTTGCAGAGAAAAACTTCATCGTGTTCGCGAGAGGGTTCTCGCATTTGCGTAGAGCATCTGGGTGAAGCATCTGAATCGTGCTTCGCGTTCGCGATGATGCCTCGCGTTCACGAAGGTATGGGCCATTTGGTCTTCGCGTTCGCGACATGGTCCTCGCGTTCGCGTAGGGTCTGCCAGTGTAAGCTACGCGTTCGCGAGTGGACCCTCGCGTTTGTGAAAGAAGAAATATTGGCTAGTGATTTTTGTGCATCGCATTCGCAAAGAAGGAATTACCTGGGCAGATTATAAAGTTTTAAAATTGAGGGTTTAGCCATTTTTATCAAAACTAGAGTTTAGGAGCTCGGATTTGAATGAGATTTTGAGGGATTTTCAGAGATATCAATTGGTTAATGATTCCTAACTCCTTTTTGCTTATAACCCATTAATCTAAATGTGAATTCATCATCTAATTTCGGATTTGGAGTGAGAAATTGGGAAAAATTTTGGAAAAGTTCTTAGGCCTCATTTTGGGGTTTTGATTAAGATTTTGTCATCAGATTTGAATAATTTTGGTATGGTTAGACTCGTGAGTGAATGGGGGTTCATAATCTGTAACTTTTACCCGATTCCGATATGTGGGCCCGGGGGACTTTTGGGGCATTTTTCTTAATTTCGCGTGTTAGCTTCGAATTAGTTAGTGGAATTAGTTACTTGAAGTTATATTTACATTATGCAATTGATTTGAATAGATTTGGTCCATTTGGAGTCGAGTACTCGTGTCAAGAATGTGATTTCGAGTTGATTGAGCTGGTTCGAGGTAAGTGGCTTGCCTAACCTTGTGTGGAGGAAACTCCCCTTAGGATTTGGTATTGTTGAGATATGAAATGCCTTGTGTTGATACCTAATTTTTTTTATATGTTTTAAATATGCATAAATACCTTCAAATAGCATATATATACATATATAAGCATGCACAAGGCTTTTATTATTTTTTCCATAATTTTAAGGGTTTAAATTGATTTATTTTCTCCCCTTTTATCCCTAAAATCCCCAATAATTATTTCCAAAATTATTGTTTTGATAATTAATTTATTTGATTTCTATACTTATGCCAAAATATGGCTAATGTAATTTTTATGTATTTTAACAATTACATTTAGTATTTTAAAGCTAAATTGTATATAATTACAATGTTAGTGCATTTTAAGATATAATTATATTTTATATGCATAAAATTGGCCCCTGTATTTTTAAAATGATAATTATGTATTTTAAATCATTTTGGAACCTTAAATTATTTTTCAGAAATTACCTATTATTTCTATAAATTAAAATAGGAAAAAACTGGCCAAATTTGGCTTTCAATCTTAGCCAAATCGGACTCCAATTCCAGCCCAAATTTTATTTTAATAACCCAATAAACCCTGACCCAGATCTAATTACCCACTACCCGACCCAAGCCATCTTAAATCCTGGCCGTTGATCTTTTAGATCAACGACCCTCGTTCTTCCTTTCCTTTTTAATTCTAACATAGACCCTTACCCTAATCTCTGGTAATGCAAACCAACCCAAGAGTTAATCACTCTAGGTGCCCTAACGCACCATAATCCGTTAGGTGGCAACTCTTCAAATACCCAATTCCTAGAAGGAAATGAGTCATTACACCCCGTGAATGTCGAAACCCGGACTCCTCCCTGCGGAGGGAAAAAGAGCATGGCAACTCTGCTGGGGATATTTTTAGGCTCTTACCATAACGAACTTGTTTTTACAAATTAGTCCAAGCATGCGTATCCCATACCCTGCTCCCTTATCTGAATTTAACTGTTGTTTCTTTTAAGCATTTATAATTCTGAAAACTGACTTGTCTCTTGGTTTTCCTTTTCTTGTAACTGTCTTTTCAATTATTTAAATGTTGTATTTATTTTTCCTACGTGAAAATACTTGCCTACATGTTATTAACTGCTGCATAAATCATGATCCACATCATATTCCACTCGTGCATCTCAAATCCTATAGCAACGCTTTAATGAGTGGTTGCGCTCTTCCTATTTATTACCCTTAAATTCGGAAAGGCTTATTTGCAGTAAAACCAGTCGATCAGCGGTGCAGTCGATGGTTCCGTGCCTTCCCCCTCAAGTTGTCCGCTTGAGGGTACCAGTCTAAAACCCCATAGAAACCTTACTCTATTTAAATTGTGCATGCATCATGGTCAAACCTAGTTGGATCAGTTATGTTGTCCACATAATGATCCTTTAAGATAAGCCTTATCCAAAGTCCATCGGGTTTTCCGTAATCCCAACGGAAGCAATCACGTTTTGTGCATTAATTTGGAGGACTAAATGCCGATATACTGATCGTAAATGTATAAATAGTCGAGTCCGGTAGGGGTATGGCCTAACCCTTTTGTTTTGCAGAAAATGAGGCACGAAGTTCCCAGATTCAGTATGGTTAGAAATATCCCTCCATTGTTGCTAAATTGGTGGGAAGATCTTTCCTCAAGTGACAAGAAGCATGTGAAAAAGTACCTGAGTAACTTGCCTTCCCTACTAGATATTGAACCAAACAAGAGATTGAGGCTGCTACCCTATTATGGGATAGTGAAAGGGCCGTGTTCCCGTTTCGGCAACATAGAAATGACACCGCTCCTAGAGGAAATAGGAGGACTCATAGGGTTAACTTGGGACAGTCCCGGGCTTTTGATACTGGAAAACCGTACAAGCAGGGGATTTTTGAAAATGATGGGGCTGAAAAAGAATAGCGACCTAGTGTGCCTGAAGGACTCCTACATACCTTTCGAATATCTCGACGAGAGTTATGGCCACAACAAGTCTTTCCGCACTTATTATGATGAGATCACCCTCACTTCACTGGGTCACATCCACCGCAGAGTGTTCTTGTTCATCGTGTGCTTTCTGGGGATGATAATGTTCCCAATGAAAAAAGGAAGAATCCACACCAGGTTGGCCATGGTCGCCAAAACTCTGATGAAGGGGATTAATGGGCAAACATATACCATAGTCCCCATGATCATAGCTGATATCTATAGGGCCCTGGAACGCTATCAAATAGGGGTCCAACATTTCGAGGGTTGCAATTTATTGCTGCAATTACAGTTGTTAGAGCATCTCCAAAAGTTCGCTATCGCCAAAAATTTCCGCGAAGGTCTTGGAACGACCACATCGCTTTCCATCACCCTAAGAAGATGACCTACATTCTGGACAGATTTGCTCAGTCGGAAAGTTCCAGCGAATGGGCAAAGTTCTTCGACAATTTGACCGAGGAACAAGTGCAGTTGATGGTTGAATGGTTTCCAACAGACGAGTTCATTATCAGGTCTAGGGATGCTTCGCATTTTGTGTTGATCGGGTTGAGAGAGATATATCTATATGTCCCTATACGAGTTATAAGGCAAGTAGGCAGAAAGCAGGTTGTACCAAGGGTCGTCAAGATGAGTCATTTCAGGGCAGATTTCCAAGACGATGACATACCTTACAAGTGCCAAGATCAGCACATGCGGCACTGCAAAATCATTGTAGAGAAAAATAATGTTGAGCCAGACAGATATCATGCGGGGTGCGAGCCTCTCTACCCTACATGGTTGGAGGACAATCTGAAAGGAACGGTGACACTAGGGACTAGTCGAGGGAACAAAATCATAGACAAGGAAGTTGAAGCCCAAGTCAAATACAACAGGCTGCCCAAGAGAGTCCACGACTCTGAAAATGAGCATCAGGAGATACATGAGAGGAACATGAGGTTGATCGAGGAATGGAAAGATATGGCAGTCACCTCCAACAGAAAACTGGAATACCTGGAGCGAGGAATAGTGGAGCTGGAGGGCAAAGTCATAAAAAGGATTGAAAATTGTCAGAATGCTGAAGGAGCCGAGGGAGGACATTTGGACCGAGCTTACTTGTTGCTTGGACTACGCGAGCTGGGAGATCTGTTTGATGGAGTCCGGAAGATTGAATCTGGGGAAGGTCCTTCTGGGACCAAATATATTAGATTTACTTGCTTTTCTTAAAATGTAATAAGGCCTAATGCCAATAGTGACTTGTTTTTTCCATTACGTTAGTGTCGTTTTTGGATTTGTCTACTTTTATATTATGAAATGAAGAATTTATTGGCATTTGAAATTCCCAAACTTTATTTGTCTCTAGGCCTACCTCGGGCATAACGAGGTTCCCAAATTAGGATACAAGTTTATATCTCGCACTATGTGGTTAAATACTGCAAATATTTCAGGATCCCCACTAACTTGTTACCTTTTGTTTTGTTTATTTTTATTATTATTCCTATCCCCATAGGTTGGTTCATCCATACTGGCCTCATCAGCATATCATACCAGATCTAGAGGCCCTCCACCTCCTCCTCCTCCAAGCAACACAAAAAGTAGAGAGAAATCAAAGATGGACAACTTAAGTGGAATCCGAAAGGAAAACATTGAGAACACAGAGACTTCCGATGGACGTAGTACTCCGGCCCCGAATGACCTGGTTTTGAGACTTGAACAAAAGATACTAGAACTAAAAGGAGAACTTGAGCAGGTCCGCAATTTGGCAAACTTGTCACTCACCCTCAATGCCCCTGATATCCACCAACAGAACACAAAGTACCCAAAACCTCCTCAAAATACACAAAACCAACTGCTGCAAAATCCTACCATACCAAATCAATACGCAACTCCACCACAGAATATCAATCCATTGTCGATACCAACTCCACCACAACAGCACCAACCAATCCTATACCCACCAACCACCACTTACCACACTCCCCAAAATACACCACCACTCATTCTAGATCCACAAAACTCTACCAATGACCATCACTATACCCAAGTTCTTGGCATCCATCAGAGCAACCTCATATACGTGGAAACTATACCACATTCCACCCAGCCAATCTCCTGTGCATCGAAACCCTCCGAAAAGAACCTGCTCATTAAGAACATGGCCGAAGAACTCAAGAAGTTAACAAGTCGAGTTCAAGGTGTTGAAGGCTATACGGGAATAGAAGGTTTGAACTATGAAGATCTATGCATACAGCCCGATGTGGAATTGCCAGAGGGGTACAAACCTCCCAAGTTCAAAACGTTCGATGGTACATGTAATCCCAGGGTTCACTTAAGGACTTACTGTGACAAACGTGTAGGGGTTGGAAAGGATGAAAATATTCGAATGAAGCTCTTTATGAGGAGTCTTATTGGGGACGCGTTGTCTTGGTATATCAGCCAGAATCCCAAGAAATGGTCCAATTGGGTAAGCATGGCGTCAAATTTCATGGACCGGTTCAGGTTCAACACAGAAAATGCACCTGATGTTTTCTACATTCAGAATCTCAAGAAGAAACCTACTGAGACCTTCCGCGAATATGCTACTCGTTCGAGGTCGGAAGCGGCTAAGGTCAGGTCCGCTTTGGACGAAGAACAGATGAATAAGTTCTTCGTCGGAGCACAAGATCTGCAATATTATAAGTGGTTGATGGTTATCGCAAATCACAAATTCTTGGATATCATCAAGCTCGGGGAAAGGATCAAGGAAGGAATCAAGAGCGGAATGGTAACAAATTTCAAGGCACTGCAAGCCACGAATAAGGCACTCAATCAGGTGGCATATCGAAGAAAAGAGAGGTTGGGGTAGTAATGGTGGCCCAAGGCCCAAGAACTCCACTCACATACCAAACACCCCTACCCACATACCAAACACCTCCACCTACATACCAAGCATCTCCACCTATATACCAAGCATCTCCACCTACATACTAAGCATCGCCACCCACATATCAACCTTCATCTCCCACATATTCCCAACCAGCCATTGTCCATCATACCTACAATTCCCTACCATCCCACTTCCAATCACCACCAAATCGCCAAATTTATCCAAGACCAAGACCCAATTTCTACCGCAAGACACCCAGACAATACACCGCCATTGTTGAGCCCATCGACCAATTATATGAAAGGTTAAAAGCCGCAGGTTACGTCACTCTTATTCCTATTGTGGTGCTAGAAAATCCATCCCAATGGGTTAATCCAAACAAAACCTATGCATACCACTCCGGTATGAAAGGGCACACCACTGTTGAGTGCCGAACATTGAAGGATAAGATCCCGACACTCATTGACAACAAGGTCATACAAGCGAAGGAAGCCGCACCTAATGCCCGCAACAATCCCCTCCCTGATTATAGAAGTGACGGTGTACATGTTATAGAAACAAATGAAGAATGGGACCCTATGGGGTCAATCAGGCTTATCCGAGAAGGCAATGACTTTAAGGTTACAGTTACACTTACTCCTATTATGGTTCAGACTCAGACACCTATTGACGTTGAGGTAACTACATCTGTTCTATTCAAGGTGGAAGTAACTCCGCCCGCAACCACCTCTTCCCCATTTGAAGTAGAAGTGGTCACACTTTTACTGTGACGGTGTCAACCACACCCCCATTCAACTCAAAGGCAATACCCTAGGATTATATCATCGAGGCTCGGCATGAACAGAAGGCTAAGATAGAGAAATCTGATGCCGCACAAGGGATGGCTAGAACTAGAAGAGTCTACACACCTGAACACCTGGGAGGTTCAAGTAAGGATGCCACTTCTATGCTGCCTGTCATTGAGACCAGACCGGATGACTTGTGGAGGAAAGTACAGGCGAAAGAATATTCTGTTGTTGATCATCTAAACAAAGTCCCTTCTCAGATATCTATCTTGTCACTACTACAGAATTCAAAGGCACACAAGAACGCCTTGATGAAAGTACTAAGCGAGGCTTATGTACCCAATAACATCACTGGTGGAGAAATGGCCAATATGGTCGGTCAGGTGCTGGAGAGCCATAAGATTATCTTCTATGAAGATGAGCTACCTTCCGAAGGTTTGAATCACAATCAAGCATTGCATATCACAGTACAATTTGAAGATAAGTTCATTGTCAGGGTCCTGGTTGATGGAGGTTCTAGTCTGAATATTTGTCCACTGGATACCCTACAAAGGTTGGACAAGGGTTTCCATGAAATACGGACCGGAAGCATGAATGTAAAGGCTTTCGATGGGTCCTAGAGGGCCACGATCAGGGAGATCAACCTTTGCTTGTAGATGGGGCCGACTTGGTTCGACGTTGAATTCCAAGTGCTTAACATACCAGCCTCATATAATATTTTGTTGGGCCACCCATGGATCCATGCTGATGGAGCCGTACCCTTCACACTACATCAAGTTGTAAAATTTGAATGGAACCGTCAGGAGGTAATCATTAATGGAGATGGGAGTAACCCCATCTACACCAGTCAAACCATTCTGGACATCAGATATAGAAGGAGGCTAGGAGGAGAAACCTATCACCACATTGAACGGGTCAACGCCATCGAGAAGGATAAGTGGTGGAGTAACAAAATAGACAACATACTGGCATAGTCTGGATATGAACCTGGAAAAGGGTTAGGAAAGAACCTCCAGGGTATCACCAAGCCGATACGACTGAAAAATCATGGTACCACCTAGGGCTGTTCATTCGTATCGGATATCCGAAATCCAAACTGATACATTCAATTTCGGATTTCGTATTTTGGATTGGATCGGATTTCGGATCGGATTCGTATTGGTATATTTTAATCCGATCTGAAATCCAAAATTCTTAGGGCATGTATAAATACTACACTTTAATTTCGAATAACTAGTACTTCCTTTACATCAACCTCCAAGTTCTTACCTTTACAACTAGATTTATCTATATTGGCACCATAATACTCTCATAATTGCATAAACATGAATATTTCTTAATGTATTGCCTTTTTACAAAGAAAATATACATATTAGTTTAACTTTGAGGTATAATAATACGATCCAAAATCCGATCTGATCCAAACTTTAAAATCCGATCCAATTCGATATAATTCGGATCATACTCGAATTGCATTTTCTAGAATTCGAAATTCGAAATTCAAATCCGAAATGTGCTAAATCTGATCCGATCCGTGCACAACCCTAGTATCACCTTTGGGCTCGGATACCAGTATACATGGCAGGAGTACAGGGAATGGTTTCCTCCATGGCGTGGACCATATTACCCTCTTGAGCAACCGATACCCCATTTAGAATAGGCTTTCCATCAGGCGGACACAATATAGGGAACTACTGAAGAAGAAACACTAGTTGGGCTGAAGGATCTGTTCTTGGAAGATGAGGATATGGACTGTAGTGCCATAATTGAAGAGGAGGAGGAAGAAGGACTCTCCATTCAGACCGTGGCAAATGGAGTCGTTCTAAAAAACTGGACCATTACACCATCCCGAGCCCACCGAGTCCCTGGGTAGCTTGGCAGAATTTATAGTCGTTCTAGGCATTTAAATTTCCAGCAATTTTGTTTTAAGATTTCTTTGTTTCAAAATAAATGCTCGATTCACCGAGCCAAGCTTTGTTTGAACAATTTTCTCAGTTTTAATCAAATGCATTTATCCTTTATCATTATTTATTACTATTTTTTATAATTTTCCCTTCTATAGTGTTATTATTACTTTTCCTGATGAACCAGTGACTGTGACATGTAATGAGGCGACGCAACATGAGAATAGTGACTCAGAGGAAGAAGATGAGATACCCGAGGAAATTGTCGGCGAAGTTGAGAACGATGAAAACAAGCCTAAATCCAACTTGGACGAAACAGAAGCAGTAAATTTGGGAGACACCGAGAATGTCAAAGAGACCCACATCAACATTCATTTGTCACCAACAGGGAAGGAAGAATACATCCGTTTTCTAAAGGAATATGAGGACATATTCGCATGGTCATATGACGATATAACCGGTTTGAGCACATCTATAGTAGCTCACAAGTTGCCTACCAATCCCATGTGCCCTCCAGTCAAGCAGAAACTCAGAAAATTCAAACTAGACATGAGTTTAAAGATCAAGGAGGAAGTTACCAAACAGATCAAAGCCAAGGTTCTCAGTTGATTATCGGGATTTGAACAGAGCAAGTCCCAAAGATGACTTCCCATTGCCAAATATATACATCCTGATTGATAACTGCACCAAGCATGAACTCCAATCCTTTGTAGATTGCTTCGCAGGTTATCACCAGATCTGGATGGATGAAGAAGATGCCGATAAGATAGCTTTTATTATGCCTTGGGGGTGTATACTGTTACAAGATGATGCCATTCGTTCTGAAGAATGTTGGGGCCACTTACATGAGGGCCATGACAACCATCTTCCATGATATGATACACAAAGAAATAGAGGTATATGTGGACGACGTCATTATCAAATCCAAAAGGGCCACGGATCACATAGGAGACTTGAGGAAGTTCTTCAACAGGCTCAGGAGGTACAATTTGAAGTTGAACCCCGCAACGTGTGCGTTCGGGTCCCCGCAGGAAAGTTACTAGGATTCATTGTCAGTCACCGAGGGATCAATCTAGATCTGACTAAAGTCAAAGCTATTCAAAAGTTACCACCACCCAAAAGCAAAAAGGACGTGATGAGCTTCCTAGGACGGCTCAACTACATCAGTCAATTCATAGCACAGTCCACAGTCATATGTGAACCCATCTTCAAGATGCTGAGGAAAGATGCTGAAACAAGCTGGACAGAGGATTGTCAGAAAGCTTTTGGCAAGATCAAGGAATACCTGTCCACACCGCCAGTTCTAGTTTCGCCAAAACTAGGACGACCTTTGCTGTTTTATCTATCCGTGTTAGATAGAGCCTTTGGATGTGTTTTGGGACAACATGATGAGACAGGAAGAAAGGAGAAAGCCATATATTACTTAAGTAAGAAATTCATACCTTATGAAGCGTGGTATTCTCTGCTTGAACGCACTTGATGTGCTCTGACCTGGACAACCCAGAAGTTGAGGCATTATTTTTGTGCCTACACTACATACCTCATATCCAGAATAGATCCTCTGTAGTATATATTTCAAAAGCCCATGCCTACGGGTAAGTTGGCTAAATGGCATATACTACTAAGTGAGTTCGACATCGTTTATGTAACTCAAAAGGCAGTCAAGGGACAAGCATTGGCAGATCACCTCACTGAAAATCCGGTAGAAAGAGAATACAAACCCTTGAAAACGCATTTTCCTGATGAAATAGTATCATTCGTAGGAGAAGACATTACTGAAGCATATGACGGTTAGAGGATGTTCTTCGATGGAGCAGCAAATTTCAAAGGAGTAGGCATTGGAGCAGTTTTGGTATCAGAAATGGGTCAGCATTATCCCGTATCTGCTAAACTCAGATTTCCCTACACCAACAATATGGCAGAATATGAGGCCTGCATACTAGGGCTCAACATGGTCATCGACATGAACATTTAGGAGTTGTTGGTGATCGGCGATTTAGATTTGCTTATGCACCAGGTGCAAGGAGAATGGGCTACCAAGAATTCCAAGATATTTCCATATCTTCACCATGTGCAGGAATTGAAAAGGAGGTTCACGAAGATAGAATTCCGGCATGTGCCCAGAATTCAGAATGAGTTTGTCGACGCATTAGCCACTTTGTCATCAATGATACAGCATCCAGATAAGAACTATATTGATCCCATTCCGGTGAGAATCCATAATCAGCCGGCATATTGTGCTCATGTCGAGGAAGAAGTCTATGGAAAGCCTTGGTTCCATGACATCAAGGAGTACTTATCAAAAGGAGAATATCTGGAGCACGCAAAACATATTCAGAAACGCACACTCCGGAGATTGTAAAATCACTTCTTCCATAGCGGAGGGAACTTGTACAGAAGAACTTTGGATTTGGGTTTGCTAATGTGTGTCGACACAAAGGAATCTTCTAGGCTACGTGAGGATGTGCATGCTGGGACATGTGGCCCGCATATGAATGGTTTCGTTCTGGCCAAGAAGATACTCAGGGCAGGTTACTTTTGGATGACCATAGAGACGGATTGTATTCAGTATGTTCGCAAATGCTTTCAGTGTCAAGTGCATGCCTACATGATAAAGGTTCCACCAAACGAGCTCAATGCAACAAGCTCACCTTGGCCGTTTGCCGCTTGGGGAATGGATGTTATTGGTCCGATTGAGCCCATGGCTTCAAATTGACATTAGTTTATTCTGGTAGCCATTGATTACTTCACAAAATGGGTAGAAGTTGCATCTTACAAAGCTGTAACCAAGAAGGTCATCGCAAATTTTGTCAAGGATCGTATTGTCTGCCGATTCGGAGTTCCTGAGTCCATTATTACTGACAATGTCGGCAACCTCAATAGTGACCTGATGAAAGCTATATGTGGAACTTTCAAAATCAAGCGCAAGAATTCCACCGCCTACAGACCTCAAATGAATGGAGCCGTAGAAGCCGCCAACAAAAATATTAAGAAGATACTAAGGAAAATGGTAGAGAATCACAAGTAGTGGCATGAGAAGTTACCCTTTTCTCTGTTAGGGTACCGCACCACAATTCGCACGTCAACTGGGGAAAACCCCTACATGCTGGTTTATGGTACCGAGGCTATCATCCCAGCCGAGGTAGAGATTCCTTCTTTAAGAATCATACATGAAGCTGAACTCAGCGATGCAGAATCGATAAGAAGTCTCTATAAACAATTGGCCCTTATCGATGGAAAGAGGATGAACAAGTATGCCACGACCAACTCTATCAGAACAGAATGTTTAGAGCTTTCAACAAAAGTGTCAAACCAAGACAGTTCTCACCTAGGCAGTTGGTATTGAAGAAGATTTTTCCACACCAAGATAAAGCCAAAGGGAAATTCTCTCCCAACTGGAATGTTCCGTATATGGTTCATAGAGTACTAACAAGAGGAGCACTCATACTTATAGAGATCTAGCCAAAACCAATCAATTCAGACGCAGTCAAGAGATACTATGCCTAGAATCATTTCACATTTCCTTTCTGATGTAATTGAACTACGCTTGGCCTGATTCCCGTTTAAGAGGGGATATGTAGGGAGCCTTATGGGTTCGTTCATATAATAATAAAATTTTCATTCCCCCCCCCCAAAATTAGAAACTGGGGCAGAATTTTGAGGAGGATCCTCAAAATTCAGGAGGAAGTCTAGCCAATGCCGACGCGCGTCAGGAAGCCAGTAATCAGTCAAGAACTGGGGAAGAATTTTGAGAAGGATTCTCAAAATTCTGAAGAAGATTCAGCAAGGTCCGTCATTCGCAAATGGTTAGAAATCATCTACCAAACTGGGGCAGAATTTTGAGGAGGACCCTCAAAATTCCAACATAAGAAAGCTGCAATGCCTTTCGAATGTGTCACAGTCGGTAGTTTATCAAATGTTACTTGATATATCAATACACTTCCAAAATAATTCTATTTTTATCAATGAATGCATATTTTTCGAAAATTCTATTTTTTATAACAGTCAGGTGCTACCTAGGGTAACTCGAAGGGGGATTCCAGAGCGGAGCAAAGCAAGGCCGGCAGACGAAGCAAGAACCAACCTCCCCTCATGAAACTTACGATTTATTTTGAACGCGGGCACATTTGACGATAGCATTCATACACAAAGCAAATTCACGATCAATCCGGCCATTAGACGTTAAACCTATCCTAGCTAAGATATGCTCTACCCTTATCTGTTATTTTCTCTTTGCATGAGTCTAATCTTTGACTCCATATCTGCATGAGTCTAATCCCTGACTCTGTATTTGCATGAGTCTAATCCTTGACTCCATATTTTCATGAGTCTAAGCCCTGACTCCACATTTGCATGAGTCTAATCCTTGACTCCATATTTGCATGGGACTAAGCCATGTCCCAAATCTTGCACGAGGCTAAGCCCTGCCTCTATTTTGCATAAGGCTAAGCACTGCCTTTCATTTGCATGGGACTAAGCCATGTCCCAAATCTTGCATAAGTTTCAGCCTTACCTCTATTTTGCATAAGGATAACCATTGTATTCCATTTGTATGGGACTAAGCCCTATTCAGCATCTTGCATCAGTCTAAGCCCTGACTCCATATTTGCATAAGGCTAAGAGCTGCCTTCTCTTTGCATGAGACTAAGCTCTGTCTCCAATCCTGCATGAGTCTAATCCCTGACTCCATATTTGCATGAGTCTAATCTCTGACTCCATATTTGCATGAGTCTAATCTTTAACTCCATGCTTGCATGAGACTAAGCCCCGTCTCCAATCTTGCATGAGTCTAAGCCCTAACTCCATATTTGCATGAGGCTAATCCTTGCCTTCCCACTTGCACGGGACTAAGCAATGTCCCTCTTTGCGCCAATATTGCTCCATTTTCTACTACTATCTACTTGCTTTTCAATCGGGCTAAGCTCTGCCCTGCACTTCAAAAGACTATACCTTGTCCTGTTACATCATATTATTGCATATCATAGGCTGAAACATCACCAATCTATCCAAAGGCATCATAGTCTAAATGCACCATCCTCATAACCTGAAGACACCATGTCATGGCCTGAGGATCTCTCAAATTTACATATCATTATTCAAAGGTGTCATGGTTCGGAGGCACCATTTTTATGGCCCAAGAACATCATTTCATGGCCTACGAATCCCTTATTAAAAAATTCATGGACCAGGACGTCATGGTCCAAGGATATCTTCTTTAACCGTCCGAAGACAACCTTCATTGTCCAAAGGGAATTTGCATCATGTTTAAATTCTTACAAATACGTTTGTAGCATCTTTTATCTACAGGTAAATAGTAAGCAATCGCAATCCTAGCAGGAGCGATCTCACTCCAGTTCCCTCTGACCATCCCAATCGTAGCCGCTTCCACATCTCATGTCCGTTCTTACAATAATTTCATCGGCATACTCCGCGGGTGAATCCAGAACTATGCATGGCCTGATTCCTGTAAAACCAGGAATATGTAGGAAACTCAAAAACCGGAGCTCGGCCTCTGTCTTTCAAAACATCTCATCCGGTCAAAATTGGCCATTCATCCTTCCCGGGTAAAGAGAGGCAGCTATTGATACCCAATTTTTCTCTATATATTTTAAATGTACATAAATACTTTCAAATAGAATATATATGCATATATAAGCATGCACAAGGCTTTTATTATTTTCCCCATAATTTTAAGGGTTTAAATTGATTTATTTTCTCCCCTTTTATCCATAAAATCCACAATAAGTATTTCCAAAATTATTTTTTAGATAATTCATTTATTTGATTTCTATACTTATGCCAAAATATGGCTAATGTAATTTTTATGTATTTTACAATTACATTTAATATTTTCTAAACTAAATTGCATATAATTGCAATGTTAGCCCATTTTAAGATATAATTATATTTTATATGCATAAAATTGGCCCCTATATTTTTAAAATGATAATTATGTATTTTAAATCATTTTGGCACCTTAAATTATTTTCTAGAAATTACCTATTATTTCTATAAATTAAACTAGGGAAAAACTGGCTATTTAAATAATAGCCAGATTTGGCTTTCAATCTTAGACAAATCGGACCCTAATCCTAGCCCAATTTTTATTTTAATAACTCAATAAACCCCGACCCAGACCTAATTACCCACTACCCGACCCAAGACATCTTAAATCCTGGTCGTTGATCTTTTAGATCAATGACCCTCGTTTTTCCTTTCCTTTTTAATTCTAACAGAGACCCTTACCCTAATCTTTGGTAATACAAACCAACTCAAGAGTTAATCAGTCTAGGTTACCTAACACACCATAATCCGTTAAGTAGAGACTCTTCAAATACCCAATTCCCAAAAGGAAATGAGTAATTACACCCCATGAATGTCGAAACCCGGACTCCTCCTAGCGGAGGGAAAAAGGAGGCGATGACACCTTGTACGTGAGGTGACGAGTGCGTACATGTGCTAATTGTTGAAAAATCCTATTTTCATTAAGTAACTATAACTGTGTTTTTCTTTCTTGTTGTATATTACTTGCAATTTAAGCCTACTGTTAGTTTAGGGAAGTATGTCTAAGTGACTTAATTGCTTTACTTGTTAAAACTGCTTTATTTGAATTCTGTGCAGCATGCTAGGTTAGAAATGCATGTTTTACCTTGGTATGAAATTTGATTAAATTGAATATTCTTCGTGTTGCTGCTGTGTGTTTACTTTGGGACTACGGGACGGTATCCCGGGAGATTTCCCTGTTTGTTTACTTTGGGACTACGGATCGATATTCCGGTAGATCCCCCTACACATTTATATTTGGGACTACAGGACAATACCTGGTAGATCCCCTATACTGGATATTTACTTTGGGACTACGGATTGATATTCCGGGAGTTTCCCCTACATCTTTATGATTCAGACTACGGGACGGTATCCCAGGAGATCCTCTAGACATTTACATTTGAGACTACGGAACGGTATCCCGGGAGATCCCATGTTGCTATTTCTGTGTACTGAGTTATATTGCTTCTGTGTTTTTATTTGTTATAGATTGTTAGCACTTAAATTATATTGTCGTATTCTATACTGTTTTACCTTATTTTTCATCTATAATCAGTAGGGCCCTGACTTTCCTTGTTACTACCCGACCAAGGTTAGGCTTGGCACTTACTGAGTACTGTTGTGGTGTACTCATGCCCTTCCTGCGGATGTTTTTCATGTGTAGATCCAAGTTCTCCGGCTTATCCCTACCATCCTTGAGGCGAGGCGATTCTTCAGAGACTTCGAGGTATATTTTCCGTGTCCGTAGACCGAGGAGTCCCTCTCCATTCTCTCTTGTAGTTACAGCCCTTCTGTATTTACTTTGATTTAGACATTTCTGGAGTTAGAGCACTATATAGTATTCTTAGCTTGTGATTTCATGAGATTCTGGGTTTTGGGAGATCTTTTCAGTTGAGAGTGTGTATTTGTATATGCCAAGCGGCATCTTAAACGTTTCCATTATGTTTATCCGCAGTTTCTATTAGTTTTTATCTATTGTTCTCCCTTTTCCACTAATTGTTAGGCTTACCTAGTCGTAGAGACTAGGTGCCATCACGATAGTTCACGGAGGGCGAACTGGGTTCCTGACAAGTTGGTATCAGAGCTCTAGGTTCATTGGAGTCATGAATCACAAGCCGGTTTATTAGAGTCTCGCGGATCGGTACGGAGACGTTTGTACTTATCTACGAGAGGCTATGTAACTGTTAGGAAAATTTCACTTCATTTGATTTCCTTTTCGTGCAAGATTTTTGATATCACAATTCTAAACTTCTGTCTTCTATTCTCTCACAAATGGTGAGGATACGTGCTACCGGAGATGACCAGGCACCCTCGCCCCCTACTAGAGCCGTCAGAGGTTGGGGCCAGGGTAGAGGCCGAGGACGTGCTCGTGGTGCAGCCAGAGCACCCGTGCGAGCTACCACAAAGGAGCCACCAGTAGCTCTAGCCGGAGTCCAGGAACCTGATACGCCTACTACTACTATTCCAGCTCTTCAGGAGACTCTTGCACAGTTTGTGAGCATGTACACCACTCTAGCTCAGGCCGGGCTAATTCCCCTTACTGCAGCCACATCCCAGGTCGGGGGAGGAGCACAGACTCCCGTCTCCCGCACTCCTGAGTAGTGAGTCCAGGTTAATCAGATCCTAGAGGTTATACTAGTACTGCCTGCAGTTCCAGATCAGCCCGAGGATAGGGCAGCGGCTTCAGAGGATGAGCAACGGAGGCTTGAGAGGTTCAAGAAGTATAAGCCTCCTATATTCAGTGGTTTAGCATCAGATGATGCCTTGGGACTTTAGGAGGAGTTTCACCGTATCCTCCACACTATGGGTATATCAGGATCGAGTGGGGGTTTTTCATTGCCTTCCAGCTTCGAGGAGCCGCCTACCAGTGGTGGCGTACTTTTGAGTTGGACAGTCCAACTGAGGCAGCATCCCTTGCTTGGATTCAATTTTCAGATATGTTCCTAAGAGAGTTTGTTTCTCAAAGCCTCACGGATGCATGGCGCGTAGAGTTTGAGCATTTGCGCCAGGGCACTATGATTATTTCGGAGTATGTTGTCCATTTCACTGACTTGGCTAGGCATGCACCACCTTTGGTGGCTACAGTTCGTGAGAGGGTTCGACTGATATTGAGGGGCTCATTCCCATCATCAGGTCTAGCATGGATCGTGAGTTGGAGATAGATATTTCTTATCAGCAGGTGGTGAGCATTGCTAGGAGAGTAGAGCGTATGCATTCTCGGGATAGAGAGGAGAGGAAGGCCAATAGGTCTCAAAAGTCGGGCCATTATTCCGGTGCCCGTGCTCCATCTGCATTTTGTCATGGTAGGGGTTATATGAGTCGCCCCGTTCATTCAGCTCTTCCAGCAGCCAGCGGTATTCCAGCTCCTCCTAAACCTCAAGAGCCTTATTATGCACCTCCAGTATCTAATGCGCCTCCTGCATGGGGTACTTTCAGTGGTCAGTCCATCAGACCTAGACGAGCCAGTCACAGCCACCACGTCCTCCCAGAGCTTGTTTTGAGTGTGGTGACACACGCTATATGGTGAGGGATTGCCCCAGACTTAGGAGGGGTGCACCTCTACAGAAGCCCAGCCACAGCATGCCCTGCAGAGTTCCCAGACTATGGTTTCAGCACCAGTTGCCACCCCACCTGCTCAGCCAGCTAAAAGTAGAGGTCGGGGAGGTAGAGGTCACCCTACAGGGGGAGGCCAGACCAAATATTATGTCCTTCCTGCCCGTACTAAGGCCGTCACCTCTGATTCTATCATCATATGTATTGTCTTGGTTTGTCATAGAGATACATCGGTTCTATTAGATCCAGGCTCCACTTATTTTTATGTGTCTTCTTATTTTGCCCCGCATTTAGGCGTATCTTGGGATTCTTTGAGTTCCCCTATTTATGTTTCTACTCCCGTGGGGAATTCTCTTGTTGTGGATCACATTTATCGGTCATATTTGGTTGCTCTTAGTGGTTTTGATACCAGAGCCGATTTATTGTTGCTCAGCATGGTGGATTTCGATGTTATCTTAGGCATGGACTGGTTGTCGCCCCATTATGCTATTCTTGATTGTCACGCCAAAACTGTGACGTTGGCTTTTCCAGGTATACCGCGAGTAGAGTGGAGGGGTACTTTAGATCACACTCCCAGTAGAGTTATTTCTTTCCTTAAAGCTCAGCGAATGGTTGAGAAGGGGTGTGAAGCGTAGCTAGCCTATGCGAGAGATGTTAGTGTTGATACCCCTACAGTTGATTCAGTCCCAGTAGTACGAGACTTTCCTGATGTGTTTCCAGCTGATCTTCCGGGTATGTCACCCAACAAAGATATTAATTTTGGCATTGATCTGTTGCTGGGCACTCAGCCCATTTCTATTCCTCTGTATCATATGGCCCTCCTAAGTTGAAGAATTTGAAGGATCAGTTACAAGAATTTCTTGGTAAGAGTTTTATTCGGCCCAGTGTATCACCTTGGGGTGCTCATGTCTTGTTTGTTAAGAAAAAGGATGGTTCTATGCTTATGTGCATTGATTATCGCAGTTGAACAAAGTTACAGTGAAGAACCAGTATCCTTTGCCTTGTATTGATGATCTATTTGACCAGTTACAGAGTGCACGAGTGTTTTCTAAGATTGACTCGCCTTCAAGTTACCATTAGTTGAAGATTCGGGAGCTAGATATCCCAAAGACTGCTTTTAAAACTCGGTATGGTCATTACGAGTTCCTTGTTATGTTGTTTGGGCTGACAAGTGCCCCAGCAGCCTTCATGCATTTGATTCACAATATGTTCCGGCCATATCTTGACTCGTTCGTCATTGTCTTTATTGATGATATTTTGGTATACTCCCGGAGTCGGGAGGATCATGAGCAACACCTGAGGATAGTGCTTCAGACTTTGAGGAAAAAGAAGTTATATGCAAAGTTCTCGAAATATGAGTTTTTGTTGGATTCCGTGGCACTCTTGGGTCACTTGGTATCGAGAGAGGGTATATAGGTGGATCCGAAGTAGTGCAGAGTTGGCCTAGACCATCCTCAGCTACAGAGATCCTTAGTTTTCTTGGTTTGGCGGGTTATTACCGTCGATTCGTTGAGGGTTTTCATCTATTGCAGCATTTATGACCAGGCTAACCCAAAAGGGTGCTCCATTCCAGTGAACGGAAGAGTGTGAGGCGAGCTTCCAGAAGCTCAAGACAAATTTGACTATAGCCCTAATTTTAATATTGCCAATAGGTTCAGGGTTTTATACACTCTATTGTGATGCCTCGAGGATTAGCCTTGGAGCAGTATTGATGTAGGATGGTAGGGTGATTGCCTACGCATCCAGTTAGTTGAAGGTACATAAGAAGAATTATCCTGTCCATGATCTCGAGTTAGCTGCTATTGTCTACGCATTGAAGATCTGGCGTTATTATTTATATGGTGTTCCTTGTGAGATCTATACTTATCACCGGAGTTTGCACCACCTGTTCAAGCAAAAGGATCTTAATTTGTGCCAAAAGAGGTGGTTAGAGCTGTTGAAGGACTATGATATCACTATCTTATATCACCAGGGCAAGGCCAATGTGGTGGCCGATGCTTTGAGTTGCCGGGCGAAGAGTGTGGGGAGTTTGGCTTATTTACCAGTAGCGGAGAGGCCTATGGCGATGGATGTTCAGGCCTTAGCCAGCCAGTTTGTGAGATTGGATCTTTCGGAGCCCAGTCGGGTTCTAGCTTGCATGGTCTCTCGGTCTTCCTTATTTGATCGTATCAGGGAGAGTCAGTATAATGACCCTTATTTGCTCATCCTCGAGGACAAGGTTCTGCATGGTGATGCCAAAAATGTAACTATTGGTGATGACGGGGTATTGAGGATGCAGGGTCGGGTATGTGTACCCAATGTTGAGGGGCTTCGAGAGTTGATTCTAGAGGAGGCCCATAGTTTGCGGTATTCCATCCATCCGGGTGCCGCGAAGATATACTAGGATTTGAGGCAGCACTATTGGTGGAGGCGGATGAAGAAAAATATAGTTGGGTTTGTAGCTCGGTGCCTCAATTGTGAACAGGTGAAGTATGAGCACCAGAGATCGGGTGGTTTGCTTCAACAGATAGAGATTCCGGAGTGGAAGTGAGAGCGGATCACCATGGACTTCATAGTTAGGCTCCCACAGACTTTGAGAAAGTTTGATGCCATTTGGGTGATTATGGATCGGCTGACCAAGTTTGCACACTTCATTCCTGTGTGTACTACCAATTCTTTGGAGCAGTTGGCGGAGATTTATATCCGGGAGATTGTTAGCCTGTATGGTATTCCAATTTCCATCATTTCAGACAGAGGTACTCAGCTCACATCACGGTTGTGGAGGGCCGTACAGTATGAGTTAGGTACTCGGGTGGAGTTGAGCACAACATTTCACCCCCAGACGGATGGACAGTTTGAGCGCACTATTCAGATTCTTGAGGATATGCTCTATGCATGTGTGATGGAGTTTGGAGGTTCTTGGGCAGTTCTTGCCACTGGCGGAGTTTGCCTATAACAATAGTTATCAGTCCATCATTCAGATGGTACCATATGAGGCCTTGTATGGTAGGCGGTGTAGATCCCAGATGGGTTGGTTTGAGCTGGGTGAGGCTAGATTATTGGGCACATACTTGGTTCAGGATACTTTGGAGAAGGTTAAGGTGATTCAGGATACACTCCGTACTGCCCAGTCCATACAGAAGAGTTACGCAGACCGGAAGGTTCGTGATGTTTCCTATATGGTTGGAGAGCGGGTTTTGCTTTGGGTTTCGCCTGTGAAGGGCGTTATGAGATTTGGGAAGAAAGGGAAGTTGAGTCTGAGGTTTATTGGTCCTTTTGAGATATTGAGACATGTTGGGGAGGTTGCTTATAAGCTTGCCTTACCTCCCAACTTGGAAGGAGTCCATCCGGTATTTCATGTTTCGATGCTACGAAAGTATCACGGTGATCCGTCGCACGTATTGGACTTCAATTCAGTCCAGCTGGACAAGGATCTATCTTATGATGAACAGCCAGTGGCAATATTGGATAGGCAAGTTCGGAAGCTGAGGTCAAAGAACATTGCATTAGTGAAGATTCAGTGGTGAGCTCAGTCGGTCGATGAGGCGACCTGGGAGACCGAGTAGGATATGCGCAGCCGTTACCATCATCTTTTTACCACTTCAGGTATGTCTCTATGCTCGTTCGAGGACGAACAAATATTTTAAGAGGGGGAGGATGTAACGACTCGGCCGATTGTCTAACGTCCCAATCCCATATTAACTACTTTCCCCGTGTTTGTTTCTGCTATTTTGATTTGCCGAGATAATTTGTTTCGAGTTTCGAAGTGTTTTTGGGACACTTTGAGAGTTTAAGCTTTAGAATTTGGACTGTAGTCGGAGTAGTGTGAAGACAGCCTCAGAATGGAATTTTGTCGGCTCCGTTAGCTCCGTTGGGTGATTTCGGGCTTAGGGGCGTGTTCGGATTATGTTTTGGAGGTCCGTAGCTTATTTAGGCTTGAAATGCCGAAAGTTGAATTTTTGAAGTTTCTGGTTCGATGTAAGATTTTGATATTAGGCCGGAATGGAATTTTGGAAGTTGGAGTAGCTCCGTAGTGTTCAATGTGACGTGCGTGCAAAATTTCAGGTCATTCGGACGAGATTTGATAGACTTTTTGATCGAAAACGGAATTTGGGAGTTTTTGGAGTTCTTAGGCTTGAATCTGATGTTAATTGGTGTTTTGATGTTGTTTTGAGCGTTTCGAAGGTTGGAACAAGTTTGAATGATGTTTTAGTATTGGTTGGCATGTTTGGCTGAGGTTCCGGGGGCCTCGGGTGTGTTTCAGATGCTCAACGGGTCATTTTTGGACTTAAAGAAGTTGCAGATTTTTTGCTGTTGTGTTGCAGAGAAAACCTTCATCGCGTTCGCGAGAGAGTTCTCGCGTTCGCATAGAGCATCTGGGTGAAGCAGCTGAATCGCGCTTCGCGTTCGCGATGATGCCCCGCGTTCACGAAGGTATGGGCCCTTTGGTCTTCGCATTCGCGACATGGTACTCGCGTTCGCAAAAGAGGAAATACTGGCTAGTGATTTTTGTGCATCGCGTTCGCGACAATGGTCTTGTGTTCGTGAAGAAGGAATTACCTGGACAAATTATAAAGTTCACGACGATGTTTAGGTACCTTCTATTTCTCTTAATTCCTATTTAATAACTCATTTTTTCATAGTGACATATTTATTGCTGCTAAAAACTCCTTCCTTTTCCTAGAATCAAGCTGAACGTACTTCCTTTAAATTATACTATGTTGCCCCATTTAGCACTAGAAGTTATTGTGCTGGTATATAGATATGTCTACAAGACTGAGAGGTTTCTAGCAAAAATTGGTGTCCCTTACCTATGTAGATCCTTTGCCATATTATTCGTTCATCTGCACTGAATCCAAGAGATTTACGTCTTTTTGGACTGCGCAAATCCATGTGATTATAGGTTTACCCGTCCCTATTTAGATGACGTCCACTCAGCATGGTTTCACTTCTATTGACTGGTACCAGATAGACAAATAAGCTAATTCTGGGGGAGGGGGAGATTAGTAGGGTAATATTATGTACTTTACTGTTTAGTTTTTATTCCAAGAAATAGAAGAAGGAAAAGTAAGTAGGTGTTGCTATTCAGTAAAAGTGTGTAGTTCTTTCTCAGCAACATTCTGTTAGAATTATAAGTTTAAAAATTAACAGACACTGGAGAGAAATAGAAAATAAAGAGTGTTAACTAATACCTAGGTGATTGTTACTTCTGTTTCTGCCATTTTTACTTGAGTATTATTCTTAAGTTCCTCTATTAACCTAGGTGATTGTTACTTCTGTTTCTGCCATTTTTACTTGAGTATTATTCTTAAGTTCCTCTATTAGCAAGGCTGAAACTTATCTTGAATACAATTTTAAAGTTCTCTCTAACTATGATCTCACTTTTTGGTGAAGATCAATGACATCTCTGTTGAGGATTACATCACAGCAATTGCTTCCAAGTATCCAGTTTATATGCCACACACAGCTGGTAGATACCAGGCTAAGCATTTCGGGAAGGCCCAGTGCCCAATTGTTGAGAGGCTCACCAACTCTTTTATGATGCATGGATGGAACAACGGAAAGAAGCTAATGGTTGTCGCATCATCAAACATGCAATGGAGATCATTCATTTGTTGACTGATCAGAACCCAATTCAAGTCATTGTTGATGATGTCATCAACGGGTGTGCACTGATGATGATGGGCACTTAATTGATCTACATGTTCTTCAATCTTTATTTTTGGGGTAACAATGGGCCCATCTTGGCATCAAATGTTGTTTCAATATTTGCAGATATTGGTTTGGCCATCTATATTTGCAAATACTGAACGTTGAGTATCCAAAATGCTAGTGGATCATTTGAAATACTAGTTTGACACTTTGACTAGTATCTCATATAAAAATGATTTCTGTGCACAGATTTTCAATTTGCTTCAACATTTTTTTCTAAGTAAGTTCATGCCTACCCCATATTTGTCTCATTGATAGCTTTGTCTTCTCCATTTGTTCATCTAGTGGGCCAAGGGAAGATGTAACTCGTATTGGTTCAGCTGGTGTTGTGAGGCGCCAGGCTATTGATATTTCTCCACTTCACCGTGTTAACCAAGCAATTTATTTGCTGACAACTGGTGCACGTGAGATTGCTTTCAGGAACATCAAGACCATAGCCGAGTGCCTTGCTAATGAACTCATCAATGCTGCCAAGGGTTCTTCAAACAGGTAAAAGGCTTGAGAATTTGAGTGTTCTCTGTTCACTGATCTTAGAAAATTATAGATATATTTCAAACTTACTGCTTCATTATAAAATAGTATACTTGATTGCTAATGAACTCATCAATGCTGCCAAGGGTTCTTCAAACAGGTAAAAGGCTTGAGAATTTGAGTGTTCTCTGTTCACTGATCTTAGAAAATTATAGATATATTTCAAACTTACTGCTTCATTATAAAATAGTATACTTGATTGGTGCACCTTTTTTTCCAAATCACTTTCTTTGGGATTAGTATAGATGTTAAAATTTGAAGTTCCTTTTCTCGGATTCTCAGTATTTTTGTTAAAACTTCCACTTTGCCTGAACCTTTGTTGTTTGATTGAGTATCTTCTTCTACTTGTTCTGGTAGTGTGTGTGTATGTATTTGTTGTGCAATTAGTTGAATTCCAAATTTGTACTGATTAATTGATTCCTCGAAGCACAATTCTGTTTAGTCAATACAATTCGAATCATGTGTCCTATACTTTTGAATGTCTGATTTTGGTGTCGATTGTACGTGTTATAACTAATATAGTCGAGTCGACATGTGTCGTCAATTAGTTTCAACTGTCTGAACAAAAATAAATCGATTTGCTTCTGTTGAACATTGCCTGAATCAATTAAGAACTAAGTTCAGTTACTTATAGTTGTTAATGTGGCTTCAGAAACCTAAGGCTTGGTCTGTAACTGTAATCTGAATTGATGTCATGTGCATTTGTGCACAACATGTGCATAAAAGTCCTTTTTAATTAAAATAGTTTGACAGCATATGCTGTCAGACTACATTCTGCTGCCCATACTCTACCTTAACCTCAGAGATAATAAACATTACTTAAAGTGAGTCTGCCAGGGAATATCATGGGTTTTGTTCATACTTAATTAGCCAATTGGAATCTGAAAATGGAAGGCACATGGGAGGGGTGTTGTAATATTCTAAACGGGCTGTTAAAAGGGGTAATGTTAAGGCTTATAAAAGGGGAAGACATCGGATGGGGAGCAGAGAGAGAGATAGGAGGAGAATTTGAAAGAGAGAGAGGGTGATACACACTGAGAGGTATACACATACAGACATACATAGGGAGAGAATCAAAAAGAGGGGAGAGCAAAAAGACATACATAGATACACATAGATACAGAAATAGAAAGAGAGTAAGAAAGAGATAAAACAGATTAGGAAATCAGAAACTTGGTTTTGTTTGGCTGAAGTTCATCTGTTGTCAATGTGTTAGGCAGTGTTGCTTCTTCTAAGTTTCAATCGAGATTATTGTTAGTGTTTTGTTGCATTTGGTATATCTCGGAATTGGATTGTCTGGAGTTTTTGTTTCCACCACACTGTGTGCTGCTCCATTTGGCTGCTTTCTCTTCAACTATAGCTCCACTTCTTGCAATAGAATCTGTTCTGCTGTGTTGTTTCGATTGCTGCTGTTATTCTGATTCCTGCTGCTGCTGATCTTCCCTGTTATTCTCTTCTTCCTCTTTGCATTTCAGCATTCCAGGTACATATTTCAAATCATATGTGGGTGTAAACTGTAACAGTTCGAAAGCATGAAATGAAATGAGTTCCAAGAAGTTTAAATGTCTGTTTGTAATGCTCATGGTCTATTGATTTCTTCGTATAAATTGATCAGTGTGTAATTCAATAGCAAAAAAATCTAGTTAGTTAATACTTAACTGAGTTTTAGCCTCTTGTATCTTAGTTTATAGTTGTTTGTTGATATGAGTTAAGTAATGGTGTAGTACGTAGAATGTACAAATATTTGACATAGTGACTGACCGGATTCTTGTTTTAGCTATAATGATATGCATAGGATAGGATACTTCCACCTTACACAATGATGTTCTGTTTTATTTTAGTTTCTTTCGTCAGAACCCGCTAGGCAGCATAGAAGCGCATTCGAATCCCCGTAAATAATGAGACATAGTAGTTAATTCCCTTAATTCAGCCTCAATAAGTCTAGTTAAATTCAATTCAAGAAATGTTTGGACGCAAGTATAACATTGGGTCAATCTCGAATGTAACTTCTTTGTCCAATTTAAAGCATGTTTCACAAGTCATGACATCTCTCCACTTTGTAAATAATTAATCAGAAATTGATAAGAATCCGGATTGGGCAAAAGCATATAATTAAATTAGCATGTTCCTTTTCTTTCAGTTTTAGGGACAAATGCATTAGAAATGTAGCCACTTTAGGATATCCTTTCTAAAATAGAGGCGAGTCTCGCCAAATAAAAATGCAAATTGCGGGGCCCTCAATAAACAATCATAATAAATATTTAGAATTCAGGATAGGCCATTTTAGTGAATTTCATGGCTTCCTACAAAAATAATAATGCGCTAGACTCTTTAGGCGCGACTTAATTAAATTACATTCTTAAACCCGGGTGCACATTGATGTGACCCGAATCCAAATCTCAACGGAGTCGAAGTGTGTTTAACAATTACGGGTGCATTGATTGCAACGTAGTTCGAGATACATTTTCACGACGTTGCAATTCTATAAAAAATAAATGATAATAATAAAAGCGGTTTAAATTTAATAAGAAGCACATAAGTCACAACATGTATTTAAATCAGATATTTAGCCATTATAACAATTTAAGCGACCGTGCTAGAACCACGGGATTCGAGGGTGCCTAACACCTTCCCTCGGGTCAATAGAATTCCTTACTTAGAATTTCTGGTTCGCAGACTTCATTTGGAAAAGTCGAAAATTTCCTCGATTTGGGATTCAAGATAAACCGGTGACTTGGGACACCAAAAGCCAAACCTTTCCCAAGTGGCGACTCTGAATTAACTAAATAATCTCATTTCGAATATTGTCACTTAAATTGGAAAAACTCCACCCGCGCATTTCTTACCCTTCGGGGCCAGGCGCGCAAAAAGGAGGTGTGACAGCTCTGGCTACTCTGCTGGGGAATTCGAACCCAGAATCTCTGGTTCAGGGTTCAAGAATTCGAGCTTAAAATAATTGTTATATTTGGCTTTATTATCTGACCTTTATTACATGTTTTTGCATAACGTGCTAAATGTTGTCTTTTACCGCTTTGATATTATCTGAACTGTATATAAACTGTGCCGAAACCCTTCTCTTCTTACCTCCGGGGAGAAGCTCGCTGGTCGAGACTCCCTATTCTGTTAGTGTCAATACCTGAAATAAGAAAGAGGTCGGACAAGTTACAAAGCCGGACGATCTCGCGGGTCCCCGGTACGTAGCCCCCTCCTCGACTCGAGTTGTCCGCTCGGGTACACAGTCTAGAACAAATACCCAGGTTACGAACCTAGAATAACTTGACTTCATGCCGGATCCCTAGTAGGAACGCTTATTTGCATCATGTTGCATTTGACTTAGGGGACTCAACACAGGGGTTGGGTCCGTCTAGGACATGCAACCTGAAATGAAAAGACCATCATGCTGCATTCCTATCTGTGTTGTGCATTTATTTGCTTTGGTTCCGCATGTCGACCGGTTCCTAAAAAGGGGAAAATAGCAGCGTAGGGGAGATAATTACTTATTTTGGAAAGATAAAACCAATGTCCAAGTAATGTCAAAACCTCGCCGGAATTTTTCTAAAAAAAAATGAAAACAAAATTTGTCTTCTTAGTGAGAGTTATTAAAAAAAATAATATAAAAATTTTCTTTTTATTACTTTCGAAATCAAAAAAAAATCAAAAAAAAATGTTGTTTCTTTCGTGGTACCCCTTTTATAAATTCAGACTAATAGTCCAAATATTTCCTAAAAAAAATAATAATAAATATTTTCTTTAGTCCTTATCTCTTTTCAAAAAATAATAAATATATATTCTTGTTTTCTAGGTTTATTTGATTTTCTCCATTTACGGTATACCCGAACTACGCCGGTTTGATTCTCACCGGATGTGAGATACGTAGGCAACCCTCGTCGGGTTCAACCCCATTTTCGCTAAAATAGCCAAAATCAATAAATAAAAAAAATGTGTCAAATTTTAAAAGAGCCGTAAATAAATCAGGTGACGCTGTTTTGTCATAAATAGCCGAATGTTCCCGAAAGGGACGCCGGAAGGCTGACTTTGCATAAATAGCCACCTTTGGGTCTTGTTTAGCATTTTTATCCAGTAGACCCACACAGCCTTAAAATCTTCGTCCCCGAAGTGTTTAAAGGCCGTGTTCAAAACTGGATCCCCTCTGTAAAATATTTTGAGTCAGTCATTTTGTTAAAATCACCTTAATAAATGTGCAGGATGAGCACGATGCAAAATGAACATTTTTCAATAATGACCAAAATCCCTGTCAAGTTACGGCTATGGTGGAATGATCTAGGTGTTGAAGGACAAAACGAGGTTAAGAAATATCTGAAAGGTCTTGTGGGTTTGTTGGAAATTCAGCCTCGGGGAGATATCATAAGAGCTTTGGTTACCTATTGGGACCCGGTGCACAATGTTTTCCATTTCTCTGATTTTGAACTCACCCCGACTTTGGTAGAAATGGCCGGATATATCGGGAATACTGAACTTCCCTTGAGGGAAAAATACATGGTCGCCCCAAGAGTCGTCACGGTACATCGGTTCTTAGATTCATTGAAGATACCTAGAACAGTCCACAACCCGGATCTGGCAGCCGGATTTTGTACTCCATGCTTCATATATGATAGGTACGGTCATGAGGGGGATTCAATAATCCAATCAACAAACTGTGCAGCAAAGGAGTTCGTCAGAAGTGGGACGAGCACAGACGGGTAGCATTCATGATAATGTTCCTGGGCCTTCTGGTATTTCCAAGGAAAGATGGAAACATTGATTTGAAGATATCTGGGGTCGTCAGCACTTTACTCACGCAAAGTGACAGTACTCTCGCGCCAATGGTGGTATCTGACATCTTTCGGGCTCTCACAGCTTGTAAAGCTGGGGGAAATTTCTTCGAAGGTTGTAACTTGCTCCTATAGATATGGATGACCGAGCACCTCTGCCATCATTCCGAGATTTTAAGCCATGGTTCCCCGGAAAAGACCTGCGTAGAAGAATCTTACACGAGAACCAAAGAGATCATTTTGCCCAAAGGAGTCCTGGCATGGACCTCGTTCTTTCAAGCTCTTACTGCCAGCCAAATACAATGGACGTTGGGATGGTTGCCTGTTGATGAGATCCTATATATGTCGGCAGCTAAAACTCATTTCTTGCTGATGGGGCTTAAGAGCATTCAACCTTACGCACCCTGCCGAGTTTTGAGACAGTTCGGAAGATGCCAGACAGTACCTCATGAGGAAGATCTTAGCGCTCAAGCAGTTGAGATAAGTCCTAACGGACAATTCCCAGAAGCAAAGATTCGCCAAATCTGGAGTGAGTGTCAATATTTGAAATCAGATACTTGCGTGCGGGATCGAGCCAAAGGAGAGACGGCGCCAGGTTACCTTGCATGGTATAGAAGGGAACTTGAGCATGAAAGGCCGACTAAGAGACCCCACATCCGGAATTTCGCCGAATCATCGCAAAGGCAGTGGGATTGGTTAGCGAAAGAAAGAGGCTATTGCGCCGAAATCAGCAGGTTAAAGCAACAAGTGGAAAGCTTGAAATATGAGCACAACGTGCAAGTTGCTACCGATCTGGGAGAGCGGAACAGGTTAATTCAGGAAAACGAAATGCTCAGAGCCCAGATTAAACAGATAAGGGTGGATGCGGATAAACAGCCAAGGCGTCGATCAGACGAGCAGCTGATAAAAAGGTTAAAAAGTGAAATCAGGGAATGGCGAGATGGTTTGGAGAAATCTGAAAACGTCATAGCAGAGCTCAGGGCACAGTGGGATACGAGAACAGATGAGCATCGCCGATACCTGAATCAATTGGAAGGCAACCACGAGAAGACTGTTGCTAAAATAAAGAGAGAGATGGCTGCACTTGAGATCAAAGCAGCTAATCAGGCCAAGGATTTCCAAATTGAGAGCAGATACTGGTACGACTCAATAGCCCAGATGAAGTTGGAAGTACGGCGACTGAAGCATCAGCATATACAGGATACTCAAGTATTCAAGATATGTAGCGATCAGATAAAACGCCTACTCGTAGAGAAGAAGCAAACCAGAGATAGGATCAAGGCCATTGCCCATGCCATCACCAGACGATGTCTACGATGTGAGAACATGTCCAGCGTTACCGTCCTCTCGGCAGTGATGGGTTATGTCAAGCAGACTATGCATGAGCTGGAGCAACTTGAGAGGGATATCACGCCTAGGACCGCGGCGAGGCCGAACGATGCCCCGCGGACACCAATTTTCAAAACCATAATGCACTCATAAGTCAAGCCTGTATCTTAGCATCTTCTGCCTGTTTTTCCATCAGGGTGATTTTTAGTCTATTTTGAGTCTAGGTTTATTTTCAAAGTTTGCTCTTTCTTTTGCAAAATGTAGTTTGTAATAGACCATTTCAACAATAAAGAGGTTGCTTCTTTTACGCTCATTTGTGTTTTTCGAACTACGTAATGATCTGATTCACGTAGGCATCGTGATACGTAGGCAATCCTCATCGGATCCGGTCGCATTTCTTTTACTGCAAAAATAAAAAAAAACATAAAAGAAAAATAAAAATAAAAAGAGAAAAAGAAAAGAAAAAGAAAAGAAAGGGAAAAACTAATAAGAGGAAAAATGCCGGAATGACGCATGCTCTCGTAGCAAACATATAGTAATCCACTTAACTGTATAGGTGCATCATGCCCAACGTGAGATTAACTATCTTTTATTTGCTACAAATTAACCGTGCGTTTGTCGTTGAGTATTTCCAGGGTTTTTTGGAAGACGGTTGGTTTGGTGAAAGTCTGGTCTCGCACTCATACTTCACGAGGTCAAGGAGAAGTGTTCAACTACCTGTTGTTAGGACCAGAAGCAGTACTCACACTTACTTCACCAGGTCAAAAGGAAGTGTGGAAATGTCTTCAGAAATTCCATTGCAAACAATCCCTGTTTCCGAGGAAAGCTCGATCTCAGCCGTCCTCACACCTGAATCCGCAACTGCGGAGGAAAATAGAATCCTACGGCTCCGCATGTTGGAAATGCTGGACGATTGGAATAATGGGAAAGAGCCGCCAAGTGTCGTCCCCGGATTCCCTGAATTATTCTCCAGGTCAAGTGGGACCTCTAATGTCCCCATAAATTATCCTGCTACCCCATTCGGGTACCCAGCCACCTCAGCCTTCTCTGCTGGATCGCCTTCCGAGCCTCATCCCCGAATGTCATCCACTGATGCAAGCATGAACATCTTTACTGCATCGCCTTGCCCGGTTACGGCACAGCCTACCACGTACAAGCCAAGCTTTGACTCATCCTCTTTTACATTCCAAGCACCATCGTTCTCAATGGAACCAACTAGGTTCGCTACCAGTACTAATCCTCTACCGCCTCAGTGCGAGCTTGCACTTGGGCAGGATCAGAACCCCAGAATTGCAGAACAAAATGAGATTGCCAAGAGAATGAGAAGCCTTGAACAAAGTTTGAAGAATATGCAAGGGTTGAGCGGTCAAAAGAGCGTCTCTTACGCCGACCTGTGCATGTTCCCTCACGTGCACCTGCCAATGGGTTTCAAGACCCCGAAGTTTGAGAAATACGATGGGCACGGTGACCCCATTGCACATCTTAAGAAATACTGCAACAAATTGCGGGGAGCCGACAGAAAAGAAGAACTGCTAATGGCATATTTTGGGGAAAGTCTAGTAGGGATAGCCTCGGAATGGTATATGGACCAGGAAATGTCCCGATGGCATATATGGGATGATCTCGCCAGAGATTTTGTAAAACAATTCCAGTATAACATCGACATTGCGCCAGACCGAAACTCTCTGTCGAATTTGAAGAAGAAACCTTCGGAAAGCTTCAGAGAATATGCTATTAAGTGGCGTGAACAGGCGTCGAGAGTGAAGCCTCCCATGGATGAAGTGGAAATGGTCACTACCTTTCTCCAGGCTCAAGAGTCTGACTATTTCCAAAACATGATGTCAGCCATGGGTAAGCCATTCGCGGAAGCGATCAAGATTGGAGAGATGGTGGAAAATGGCTTGAAAACAGGTAGGATTCTGAGTCAAGCAGCCATAAGGGCAACCTCCCAGGCCGTCCAAAGCGGGTCCGGAGGAACGACGAGGGGGAAGAAGAAGGAAGAAACGACTATGGCAGCCTCTGAAGCAAGGGAGTATCGTCATCCCAGGCCCCATTTTCCGGAAAGAGCCCCACAACACTACTACCCCCACTCAAATTTGGCATATGCTCATCAACCTTATATGGTCATGAATGCCCAACCTTATAACCATCCACCACAACAAGCCAACCGAGGCCCAGCTCCACCTCCCAGAAATCAGCCTCCATACCGCAACCACTATAACCCACAACCCCCACAGAATAACTTTCGCCCTCAGGAGCCACCCAGAAGGCGGACTTTCACGCCCATCGGTGAGCCATACTCAACTTTGTTCCCAAAGCTGGTCCAGTTGGGTTTCTTGCAACCAATCCCTCAAACAAGGCAAAACCCAACATCGCCTTCTTACAAAGCCGGAGTTAGATGCGCCTATCATTCAGGGGCCGAGGGACATGATACAAATGACTACTGGTCGTTGAAAAGAGTGGTCGAAAATTTGATAGAGCAAGGGAAAATAGTGCTAAGGGACGAGGAGATCCCGAACGTAACTAACAATCCATTACCTGCTCACAATAATGGGCCGCTGATCGGAATGATTTGTGAAGACAAAGAGTTCGATCCTGCTTTGAAAGCTATAATTGCCATTGTCGACACGGGGAAGAGGCCCGAAATGGACCAGAAACCAGAAAAGGGGGAAGAGGTCAAAGCTATAAAGAAAGTGCCTGAAAAGAATGTGGAGAAGAAAGTGGTACCGGTAAAGGATGAAGTTCTTTACATACCACGAGGTCGAGCTGAGAAGACGCAGAACTTCGGAATCAAAAAGACAAAACCTATGTACGTGCCGAAAGGGGCCTATGTGGTCCGGGGGACGATTCAACCACCTCGGCTGAATGAGCCAGTGGTTATCGGACGCGTGCCACAAAAGCCAATGACCAACCCGTCCACAGTGCCGTGGAATTATCAAAAGACTTTGGTAATGTACAAAGGTAAAGAGGTCATGGGAGAACTTCCAGAAAATACTTTCATTGGAAGGTATTCAAACACCCAAGAACTGAACAACGCCACACAAAGGCGCTTCCCGCCAAAGAAGCCCGTAAGTGTTGAAGAGGCGGAAGTGTTCTTCCAACAAATGAAAATGCCGGATTACGAAGTAATAGATCAACTGCGCAAGTACCCCGAGCAAGTGTCCATGCTATCATTATTGATGAGGTCGGACGAGCATCAAAAGATCTTACTGAAGACCCTGAATGAAGCATATGTGCCAGTTGAGACCTCGGTTGAGCAATTAGAGCGGATGATAGAAAGATTCTTCGCCGTCAACCAAATCTCTTTCAGTAAGAACGATCTACCCCCGGAAGGAGCGGCACACAACAAGGCTTTGCATTTAACAGTTAAATGCGAGGTCTACTATGTCAAGCGGGTAATGTTGGATGGGGGATCAGGTGTTGACATTTGCCCGCTTTCCACGCTACAAAGGATGGAAATTGGGACCGGAAGAATCCGACCCAACAATGTCTGCGTAAGAGCTTTCGACGGCATCAAGAGAGATACCATGGGAGAAATAGACCTGTTGTTGGTCATAGGACCAGTCGAATTTCGAGTAACCTTCCAGGTGATCGACATGGACACATCCTACAATTTTCTCCTTGGCAGACCTTGGATCCATGCGGCAGGAGCCGTGCCTTCCACTCTTCACCAGATGGTGAAGTTCGAGTACGAAGACCGGGAGATCGTGGTCCATGGGGAAGATGAGCATGCTATTTATCGGGACCCATCCACCCCATATCTGGAACCGAGAGAAGGGAGCGAACATACGGTCTATCAAGCTTTTGAGATTGTACTAGCCGAGCAGCACGAAGAGGGAATACCCTGCCCCCAGCCTTTCTTGTCTAACGCCTCGGTTATGGTGGCCAAAGAAATGATCCGGCATGGATTTAGGCCAGGGAAAGGACTTGGACGAACCCTCCAAGGAATAACAGAACCCATTACCTTGCCAGTCACCAAGAAACCTTTTGGACTAGGTTTCAAACCTACTCCAGCAGACGAAGAATGGGCAAAGAAAAGGAGAAATGAGGGTTGGAAGCTACCTCAACCGCTGCCGGATTTATATGCAACTTTCATCAAGCCAAGGTACATTGAAGAAGAAGATGATGAGGTCTTCACAGCTGAGGAAATCGAGGAGATATGTGGGGCGATGAGAGAGATGCTCTACGAGGTCCACATGGTTCAACCAGGGGAAGGCACAAGCACTGCTGAGATGCTGTACATGGGGCCGAGCGCCAAACTTCAAAACTGGGAGGCCACGCCATTCCCGACTAGACGGAAGTCCGGGTAGACCTGTCCTGCCACCTTTCCTGTGTCACAAGTTATCTCCAGGACATAACTTGAGCGTTTTCTTCCTTTCAATTGTTGTTTTGAATTCCTAAGTTGTAAACATTGTTGTCTTCCAACTTTCCAAAGAAAATAAAAAAAATCATCATTGCTTTCCCTATTCTTTCTTTGTTCTGATTTTTATTAGTTTTCCTTTCATCTTCCTTTTCAGTCCTAATAATGCGGCTTTAAATATGACATGCTTGCGGACTTCACGCCCAGATCACAATGAGCTATTTAACTGCGAATTAATGAACCCAGAACCAGAATATGATGCGGAAGAGGCTTTTAGGGAGATAAACCGAGAGTTGGAATATTTCGAGAATAAACCTAAGCCAAATCTGAATGACACTGAACCGGTAAATTTAGGAACCCCGGAAGAAATCCGGGAGACCAAGATAAGCATTCACACGGACAAGAAAACGCGAGAGGCGATAATTCAACTTCTTTTTGAATTTAAAGACGTGTTTGCTTGGTCATATGATGACATGCCGGGGCTAGGTGTTGATCTAGTGGTTCATAAATTGCCGATTCATCCTGATTGTCCTCCAGTTCAACAAAAGCAACGAAAGTTCAAAACTGAGGTCAGTGACAAGATTAAAGAGGAGATCACCAAACAACTGAAAACGGGAGTGATTCGGGTAGTCCAATATACAACATGGTTGGCGAATGTGGTTCCAGTACCAAAAAAGGACGGGAAAACTCGAGTATGTGTAGATTACCGAGATTTGAACAGAGCAAGTCCTAAAGATAATTTCCCGCTGCCCAACATCCACATCCTCGTTGATAATTGCGCCAAACACGAGATACAGTCTTTTGTAGATTGTTATGCTGGGTATCATCAGGTATTGATGGATGAAGAGGACGCCGAGAAAACTGCCTTCACCACGCCTTGGGGCACCTACTGTTACCGGGTCATGCCATTTGGTTTGAAGAATGCGGGGGCTACTTACATGAGGGCCATGACTGCCATTTTCCATGACATGATGCATCAGGAAATAGAGGTGTACGTGGACGATGTGATAGTCAAGTCCAGGACGCAGGATAATCACATCCAAGACTTGAGGAAATTCTTCGAGAGATTAAGGAAGTATAACTTGAAGCTAAACCCAGCCAAATGCGCTTTCGGAGTTCCGTCGGGCAAACTTCTGGGCTTCATCGTAAGCAGGAGAGGAATCGAGCTAGATCCAACTAAGATAAAATCCATCAGAGATCTACCTCCCCCGAGAACAAAGAAAGACGTGATGAGTCTGTTGGGTAGGTTGAATTACATCAGTCGGTTTATTGCCCAGCTGACAAGCACGTGTGAGCCCATATTCAAGCTGTTAAGGAAAGATGCAGCGATCAAATGGACAACTGAGTGTCAAGAAGCCTTTGATAAAGTCAAAGAATACCTTTCGAATCCCCCAGTCTTGGTCCCTCCAGAACCGGGGAGGCCACTTTTCTTGTATCTAACAGTCTTGGAGAACTCTTTCGGCTGCGTCCTCGGGCAACACGACGTAACCGGAAAGAAGGAGCAAGCAATCTACTACTTGAGCAAGAAATTCACCGGCTACGAGGCCAAATACACTCTGCTGGAAAGGACATGCTGCGCTCTCACATGGGTTGCTCAAAAGCTGAGACATTATCTCCAAGCCCACACTACGTTCCTCATAAGCAGGTTGGATCCTTTGAAGTATATATTTCAGAAACCAATGCATACTGGAAGACTGGCTAAATGGCAGATCTTGCTTACGGAATTTGACATAGTTTATGTCACTCGCACGGCAATGAAAGCCCAGGCGTTAGCAGATCATTTGGCCGAAAATCCGGTCGATGAGGAATACCAGCCATTGGATACCTACTTTCCAGATGAAGAAGTAAACACCGTAGAAGTGATCTCGGAGGAAGCTCATGTTTGGAAGATGTTCTTTGACGGAGCCGTGAACGCCAAGGGTGTAGGGATTGGGGCAATTTTGATCTCGCCTTCCGGTCAGCATTATCCCGCCACAGCTAGACTGCGTTTCTTTTGCACAAATAATACAGCTGAGTATGAAGCCTGCATTATGGGCATGCATATGGCAATCGATCAGGATGTCGAAGACTTACTGATTATGGGAGATTCTGACCTGATCATCCGGCAAGCTCAAGGCGAATGGGAAACTCGGGATGTCAAACTTATCCCATACCGACAACATGTGGAGGACCTCAGCAAGCGCTTTACATCAATAGAGTTCAGGTATATTCCGAGGTGTCACAATGAACTGGCAGATGCACTTGCTACTTTGGCTTCAATGCTACCATACCCGGGCAACGCCCACGTCGATCCTTTGGAAATCCAAATCAAGGAAAGACACGGTTACTGCAATGTAACCGAGGCGGGATCAAATACGCAGCCTTGGTACCATGACATCAAGAAATTCCTGAAGACACAAGAATACCCCGAGCACGCTACTGGAGATCAAAAGAGGACCATCAGGCGACATGCAAGTGGTTTCTTTCTGAGCGGTGAATTGTTATATAAGAGGACCCCGGACCTCAATCTCCTAAGATGTGTCGATATCGAGGAAGCGAGAAATATCATGCACGAAGTACACGCAGGTGTGAGCGGACCTCACATGAACGGGTATGTCTTAGCGAAGAAAATCCTTCGAGCAGGTTATTACTGGATAACCATGGAAAAGGATTGCTTTAGCTTCGTTCGGAAGTGTCATCAGTGTCAGGTGCACGGTGATTTGATTCATGCACCTCCCACGGAACTGCATCCCATGTCCGCACCTTGGCCATTTGTCGCCTGGGGCATGGACGTCATTGGACCAATTGAACCAAAGGCCTCGAACGGACACAGGTTTATACTGGTTGCCATAGACTACTTCACAAAATGGGTAGAGGCTGTCACTCTCAAGTCGGTCACTAAGAAAGCTGTGGTGGATTTTGTACACTCAAATCTTATCTGTCGCTTCGGTATTCCTGCGACTATCATTACAGATAACGCAGCAAACTTGAACAGTCACTTGATGGGAGATGTATGCGAGCAATTCAAGATAACGCATAGGAATTCCACGCCTTATCGGCCAAAGGCCAATGGTGCTGTGGAAGCGGCAAACAAAAACATCAAGAAGATTTTGAGGAAGACCATCCAAAGTTCCCGACAGTGGCATGAGCAGTTACCATTTGCATTGTTGGGGTACCGCACTACGGTACGCACATCGGTGGGAGCGACTCCTTATCTTTTGGTTTATGGGACCGAGGCTGTAATACCGGCAGAGGTAGAAATTCCTTCGCTTCGAATCATTGTCGAAGCAGAAATCGAGGACAGCGAGTGGGTCAAGACTCGGTTAGAGCAATTGACGTTGATTGATGAAAAGCGAATGGCCGCAGTTTGTCACGGACAGTTATACCAACGAAGGATGGCCCGTGCTTACAACAAGAAAGTCCGACCCCGGAATTTCGAAGTAGGTCAATTGGTACTGAGGCGTATTCTGCCGCATCATGAGGAAGCAAAAGGGAAGTTTGCTCCAAATTGGAAAGGCCCATACATCATAAGGAAGATATTGCCGAGAGGAGCATTGTATTTAGGTGATATCGAAGGAAATGACCCCGACACAGCAGTAAATGCAGATGCAGTCAAGAGATACTACGTCTAAATCATACTCCAGTGGTCCTGACACATTTGAAAATGGCGAAAGTTTTATTCCCCACTACTCCCCAAACACTACCCAATTCTCTCTACAAACCTTTGAGCCACTTACAAAAAAAAAAGAAAAACAAAAAAAAAGTAAAAAAAAAAGAAAACAAAACAAAACATTGATTGAGGCCTGAACTACGTTTGACTTGATTCCGAAAGGATACGTAGGCAGCCTCTCCCTGAGGTTCAGTCACACCAACAATAAAATCCCATTCACCCTGAAATTGAAACCGGGGCACGTCGAGCAGTTTAGAAGTTAGTATCATCTACCTCTCTTTACCAAGCACAAGCTTTCAGATCAATTACCAAAGATAGTGGGAAACCAATAAGCGTCGCAAATGGAGACCAGCACACTCTGAATTGAGAGAGATAAAATGAGAGAGTCTCGTCGGTGAAAACCTTCGGGCACCACGAGGCGACGGGAGTAGAGAAACCAAAATGAGAGAGCTTGTTTTAGTAAAAACTCACAAAGAGTGCTATCAAGCGATGACATGAAGAGAAATGAGAGAGGTCAGCCAGCGAAAACCCGCAAAGGGCGCTGTTGGCCGAAAAAGAATGACTCCACCCCAAGGGGGTTTCGGCAAAGTTCCACCAGGTTTGGAATCACAGATCCGTTCTGGTTCAGAGAAACGCAAGTTCATGGAAGGTCAGGCGTCCAGTCCAAAGAGCATGTCATGTCATTTAAAGCCAGCGTTATCTTCCTCAGATAAGTCTTTCTCGTCCTGAAAAGGACACTCCTTTTCTGATTCGTTTTCTCCTTTCTTTGTTTCTTTTCGAATCTCTTTTATGTTTTAACCCCAAGTTCAGGATACACCGGAAAGGGCAGGTGGCAGGTTTGTTTGCACGGAATCCCGTTTCATGAAGGAAAACGCCTCATTTCATTGTTACTATTGCTCGAGCCTGATGAATCATGACGTGTGATGGTGTTTAAAGTAAAGAGGAAAAGAGAAATTTCCCCCAGCAAGTCCACTTTCAGATAAATCCCCACAGAGTCTCCCTCTGTACAAATCCTCACAGAGTCTCTCCTTTTGTACAATCTCCCACAGAGTCTCCCCAATATGAAAAAAAAAAATCCCCGTTGGAATTTCCTCAGCACATCCCCAGCGAGTCCCTTTGTAAATATTCCCCAACAAGCTTACCCTAATAAACCCTGGGAAACTCGTTTTGAAACAAATACCCAGCATGCCCCATTATACAAAATCCACACAAAGAATCCACTTTGTAAATATTCCCCCGCAGAGCTTCCTTTTGTACAAATCCCCACAGATTACCTCCAATAAAATCCCCGTCGAGAATCTCCAAGCAAAACGGGACATAAAAAAAAGGCATTACGAGGCAAATCATCGCAGAATCTGGAAATACAAGCCTGAGCAGTCTAAAGGGTTTCGCCATTCGAATCAAATCAATGGCGGAATTTCACAACAGAAATAAAGACGCCAGAAAGCAACTGGGAACGATCAAGGTCACCAAACCGACCGTCATTTCCGAACTAACAAATGATTCTTTGTCTGAAAGGTTGAAACAGGTCTAATCCAAGACAACCGTGCAAGAAGCAGGTGTCGCCCAAAGAAGAAGGTACACGGGTACAGGAAGTACTTTGGCAATGATGAATTCACTCGAAAGGTAAGTTTCCACGAAACTCCCTTTTATCTTCTACTAAAACAAGAAAACCCAGAAATAGATCGTTTAGTATTCTCGAACTTTGTCCCCAGCCAGTCAGCATTAGGGTTTTAAACCCTAAACTGAACTTTTTCCATTCAGCCAGCATTAGGGTTTTAAACCCTAAACTGAGCTTTCCATGCAATCAGCATTAGGGTTTTAAACCCTAAACTGATTTTTCCATTCAGCCAGCATTAGGGTTTTAAACCCTAAACTGAGCTTTTCATGCAATCAGCATTAGGGTTTTAAACCCTAAACTGATTTTTTCTTTTAGTCAACATTAGGGTTTTAAACCCTAAACTGAACTTTTTCCCATTCAGCCAGCATTAGGGTTTTAAACCTTAAACTGAGCTTTTTCATGCAATCAGCATTAGGGTTTTAAACCCTAAACTGATTTTTCCTTTTAGTCAGCATTAGGGTTTTAAACCCTAAACTGAATTTTTCCCATTCAGCCAGCATTAGGGTTTTAAACCCTAAACTGAGCTTTTCCATGCAATCAGCATTAGGGTTTTAAACCCTAAACTGAATTTTTCCTTCAGCCAGCATTAGGGTTTTAAACCCTAAACTGAGCTTTTCCATGCAATCAGCATTAGGGTTTTAAACCCTAAACTGAATTTTTCCTTCAGCCAGCATTAGGGTTTTAAACCCTAAACTGAGCTTTTCCATGCAATCAGCATTAGGGTTTTAAACCCTAAACTGAATTTTTCCTTTAGTCAGCATTAGGGTTTTAAACCCTAAACTGAACTTTTTCCCATTCAGCCAGCATTAGGGTTTTAAACCCCAAACTGAGCTTTTCCTTCAGCCAGCATTAGGGTTTTAAACCCTAAACTGAGCTTTTCCATGCAATCAGCATTAGGGTTTTAAACCCTAAACTGAATTTTTTCTTTAGTCAGCATTAGGGTTTTAAACCCTAAACTGAACTTTTTCCATTCAGCCAGCATTAGGGTTTTAAACCCTGAACTGAGCTTTTCCATGCAATCAGCATTAGGGTTTTAAACCCTAAACTGAATTTTTCCTTTAGTCAGCATTAGGGTTTTAAACCCTAAACTGAACTTTTTTCCATTCAGCCAGCATTAGGGTTTTAAACCCTAAACTGAATTTTTCTTTTAGTCAGCATTAGGGTTTTAAAACCCTAAACTGAACTTTTCCTTTAGTCAGCATTAGGGTTTTAAACCCTAAATTGAATTTTTCTTTTGTTCGGCATTAGGGTTTTAAACCCTAAACTGAACATTTCCCAGCTAGTCGGTATTAGGGCTCCAACCCTGAACTGAGCATTTTTATCTTCCTTCATCAATTTTATGAACTTCCTGGCGAATAATTAACGAAATTTTCCTAGTGAAACTGGGGCAGAAAATTTCGTTCGTTTGTTTTCTTCCGCAGGTCTAACCTCGAGCCACATGGATCGAAATGACCCACTAGATGAGTCCCAGCTCGGAATCAAAGAAGAAAAAGAAAAAAAAAAGATGTCCCGAGATAGTAGAGTAAATGGAAGGCAGATTGACTCCAACATTTGATTAAGGTCCTGAACCCTGCCGATCGCGTCTCACTCAGTATCCCAGAGATTAAACAAGTCGCCGCAACTCGCAAGCATCAAGATTCAGATCGGAGTCTACAAGCAGAATCAGCTAAGACCCAATTTAGCAACAACAGCAACAGCAGTAGCAACAAGCATTGCAATCCCATGGTAGTCCCAGCTACCAAAACTTCCCGAACTACATTGACCTGATTCCTGTTTAGCCCAGGATATGTAGGAAATCTTTGAAGCAAGATTCGGTCAGATCTTTCAAAAAACATGCTTCATACGGAGTAGTTCATAGGCAAAAATCGCTCATACACGCTCACTTTATCTTTGCACGAAAACTCTTCGTATTTCCGAACAAAGAGGGGCAGCTGTGAGCACGTGATTTTTGTTTTGTGCGACAATCGCTCCAAAAGAATAAAAAAAAGTTTTTTGGTCCTGCTGTACAATTTTTGGATTTCTGTACGGCACTTTGTTGATTTATTTGTGACTTTTGCCCATTTTTATTTTTTTATTATTTAAAACAAAATACAAAAAATGTGTGCGTCATGCATAATTCGAGCCATAATCCGGTCGTTAAATAGAAAATCATAAATAGGCATCTTCGTCCGTGATTTTGTTTTGTTTGATTTTACCTGTTTTGAAATATTTTAGTGTGTGTGCAAATAATTGTATTGAGTGTGTATTTAATTTTAATTTGATTTTTTGCTTAGTTTTGTTTTTAAAATAAAGAAGAAAAAGAAATAATAATAATAAAAAAAATCTTCTTCTTCCGAATTGGGCCAATTTATTAAAATTGGCCCAAACAAACAGCCCAAAACCAGGCCTGCCCGGTCCACACCAGCTAAACACCCAGAGAGTCCAAACGACGTCGTATTAATACAGGTTGATCTGGGCCGCTGATCTCAAATTGATCAACGGTCAAGATCGATTCCCCATAACCCACTAAGGAACCCGACCCGTTTCCACCCGGATCGACCCAAACCCTCTAAAAGATGAAACGACACCGTTTCCTTCAAGCTGAAGGATCCTGGCCCTTCATCGCATCTCATCCAACGGCCAGGATCCACCTACCCACTAACTATATAAACCATTTACCATACCCTGCCCCCCCTATCCAACACCCCAGCCTTCGTCTTCACCAAACCCGTCCCCTTCAAACCCTAGCCGCCCCTGTATCCTTCACCATGAAAGCCGGCGGCATGGACGCCGGTGACCCTACCCTTAACACCACAGAACCCCCTTGCCATCCAGAACACGGATCTGCTAACCACGTAGTTCGAATCCCATCCCACCTTCTCGAATCTTCATTTGAAGATTCGAGTCAAAACTCGATCTACACCGTTTAACCCTAGCTTCACACCAGACACTCACCTGACCCCCCTCGTGACCAAACCATGCTTGGTTTGGTCCGAATCTGACCAGGGAAGCACGAATCCCAGATCTGATTTTTGGAAACATAAGGTTCCTCGTCGATGGGCCGTGTCTTGTTCAAACTAAAGGATTAAGGTCTAATGGACCTTAATCGAAGTGTTTCTCATCTGAGAAACACTTCGATTAAAGTCCGTTCAGCCTTAAGAAAGGCCTGACCGAGTCCGAGTTAAGGTTTTGATTTTTCGGCATTTGAGGTGAGTTCTGTTCTCTTTTCTTTGTTCTATTAGTCCATGTTTGTTTGAAAGGCTGTTATTTTTGTTGTTGTCCCCGAATTTTATCAACTATGCCTTGTCCACTTTGCCTGAACCTTTGTTGTTTGATTGAGTATCTTCTTCTACTTGTTCTGGTAGTGTGTGTGTATGTATTTGTTGTGCAATTAGTTGAATTCCAAATTTGTACTGATTAACTGATTCCTCGAAGCACAATTCTGTTTAGTCAGTACAATTCGAATCATGTGTCCTATACTTTTGAATGTCTGATTTTGGTGTCGATTGTACGTGTTATAACTAATATAGTCGAGTCGACATGTGTCGTCAATTAGTTTCAACTGTCTGAACAAAAATAAATCGATTTGCTTCTGTTGAACATTGCCTGAATCAATTAAGAACTAAGTTCAGTTACTTATAGTTGTTAATGTGGTTTCAGAAACCTAAGGCTTGGTCTGTAACTGTAATCTGAATTGATGTCATGTGCATTTGTGCACAACATGTGCATAAAGGTCCTTTTTAATTAAAATAGTTTGACAGCATATGCTGTCAGACTACATTCTGCTGCCCATACTCTACCTTAACCTCAGAGATAATAAACATTACTTAAAGTGAGTCTGCCAGGGAATATCATGGGTTTTGTTCATACTTAATTAGCCAATTGGAATCTGAAAATGGAAGGCACATGGGAGGGGTGTTGTAATATTCTAAACGGGCTGTTAAAAGGGGTAATGTTAAGGCTTATAAAAGGGGAAGACATCGGATGGGGAGCAGAGAGGGAGATAGGAGGAGAATTTGAAAGAGAGAGAGGGTGATACACACTGAGAGGTATACACACACAGACATACATAGGGAGAGAATCAAAAAGAGGGGAGCGCAAAAAGACATACATAGATACACATAGATACAGAAATAGAAAGAGAGTAAGAATGAGATAAAACAGATTAGGAAATCAGAAACTTGGTTTTGTTTGGCTGAAGTTCATCTGTTGTCAATGTGTTAGGCAGTGTTGCTTCTTCTAAGTTTCAATCGAGATTATTGTTAGTGTTTTGTTGCATTTGGTATATCTCGGAATTGGATTGTCTGGAGTTTTTGTTTCCACCACACTGTGTGCTGCTCCATTTGGCTGCTTTCTCTTCAACTATAGCTCCACTTCTTGCAATAGAATCTGTTCTGCTGTGTTATTTCGATTGCTGTTGTTATTCTGATTCCTGTTGCTGCTGATCTTCCCTGTTATTCTCTTCTTCCTCTTTGCATTTCAGCATTCCAGGTACACATTTCAAATCCTATGTGGGTGTAAACTGTAACAGTTCGAAAGCATGAAATGAAAGGAGTTCCAAGAAGTTTAAATGTCTGTTTGTAATGCTCATGGTCTATTGATTTCTTCGTATAAATTGATCAGTGTGTAATTCAATAGCAAAAAAAATCTAGTTAGTTAATACTTAACTGAGTTTTAGCCTCTTGTATCTTAGTGTATAGTTGTTTGTTGATATGAGTTAAGTAATGGTGTAGTACGTAGAATGTACAAATATTTGACATAGTGACTGACCGGATTCTTGTTTTAGCTATAATGATATGCATAGGATAGGATACTTCCACCTTACACAATGATGTTCTGTTTTATTTTAGTTTCTTTCGTCAGAACCCGCTAGGCAGCATAGAAGCGCGTTCGAATCCCCGTAAATAATGAGACATAGTAGTTAATTCCCTTAATTCAGCCTCAATAAGTCTAGTTAAATTCAATTCAAGAAATGTTTGGACGCAAGTATAACATTGGGTCAATCTCGAATGTAACTTCTTTGTCCAATTTAAAGCATGTTTCACAAGTCATGACATCTCTCCACTTTGTAAATAATTAATCAGAAATTGATAAGAATCCGGATTGGGCAAAAGCATATAATTAAATTAGCATGTTCCTTTTCTTTCAGTTTTAGGGACAAATGCATTAGAAATGTAGCCACTTTAGGATATCCTTTCTAAAATAGAGGCGAGCCTCGCCAAATAAAAATGCAAATTGCGGGGCCCTCAATAAACAATCATAATAAATATTTAGAATTCAGGATAGGCCATTTTAGTGAATTTCATGGCTTCCTACAAAAATAATAATGCGCTAGACTCTTTAGGCGCGACTTAATTAAATTACATTCTTAAACCCGGGTGCACATTGATGTGACCCGAATCCAAATCTCAATGGAGTCGAAGTGTGTTTAACAATTACGGGTGCATTGATTGCAACGTAGTTCGAGATACATTTTCACGATGTTGCAATTCTATAAAAAATAAATGATAATAATAAAAGCGGTTTAAATTTAATAAGAAGCACATAAGTCACAACATGTATTTAAATCAGATATTTAGCCATTATAACAATTTAAGCGACCGTGCTAGAACTACGGGATTCGAGGGTGCCTAACACCTTCCCTCGGGTCAACAGAATTCCTTACTTAGAATTTCTGGTTCGCAGACTTCATTTGGAAAAGTCGAAAATTTCCTCGATTTGGGATTCAAGATAAACCGGTGACTTGGGACACCAAAAGCCAAACCTTTCCCAAGTGGCGACTCTGAATTAACTAAATAATCCCATTTCGAATATTGTCACTTAAATTGGAAAAACTCCACCCGCGCATTTCTTACCCTTCGGGGCCGGGCGCGCAAAAAGGAGGTGTGACACATAGTATATTATAACGTTAACCTATGTTCAAAGAACTGTGACTACACTATCAAAGTTGATTTTTTATTTTTTTTCTGGTCAAAGCCGATTTATTACTTTCCCTGTTTCTGCAATTTATTTTTCTACCAATTACTAGTCCTAACTTTCTTTGGGGGAAAAAAACTTTTTAGCCTTAGACACTGTACTAAGCATTGAACTGTAAGGTAACTTTTTGTTTTTTGCTTTTATGCATGTAAGTTATTATGATGTAAATGCAATTAAACATGTTAATATGGTTGGACTCGAGTGCTTATCGAAGTAAAAGAGAAAAAGGGAGAAAAAAAAATAGAAAGGGAAAATCCCGCTTATTAATTTATTTATTATTACAAGAGAAAGAAAAAAGAAAAATTTCCACATCAACTGTCCTTCGGTCTTCTGGGTTTTCTCCATTTTCACCTGTTTGAGATTTCAACTGGTAAGTCTTGCTATTTTGTGTTTGTTTTGCTGCAATATTTTTGTTTCAATTGTTATTTCCCCATCCGATGTTGATTATGATGTGTATTTATATTCATGGTCTGAAGCTTATTGGGGAAACAGCCCATTACCTTTTACCATAATTTGATGGTGTTTGTCTATGTAAATTTTGGTTAATCAAGTTAAAGTTATGATATTTCTTACTAATACTGCTGAATTCTACACAAAGCAGCTTGTTCTACCTTAATTAGAAACATATTACAATTGAGGACGTTTAGGGTTTACAATCTCTAGTTTTATTTTAGAAGAATTTGGAGTATAAAATTGTGGTCTAGTCTTATTCTTAAAGTGGGTTTTAGAAGAATGATTACTATCCCCTAAATACGTGGTAGCTGAGGATTTGTGTCAGAGATGCTACAAATGATGCAACTTGTTTTTGTTTTGTAAATCTTTAACTATAATGCGAGCTTGCGATTTAGGCATACTAGTTTTTGTTGCTTAACTATAATGCGAATATACAGGTCACTCTGTGATCCTCACAAGCATTCTTAATCCACCTGTATGCGGAGTTATGAGATAAAGAATGATTTATTATGAAGATATAAGACGGAAACAATTTATCCAACAAAAATAAAAGAACAATTCTGCAGGTATTGAATGAAAACAAAATGTCAAAACATGCAAGGCATATCCCCTCTTATGACACCACTATCTATAACTTCTTAGAGTCAAGATGCTAGCCACAAAAATGTTCTTTGATTGAATCTTTTGCATTTTTCCATTTCTGCAGCCAAGACAGAACTCAAAGGAACGATGCAAATCTAAATAAGAGCAGTTCATAACATGCAGACCTATCTCTTGTTGGCACCCACTACCATTGATAAAGGTGGTAGCTCCAATCAGAAATTATCTTTTGGACCATGGGCGTGGCCTAGCAAGCGCGTAGGTATTTTTCAGCATCGTACACGGATTTCAGCGTCTGCTATCGGCGGTGGCCTGCAGAACCACTATACTGTGCTTGGTGTGCCACACAATGCTTCTTCTGCTGATATAAAAAAGGCATATCGTCTTCTTGCTCTCAAGGTACTATCATGTCTTTGTAGGATACATGTTTTATGGGATATACGAGGATAAAAGAAGGTATTTTAGGAGAATCAAGGAAATTGTTAAGAGACTGAGACAGAAAGTAGGATGTAAGTAAGTTACCTTCCAACCAATTATATAAACAATAGGAGGAAAAGAACAGCATTCACCTCAACCAATTCTTGTCCCTCTTTTCCTTCTTCCAAGCAGAGTTTGCCATTGACAAACTTTCCTATGAGATATTATTGTGGTTGCAACTGCTTCTTTGTCTTGCCAATCTGTCAAAATATCATTTCAAGTATGTGAATATTTGGTTCAGGGTAAAAAGGAATGGATAACTATATTTCATGCCCGTGGTATGTATGGTTCGCCTTCTTGTTTCAAACTTTAGTTGGCATAGACAGGGAAAGACTTCTTGTATGGTTACAAGTTATTTAAAAGCTTGGAACTTTTGCTGCCACCAAATTAAATTTAAGGAGTTTTTTGGAAATTCATCAAAATTCCTCCATTTCATCTCTAAACAATTAAACCCAACTTATTAGGACCCCTACTGGACTTTTGCACGAATCCCTCCACCCCATTGCTTTTTCTGGCAACTGCTCATGCCGATTTCTTTCTCCAGCAAACTCCTCATCTTCATTTCAATGAATAAAATTCTAGAAGCAAGATTCATTCATCAAGCATTATCAAGGAATTTACACAAGCACATCATTCCATCGTAGTTCTAGTTTTTCACCATTTCCTGTGGAACGATAAACCTAGAGAAGTTCTTCTCTATACAGTCATAATTTGTTTAAGCTTAAAAAAAGAAATCTTTTCTCAGAAACAGTAATTTCTTGCACTTAATAAAAAGATCATTCTAACCCCACTGAAACTTGACCGTGATGCCATTATTTCGTTGCAATCTAAGCCTCTTCTTTGGTCCTGGCCCGTCTGAGAAAGAAATGAAAAGGATGTTGCCGGCGAATAAAATTTGGAGGGGAACTTCGCTGGAAAAATGGGAGGGAAAGTGAGGACCTGGATGTGGAATTTCTTGGTAGTATAAAAGTGTTGTGGAAAGACAATAAAGTCCTCACTTGTAAGAAATGAAGATGTGTTTGTAAGGGTATATTGGAGAATCAAAAGATGTTTACAAACTAACCTACTACAACCATGTAGTAAGTTAGCAAAAAAAATTTATATATATATATATATATAGAGAGAGAGAGTCAAACCAATTATCCAATCAATCTATACGTCTCGGTCATAGAATGTAGTCAAAGTACCCAAGGTAAGCTGGCCAAATCTGGTATAGATCCCACACCAACACCCATGTCATGTCGACACGGGTGCTGCATGGCTTTTGAAGAGTCTGCGCAACATAGGTGTGAAGAAATCCAGTTTCCTTTCGTGCATTTGTGATATGAAAAAAGCTTTGCATTAGATTATCAATGCTCTGTTACTGACTCTTATTCTATCAATTATTTGCACATCATAAATGCAGTATCATCCTGATGTTAGCAAGGATTCAGGAGCTGAAGAGGTTTTCAAGAAAATCCATCTTGCATATGATGTGAGTCACTCCTTCGTGATTTTTGGCATATCTATTTTTTATTTCTAGAACTTAGAATTCATATCTTAAGCTGTTATATATGCTAAGGCTGTCATTTAAACCTCTTGCTCGATCGAGAGGGAGGGAGGGAGGAGAGAGAGAGAGAGAGAAAGAGAGAGGAGGTAGTTTTCGGACTTATCTTCTTACATAGCGTTCCCGTTTATACTTTTTTGTAATGCTCTCTCTCTCACACAACCCCCACCCACCCACGTACACACTATTTCCAACCCTGCTCTCTCTTTTTCACACACACACTATTTCCAGCACCAGTTGTACAACTTTTATTTCCTATGCTGATATGATCGACTCTGGGATGCAGCAGGAGATTGATATAGCAATTCTTGTTAAGGTAGTCTTTCACAGTAGTTTCTGAGGTTCTCCTGATGCTAGGTAGTCCAAAGTATCCTAAGAAATAGCATTAAGAAGTTTTTATCTGGTATATTGCAGACCAAATAATGGCTTCAGTTACCGGTTTATCACGCATGGAGCTATCGCAGATCAACTGTTACTATTGAACTTTTCTCAGTCATTTTGAACTTGAAGGAGGAATATTTGTTTCTTGGTTCAGGATCTGGATATTAAGTTGGCCTCGAGGGTTGCCTATTCTGTAATCTCTTTTTCCTAAAATGGACTGCAAGCAAATGCACCGCGTTATTGATGAATGTGTTTGTCGAGAAGCCACCTAGTGGAATTGTTGTACATCTTTGAGTGGCTGCGCTCAGATTCAATTCAAGCCTTGGATTGTATTGAACAGGGTTTTCCCTAGGCTTTTTACAGAACGTGTAACTGAACATTGAAAGTTTGAAAGAGATCACCTTAGACCTGTGAGTTATAGGGTGCTGTCATAGAGCACAATTCTGCTCAGAGAAAAGGTCAAGGTGTGTGTAAGGATACCTTCAAGGAGGGAACAAGTGCAGTTAAGGCATTCTGCTTGGTTGATAAATGGCTGTTTGTATGAATGAGACTGAAAAGAAAGGCTCATTTGAAAAAATAAAAATAAAAACAGAGGATAACGAGGCAGATTAAGAAAGTCTTATATGGAAGGTCAGAGCTGATGCTGAGCTTATATTACTGGTTGAAGGGCTGATAGGAAGAGAATTGAGATTTAAGAAAAAGGAGGCCTTACAGTTTTTTGAACTGTTTTTGCTTCATAGTATGGTCTTTTTGGTAGATTTTTTCCCTTTTCTTTTTGTTCCCTTTATTTGATTGGTCTTCCTGATTTTTTCAGTTTTCAATAGGTTCGCCTTTTGAGCTTTTGGACCTTTGATGAAACTATGCCAGTGCATTACACCTTTTCTGATGCTTGTGATAAATTTTAGTTCATAATCAAAATTCCTTTTTGTTAAATTTTTAACATCACTGAGAAGTCTGTTTGGTTTTGGCAGGTATTATCCAATGAATCATCAAGAAGTCAGTATGATCAGGCTCTTCGACATCAGGATAATAGTGACAGGCCTTTAGGGGGAGATTGGGAATACGAATATGAATATGACGATGTCATAAGAACCTATAGGTGGGCTGATCTGAGACGAAAAATGCGAAGAGAGAGATATTGGGAAAGGTATCAATATCATACAAGGGAAAACTTCTCCTCGTATTATGATAAAGATGAGGAGTCTGAAGAAGAAACTCCGGATGAAGAAAGAGGTCCATTTACGGAAGTGCTCAGATCTGCATTTCTCTCTTTATTCCTAATGTATACCGTAGGTATTCGTTTGTCTTTGACATTTAGTAGCCTCATGTCCTTGCTTGATCGAAAGTTAGACGCCGGATACAAGATTGGTTATCTACTTGCATGGATCTTGGGAGGCAGAGGTGGTATTTTACTTACATTATGCCTTTCGTTCGCAAGTTGGCTCTGTGGCAAAACCAGCAGTAGCGTAGTTGTATTGGTGGTAGTAGCCATGTGGGTCGGATCCAATGTTGCTAGGTATGCTCCACTCCCACAAGGCGCCATTCTTACTCTGTTATACATGTCAATCAAACTACAAGTTGATCTTAGCTAAAGTTTCTGCTACAAAGAGACCACTTTCTGAATATGCCACTCTTTCTCTGTAAATATGCTCCACTATAACTTTCAGTTATGTTTCTTATAGTGTAGTCAATAGTAGTGGCTGAAACAGGCCTAGTATGAGACAGAAATAGTTGGTTCTTAAATGTAAATGCATAATGACAAAATTTAGTGGCTACAACTTGTTAAGTCATCTTTAACCAGCAGAACTGAAAGTTACAGTAGCTATTCTTCAAATTGCATTTTCCTTTTCATTTCTCTTTTTAAAAACTAGCATTTTAATTTACATAAAGGGATAGGGAGCCCCCCCCCCCCCCAAAAAAAAAAAAAAAACCCTCATCCCTAGGGTTGCTTATCGGGCGGATTGGGCGGTTAATTACTCTTAACGGTTTGGCTTAACGGTTATCGGCTTTTAAATGCACTAATCCGTTAGCCACCCGATAAGATATCGGGCGGATTTGTATCGGTTTAGCTCTTATCGGGCGGTTATTGGGCGGTTTATCGGCCTATCATACATATTCACAAATCGAAATTACACCAGACATACATATCAACATATTCTTACCTATCCTCTGTTTTTGTTGTCCCGTTGTATATCCAGATCCTAGAGCAGTTTCAGCCACACATCCTTCACTTTACCGGGCTCAAGGTCTTTCAAATCTATTCGAGCACAACCAATGAATTCAGCAGCCTGAATCCCTTCATCATCATAAACTCTAATTGTTAAATGTTGAGTGGAGATGTCTTCAACTATGAACTTAAAGTGCTCATTCCAGATCGGATTTAAACAGTTATCCTTAACAAAGGAAACAAAATCTGGCGTTATACATTCCTCATCAGGAGATAAATAAATTAAGAAGGACAATAATAGATGGAAGCTCTCTTACAATAACTTTGCTGGTCTTTGTCCTATCGCGTAGTGGACGTATAAATAACTCAACAAAAGGATCAGACTTCCCAATGATGTCTTTATTAGTCAACTCTTTGGCTTCGATGAGCTTGACTTATAATATACCAACTGGCTTTAGCTCCAGGTCACTGCAAGTAACGTTAGTCCTAGACACTAGACAGACAGAGTACTGGAAATTGAAAACTAAAGTCAAGGGTTTTTGTCTTTTTTTTTATATTTAATATATATAAATCAAAATAAATTTTGAATATATATATATATATATATATATTCTTAACGGGTTAACGGATTATCCGTTAAGAAAATTGAATAATCCGCCCCCAAACCGATAAGCCGTTAATAAAAAAATCTCAATCCGTTCCCCGTCCGTTAAACCGTTAACCCCGTTACCAGTAAGCCATTAAGCTTCGGCTCGGTTCGGTTTTCGATTTCGGACCGGTTTTGAACACCCCTACTCATCCCTCCATTTCTTTTTAATTAATGGTAGTGACTGTCTAGCTGTTTTTTTCCTTCTTGTTGTCATCTTGGCCGGAGAGGTGATTAGGCAAGACATGGCGCAACTTCAGATAATCGAGGACATGACCCTTGATTAGGAAGGTATGGAGGTCGAGGATTAGTAGTATTAGTGTGCAGTCTTCCTTTCTGTTGGTAGTAGGTTTTTATGATTAACCGTTGTTTTCTTTCATTGTTTATCACCTTACTATCTTTTTTTTTTTATTCTGCTTTTATATGACTTTTTGGTGTTGTCCCTACTTGTCTATATTTTTATTAATGTGGTGCTTATGCTTTCTTGAGCCGAGGGTCTATTGGAAACAACTTCTCTATCCCTACAAGCTCCAGACCTCACAGTATAAGATAATACCGGGTATGTTGTTGTTGTCTTCGTCGTCTTGGCTGGGTTATGAGCCTTGGCTTGATCTCTCATGGTTTACATACTTCATGTAGGTGCAAAAAATAGAGGAAAACCCCTTGTATATAAACTCTGATTTTCCTTCATCTCTGTTGGCAGGTTGGGTTTTTTTTTTTTTTTGGTGGGTGGGTGGGGAGGGGGGGTGAATTTGGGTGCTTATCAACTGCAGAAACATTAGAGTGGAGCACAAAATTTGTTTCCAAAACCAAAGGAAAAAGAATCTTCATTGGACAATATGCTGCATTGTGGAATCCAATAGATTCTGTGGTAGGATTTGTATCTCAAGATTCCCTCCCCATTGGAACTACCTTTTTCATCTCTGACCACATTGGAGATATCTACACTTATAAATTTCAAGGAGTAATACATCTTCTCATTAATTCTTTTTACCATAACTTTTATAACATATTCCTTCCATTTTTGGTATTTTAGCATAGATCAGAAGATATATTACAAATGACAACAAGCTGTCCAAACCTTGTGCAACTTGTTGGGAATAAACCCCTTACCAAAATAATATTCACGGTAATAAAGCGGAATAATAATGTAGCACCGAGATACGGTAATTAACAAGAATAAAAGAGTAACAATGACACCAAAATTTTTACGTGGAAAACCCTTCTGAATAAGGGAAAAAACCACGACCCCGAGAGGAGCAACTGATATCACTATAGTAAGGAATTTTACACTTTGTAGGTCGGAGGTAAATACTCCAAAGACCACTACAACACTCAAAAGAAATAACCCTCTTTTGATATTCTCACCTCACTACAATATCGCTCACTCTCTATTTTCCTCACAGACTATTTTCTTATACCTTGTCTGTGAAACCTCACTCTTTCTTTCTCTCTTTGTTGGTGTGTAGAAATGAGAGTTGAAGCTCTCCTTTTATAGCCAAAGCTTCACTCTCTAAAGCCTACCATATTTGACAATTTACACACACTTTTCACAATTCAACAAAGTTGGCTACCAAACCAAAGAAATTCAACAAAGTTGGCTACCAAACCAAACTAATTCAACAAGGTTGGCTACCAACCAAACCAAGTCAACAAGGTTGGCTACCAAACCAAAGAAAACTTTTATTAGGCACATGGTCTAATACTTCTTCAATGAGATGGACCTCATCAATCTCCCCCTCCAGTCTCATTCATCTAGAGGAGGTAGCACTGTCTTCTAGTTTGAGTGCATGCCGACAAGTTCTTTGCATAGCTCGAACTTGTTCCTTGGTACCACCTTGGTCAGCATATCTGCGGGATTCTCACTTGTAGAAATCTTCAAGACTTTTAGAGATTCATCATCTACCATTTCTCGAATCCAATGATATCTCACATCAATGTGTTTGGTCCTTGCATGGTACATAGAGTTCTTGCTAAGGTCTATTGCACTTTGACTGTCACAATAGACGACATACTCCTTCTGATGCAATCCAAGCTCTTGAAGGAATCGCTTGAGCCATATCATCTCCTTGCCAGTTTCTGTAGCGGCAATGTACTCTGCTTCAGTTGTTGAAAGTGCAACGCACTTCTGCAACTTAGACTGCCATGATATAGCTCCCCCTGAAAATGTAAATAAATATCCAGTAGTAGATTTTCTGTTGTCAATGTCACCTGCCATATCAGCATCTGTATAGCCCTTCAAGATTGGATCAGATCCTCCAAAGCACAAACAATCTCCCGTGGTACCTCTCAGGTACCTGAGTATCCACTTGACTGCTTCCCAATGTTCCTTTCCAGGATTTTCAAGAAACCTGCTGACAACACCAACTGCGTGAGCAATATCAGGTCTAGTACATACCATTGCATACATCAAGCTTCCGACTGCTGAAGAATAAGGAACTTTAGCCATGTTTCCTTTCTCCTCCACTGTTGTAGGACACATCTTCTTACTCAACTTTAGATGACCAGCAAGAGGTGTGCTGACTGGCTTAGCATTCTTCATGTTGAAGCGTTCTAGTACACGTTCAATGTACTTCTCCTGAGATAGCCACAACTTTCTACTTGTTCTCTCTCGAACTATCTTCATCCCTAGAATTTGTTGTGCTGGGCCCAAGTCCTTCATATCAAATGACTTGGACAGATCTCCTTTCAACTTTGCTATCAACCCCTTGTCTTTTCCTACAATTAACATGTCATCCACATACAACAACAATATAATAAAGTTATTCTCAGAAAATCTTTTGAAGTATACACATGGATCAGAATAGGTCTTTAGGTATGTTTGACTTTTCATGAATGAGTCAAACTTCATGTACCACTGCCTTGGTGCCTGCTTCAATCCATAAAGACTCTTATTCAATTTGCACACCATGTGTTTCTTTCCAGCTACTTCAAATCCTTCTGGTTGCTCCATATAAATCTCCTCTTCCAAATCTCCATGAAGAAATGCAGTTTTCACATCCAACTGCTCCACTTCAAGATCTAGGCTAGCTGCTAAGCTCAAAATTGTTCGAATAGAAGTCATTTTAACAACGGGGGAGAAAATTTCGTCAAAATCAATACCTTTCTTCTGTTCGAAGCCTTTAACCACCAATCGAGCTTTGTATCTGACCAGCTTGCCATCTCCATCTTTCTTGAGTTTAAAGACCCATTTGCATTTGAGTGGTCTTTTACCCTTTGGAAGTTCAACCAGCTTGTATGTGCCATTTTTCTGTAGAGATTCCATCTCTTCTTGCATAGCTTTCATCCACTGGTTCTTTTCTGGATGGGACAACACCTCCTTAAGACTTTCTGGCTCCCCCTCATCACTGATGAGGACATACTCTGTGGAAGGGTACCTGCGTGACTCTACCCTTGGCCTCTCTGATCTCCTCAGAGGTTGAGGTTGTTCTTCTCCCTGAGTGGGGTGCTCCACTTCCTCGACACCTTCATCAAGTTGCTCCCCCTGCTCAATAACCTCACCAGGTTGCTCCCCCTGCTCGGCAACCTCGTCGGTCGTACTTTCTGCACTTGTGGGATTGTTAGAAGTAGAAGGAATAGTAACAAAGTTAGGAATTATACCATTCTTCGCCTTTTCTGACATATCAGCAGCAGTTCCAACTTCACTTTCTCGGAAGACTACATCTCTGCTTCTGATGACCTTCTTCTTTACAGGATCCCACAGTCTGTACCCGAACTCTTCATCTCCATATCCGATAAATATGCAGGGAACAGATTTATCATCCAGCTTTGTTCTCTGCTCTTTTGGTACATGTGCAAAAGCTCTGCAACCGAACACCTTCAGATGCGAGTAGGACACCTCCTTGTTGGTCCAGACTCTCTCTGGGATTTCAAACGCCAACGGAACTGATGGACTCCTATTGATCAGGTAACAGGCTGTCTGAACTGCTTCACCCCAGAATGACTTAGGCAGTTTAGCCATTCTGAGCATGCTTCTCACCTTCTCCACAATGGTGCGGTTCATCCTCTCGGCTACGCCATTGTGCTGTGGGGTTCCAGGAACTGTCTTTTCATGTCTGATCCCATGACTTGAACAATACTCTTCAAATTCCCTTGAAGTGTACTCACCTCCATTGTCACTTCGGAGACGCTTTAGCTTTCGACCCGTCTCCCTTTCTACTAGAGCATGAAACTTCTGGAAAACTTGAAACACCTGATCTTTGGTTTTCAAAATATAAACCCATAATTTTCGTGAAGCATCATCAATAAAAGTAACAAAATATTTGTTACCGCCCATTGATTCAATTTCCATTGGGCCGCAAACATCAGAATATACTAAATCAAGTATATTCAATTTTCTTTCAGACGATGTCTGAAATGAGACTCTATGCTGCTTACCAAATAAACAGTAGTCACAAGGTTTTACAGTTGTACCTTTGGCATAAGAAATGAGTGATTTCTTGGCAAGAATCTGCAATCCCTTCTCGCTCATATGACCCATTCTTTTGTGCCATAAATCTACAGAAATCTCATCTTGTGCCGCGTTCAATTCACCTTGGCATATTTCTGCATTTGTCCTGTACAACGTGCCACGAGCAACTCCCTTTGCAATCACCAATGATCCCTTAGTGAGTCTCCACTTTTGATTTGCAAAATAACTCTCGTATCCATCTCGGTCTAAAGCAATTCCCGAGATCAAGTTCATCCGCAAATCAGGTACATGCCGCACATCCTTTAGAACCAATGTGCATCCGACATTTGTCTTGATACAAATGTCACCAATCCCCGCAATCTTTGAGTAACTTGTGTTACCCATTTTCACTGTGCCGAAATCACCTGCTACATATCTGCAAAAAAGATCTCTTACCGGTGTGGCATGGTGAGATGCCGCTGTGTCAACCACCCATTCCGACTCTGAACCTGACAGGTGCATGCATTCCTCTTCCTCATTTATAAAGAGGACAACATTATCATTATTTTGCACCATGGCGGCTGTGTTGTCGTCATTCTTCTGGCCACTGGTTTCACCTTTGCCCTTCCTTGGATTTGGGCAATCTCTTTTGAAGTGACCTGGTTGATTACAGTTGTAGCAATTTCTGACTCTTGATTTGGATCGGTTCTTTGACTTCCCACGAGCTCCGGATCTACCATAGTTGTTCGAACTCCTTTGATAACTCCTGCCTCTACCTTCTGTGATGAGAGCCTGTCCTTGATTTTCAGGCTTCTTTCTCATCTTCTCATTGAGTAGAAGAGCCGATGTGACATCTTTCAACTCAATAGTAGTCTTACCATGCAGGATAGTTGTTGCCAAATTATCGTACGAAGATGGCAACGAGTTCAATAGCAAGATGGCTTTATCTTCTTCCTCGATTTTCACTCCGAGGTTGGCAAGCTGTGTGATTAGTCCGTTAAACACATTTAAATGTGACAAAAAATTCGTACCTTCACTCATGTGTAGGGCGTATAACTGCTTCTTCAGGTATAATTTATTTGTCAGCGTTTTGGACATGTATAGGCTTTCCAACCTTGTCCAAATTCCTCGTGCAGTGTCTTCATCAATGATGTTATTTACCACATCATCTGATAAGTGCAACCTAATTGCACTAGCAGCTCTTTCATCCAAGTCAGCCCAATCCTCAGCTTTCATGGTATCAGGCTTTTTGGAATCAACATCTAGAACCTTGTGTAATCCTTGTTGGATGAGCAGATCTCTCATCCTTCTTTGCCATGTTGAGAAACCGTTATCTCCGTTGAATTTTGCTACCTCGTACTTTACTCCGGACATTTTTATTTTTCACCAAGTATAGTACTACCGACAGTGAATAGTATTTCAGTGAACGAGCAGAACCTGTGCTCTGATACCAGTTGTTGGGAATAAACCCCTTACCAAAATAATATTCACGGTAATAAAGCGGAATAATAATGTAGCACCGAGATACGGTAATTAACAAGAATAAAAGAGTAACAATGACACCAAAATTTTTACGTGGAAAACCCTTCTGAATAAGGGAAAAAACCACGACCCCGAGAGGAGCAACTGATATCACTATAGTAAGGAATTTTACACTTTGTAGGTCGGAGGTAAATACTCCAAAGACCACTACAACACTCAAAAGAAATAACCCTCTTTTGATATTCTCACCTCACTACAATATCGCTCACTCTCTATTTTCCTCACAGACTATTTTCTTATACCTTGTCTGTGAAACCTCACTCTTTCTTTCTCTCTTTGTTGGTGTGTAGAAATGAGAGTTGAAGCTCTCCTTTTATAGCCAAAGCTTCACTCTCTAAAGCCTACCATATTTGACAATTTACACACACTTTTCACAATTCAACAAAGTTGGCTACCAAACCAAAGAAATTCAACAAAGTTGGCTACCAAACCAAACTAATTCAACAAGGTTGGCTACCAACCAAACCAAGTCAACAAGGTTGGCTACCAAACCAAAGAAAACTTTTATTAGGCACATGGTCTAATACTTCTTCAATGAGATGGACCTCATCACAACTATGGATTAATAACTTAAGAATCTAAATTATATACAATAACAATGTAAAGAATGTATCACTTTTCGGGGGGGGGGGGGGGTGGAATATAACAAGCAATCTTTCAATTATTTAGTGTAGTTAGCGAATTGAAAGAATATATGCATATATATATATATATATATATATATATATATATATATTATATTAAAAGCACGAAGGCCCTTCGTTCGCCTTTTTTACCCTTTAAAACATAGCGTTCACATTGGACAATATAGTTTAAGTATTTCATTAATATTTAATAAAAATTTAACAATCTTGGAATGTTAACGAGATTATTTGGTAAATTTTTGCCACAATTATTTGTTATTAATTTTGCTTTAATTATTTAGTATAATGTTTCTTCACGTTTCTTACATAGGATAGTTAATAAAAAAGTTTCCCTAAACTTTCGCTTCCCTATGACTTCGTTTGTTTGCCTTAATTATTTGGTAAAACTTGTCTTTATGTTTCTTACACAAGGAAAGTAAATAAAAAGAATTTCCTGCACTTTCGCTACTTGGTTCACTCTCATTAAATGACCGTATGTCTATTGGACTTTGGTTAAATTCCCTTTATTCTTTGGAGTAGTAAATATTTGGTAATTTTTTCTTACACTAGAATAGTTAATAACGTTTTTTCTTAAACTTTTACTACTTTGTTCAACTTTCAATAAATGACTTTATTTGTCATTAAATTATCTAAACTAGGAAATTTTGTAGTTAGATTCTCCACGAGCATATAATTCCTTTTATGTATCAATTTGTGTACCAAAATATTTCTATAAAAAAACCTACAATGTCATAATTTAATTGTCAAACTTCGCCCTATTCCAACACCATAATTTCAGGTTTTGAATCTTTTACTAATATCAACATATTTTATTACTTCATATTTTGCAAGTACGTTTGCATGCACCAGATTTTATTGTTGCATCAATAATTTATCTTTATTGTTGCATCAACAAATTGTTATTATATAATTTTTGTTTCATGTTTTGGACGTGGCTAATTTCACATCTCACATAATTTACAAATTTAATACATATTATCGAACAATTGCAATTCATCACAAAAATCGATTAGACATTTGATCTAAGTCTTATTACTTAAATTAGTATTTTTTTTCTTTGCTATATGATCAATAATACTTATTGCTATGCCAGCTCAAGTTGCTTGTTTTAAAAAAAAAAAAAATTAGACTATCTCCTTTAATTCTGTGTAATATTAATACTACATGATTTGCATTATTTGCAATTGACATGCTTGAATCACTTAGATTTCAACAATTACATCTGTTCAGGTAAACAATCTTCCTTATATCATAAAAATAATCAATTATTGACTTAGTCACTTTGATAACTTATAAAACTCTTATGCATGCTTTATTTTAGGTACACTTGAATGGCCAGTAAAAAGGAATTGTCAGACCAGTATGTCCCAATTAATAGTCTAAGAGTATCTGATTCGTGTTGGGTAATACGAGTGTTAGTGTTTGGGAGTAGAATAGTAAAAGAGTTCAACAATAAAATAAATCAAGGTACCCGAAAAATTGTGACATTAGTTAATGAATAGGTAATTTTTATTTTGTATCAATATTTTATTTCATGTCTTTTCATATTATAGTTTTAACCAACAGATTAGCTTAAAGTGAAACTTTTTACCGGGAACAAAAATTCACGCTATACTTTTCAATGGTTATATTGAGAAGTGGGAAAATTATTTACAACAAAATAAGATTTGTTACATCATAAACGGACACATCAATAGTGCCAATCCTAATTTCCAATCATCGCACAAGGAGCTTGAGATTGGATTTAAGTTGAAAACTTTAGTTGAAGAAAGTAATACTCACTTGTTGGCCATTGGTTTTTCAAATAATTTTATTTCATTCGATGAGGCATCAAAGTGCACCAATCGAATAAATTTTGGTAAGTTATTTAGATTTCATCCAGTAATCTTTCACTAAATATATAAATAATATTTTATTTATGTTCCCCTTATTAATTTTTTGATAATATACATTACAACATCCAAGCTTCGTTGTACCACTCAATTTAGTGTCTACACGCTGAATACAACTATTTCTTTAATGTAATAATTTTTTTGCATCGTCAATTGCTATTATACTTAATTCATTCTTATTCAATTAAATATGCACTATTTTAGACAGTTTACCATTTAAATATTTTTTACATCATCAGTTACCTTTATACGTAATTCATTCTTATTCTACCTAATTAAAATACGCTCTTTTGTGCATAACGCATAATACACGTGCAACGCACGTACACTAAATCTAGTATATATATATATATATATATATATATATATAAAAGATAACTAACACTTTCAGGCTTTATAATCTTCACTTTATTCCAGAAACAACTTGTTATAGTATCCATTGAGCTTGGGGAGAATATAGCGTGATTATAAATAAACTATATCGAAGCAATTAAGATCAAATTTTGTTCTTTATCTGCACTTCATATTCCATTTGGTTGCCTGCAAATATTCCTCTAATTTCAGGAAAATTAATTGTAGAAAAATTTAGAAGTTTCTTAAAAATTCAAAGAATTTGTTTTCATGACTTAAACCAAGTATATATATCTTTCAGCAATCTCCCGTTTCCTTTTCCTATAATTTGGTGTCTACTTCGATACATTTGGCAAACAAAGTTTAAAATTAAAAACAAAAAATATATGGTCCATACTAAAAAGAAAAATATTTGTCGATTTAATCAACATTAAAGCTTGAGAAAAATATGCATGATGATCTTTAAAAAATGTGGGTGATTTTTGTGCTTTTGCTTTCTACCACAAGGAACAGTACGTGAAGACTGTTTCACTTTTTATCTTTTTCGATTATCATTCTCATAAAAACTTTGAAACTAATTAAAATGAGTTACAAGTCAGGAAAAGAAGATTTCTTTCTAATTACCGTTTGACTTCAAGGGGCCTAATTACTTCATTATTGGTGTATTATGTGACCTTTCTGATCATGTAAGGCTTTTTTTTCTTTTCAGAAAGGAATGTCACCCTCTGTCATTAGATAATATAAAGGCAAAAGATATAATTTATCAATTAGATTGCATTCGAAAAAAATAATAGTAATAAATATATCGCATTCCTTTATTGTGGAAAGAATCTCATGATTTATTAAATATGAATTATTAGATATGAAGTTTGTCGGGGGATGGATAAGATTTTTTTACTTTCAATCAAAAGCGTCGGGTTTGAATTTTGAATATGAAAAACTTCTAATAAAAAATACTTTCCGTTATTTGTTCTTACGAATTAGTGTTGGGAAAGGAAGCTTCTATGCGAACAAACTAATTATGAAAAGCGTGGAAGATGGAGATTGCATCGGATTCACGTAGTATGTTTGTTATTCGCGAGGACAAAAGGATATTTGGTTAATTCCACGTTTGAAAGGGATATTATTCTTTATTTTCTCTCTTTTTGAAACAGTTTTTGGGATTTAATGGAATTTGATGATGAAACCTTAGATTCTCCTCTTCAGCTTCCTCTAGCTAGAAGAGTACTGATGCTGATGTTATAGGTTTATAAAGTATGGACTAGTCCCCCACGCCCCACCCTTCCAATACGTCATATAATTCAACTAATATATACTAACATCATAAAGATTTTTTATATTACTAATTTTAGGATACGCGTGTACCTATCTAAATGAGTAAAAAAAAATTAAAAATCGTTCAAATGTTATATTAAAAATAATTTTTTGGTGCTAATGTTTGAGTTATTATAAATAAAGTGTAAGTTCCTAAAAATGAGAAATATTGATCCTATATATCTAATATAGAAAAAAACTGCCACATGCAAGTTCTCAATCATCCATTAAGAATCGCAGGATTAGTTATTGTAGTGATTTTTTATTCCTATAAAATAATGGGAGGATAACTAATTTCGTGATAATCTGAGGTAACTTATATCCAACCAAACAACCCCTTTTCAACTTAAGATTATATGGACATCACTAAGTTAGCATTAGGTTTTATTATTTTATTATTTTTAATTATTTTCTTGAGGTAAAAACTTGGAATTTGACCTTTTTCTTATTTATAGAATTCGCCAATGAGCACATGATTTAGTGGTATTAAAAAGAATGCGGAAAATATTTTAAAAAATAAATGTGATCATTTATAAAAATGATATTTATTTGATAATGTTTGGGGGTGGGGGTAATTAGTCCTTATAATTATTTTATTTTGTACCATGTTTTATATTATGAAAATTTTCATCTCTAAGTTTCTCATCAATAATATTTTTGATTTTTGCAATTAAATGATAATTTTATTCAATGTGAAATCTCTATCTTTCAAGTTTAAATCACATTGAATACTAATATATTCACGTTGTCTAGGTCTAAATCCAATTGAAGTCTAATTCTTGTTTGCTTCTTCCGAACGCAGAAAGAAAAACTCAAAAAAACATGATGCATTTTATTCATCTCAAACAGAGATTGTGAGAAATAAAAATTCATGGAGGTATACCAACTGTAACGACCCGAACCGTCGTTTCCTGTATTTTCGTCCCGTATTCCCCGTTAAATGCTTATTCATGTTTCAATATGTGTACTTGGTGAATTTGAGTCAATTCGGATCGAGTTTGGTATGAAATGGGACAATTAGTCTCTTTAAGGAAGAATTAGTTTGGAAAAGTCAACCGGACGTTGACTTGTGAGTTAGAGGGCTCGGAATTTATTTTCGATGATTCGGTTAGTTTCGGGAGATGATTTAAGGCTTAGGAGAGCAACCGGAAGTAATTTTGGAGGTTCGGTGTAGAAGTTAGCCTATTTTGGCGAAGTTAGGATTTTGGCGAAATCTGGTTGGTAGGTGAGATTTTGATCTGATGGTCGGAATGGGATTCCGAGAGTTGTTGTAGCTTCGTTAGGTGATTTTGGACTTGTGCGCAAAATTTCAGTTGATTCGGAGGTGATTTGGTCGGGTTTTTTATCAAATGCATATTTTGAAAGTTTTGGAAGAACTTAGGCATGAATTCGATGTAACTTGATGGTTTTGATGTTGTTGAGGTATTTTGATGATTGGAATAAGTTTCAACAATGTTTTAAGATATGTTCGTGCTTTTTGTTGAGGTTCCGGGGACCTCGGGATGATTTCGGATGGCTAACGGGAACTTTTGAAGTTGGAAATTTCATAATAGACGAAAGTTGTAAATGAGTGCGCACAAGGCCTCACTTTGAACGATAATATCTCTCGTTATATAAGGAGTTGTGGGAGCTAGAACCTATCAAATTAAAGCCCTTTGAGTCTAGTTTCCAACGCAACAAACCGTTTGTCATTTGAAAGTGTATACAGGAAGTTATGACCATTTCATTGGTCAGGTGTCAGAGCGCGCGAAGATCGCGCGAAGTCGCGCGTTTCGCGCGTCTGAGGCAGAATGCTCAGCAAAAACGCGCGAACAACGCGCGAACTCGCGCGACTGGAGGGTTTTTAAGTACTCTAAAGACCGGAAATGAGAGGAATTGAGTCATTTCTCAAGCTTAGGGCTTCCTCTACATCCCAACTCGACCAAGGCACCAATTGCACTCCTAAGTCAAGCTTTTAAGTGTGTTTTCATGGTGATTTCACTTCACAATCACTAGTTACAATATGATTTTGATTGGATTTCATAGGATTTCTTCAAAATCTTAAGAACACCCCAAAGTTGACTTTCAAGATTTGGTCTACAAGAGGTAATCCTACACCTTAGACTTACACATATGGGGTTAATATGGAATTATGAGAATGAATCATGTATTACAACTTATGGTATGTTGATTGGAGGCCATAAATTCCCAATTTAAATACATGAACATGGTAGGGATTTAAAGGTGTTTAATTGATGGAATTTTGTTGGTTGGGTATGAATGGATGGTCATACATGTGTAGTTGGAAGTTATAAATTGGTTAGGAATGATGGTGAGATGAATTGTTGGTTAATGGTAATAGTTGGAAGAACCAATACTATAGTTATGAGGTGTAAATATCTATGCCTACAAGGTGTTTGATAATATGCCTAAATGGCATAAGTTATGGAATTTAGTACTAATATTGGCCCTATTGAATGACGTATTGTAGATTGAAGTTTACCTAAGAGTAGTGGATCATTGTAGTACCATTAAGGGGCAAGTCCCATATATGTATGGTCACAACCCCGTCTTTTAGAAATCGAACTTCATCGATGTTTGTGTGATTTTTTTGGCAGATTCGTCGTACGAGGAGGCCAACCGGAGAGGCAAGGGCATAGCGAGCTAGAGGTGAGTAATGATTTTAAATGATGCACTGAGGGTTTGAAACCCCGGATTGCACAACATACTGCTATGTTGAGATAAGACACGCGTTGTATGACGAGCGCGGGGTCATTTACTATTGGGGATTGTGACTTGGTCCATCCCAGTTGATATTTTTACCGCGTAATTGATAAAGATTTATTGTTTTTCACTATGATTGGGCTTATTGCCATATTTGGGCTTCGTGCCAATTATCTGAAATCTTTTGTGAATTTACATCACTATTTTCCTCACGAATTGAAATATTATTTGAACTCAGTCCAATTGAATTATATTATTTTGTGAACTCAGCTACATTTATACTCAACTCGAGATTTAATGATATTTATAATGTTGTTGAGCTGAGCACTATTGTTTTACTGATGCCCAAGAGGCTTATGATTATTTTCTGGACTGATTGAGGCCGAGGGCCATACGTGAGGATATGTTGAGTGATGTGAGGAGGCTTTCAGGCCTCGAGTGTTATATGAGGAGGCTTTCAGGCCTCGTGTGTGATGTGTGAAGGCTTTCAGGCCTATTGATATTGCGCTTGGGCTGTAGGAGCCCCTCCGGAGTCTGTACACACCCCCAGTGAGCGCAGGGTACCCAGGTGAGTTGGGAGTGGGCCCGAGAGGCCGTTGCTTGTGTGTGGTGAGTTGGGAGTGAGCCCGAGGGGCTGATGTTGTGTGCTGGTGAGTTGGGAGTGAGCCCGAGGGGCTGATACTATACTGAGATTTACATATTGAGCCCGAGGGGCAAGCTTTTGATTTATCCTTACTGTGGAAATTATTTGTCTTTACTGTTTTAAAAGAAGAATTATCTGATACTCACTATTTTACTGTATAACTGATTTTACTGCTTGGGATAGCGCTATATTGTGCCGTTATGAGATTTCATGTTTTCAGTCGTTATTTATTTTTATTACTCACTGGGTCGGAGTACTCACATTACTCCCTGCACCATGTGTGCAGATACAGGCAGAGCTGAGTTCGCTCCTGAGCGCTGATTCTTTCCAGACCAGGCGGTGACTAGGAGTAACGAGGTAGCTGTTGACGTCCGCAGCCCCGTTTTCTCCCTTATCTTTGTTATTTATGATAATTCCAGACTTTGTAAAATATTAGTAAACTCTGTAGTAGCTCATGACTTGTGACACCCCGATTTCGGGCTGAGTTGGGAGGGTTTTCCTTGTTCTATCACGTTTATTTCGCATTTAAGATTATATTGCCCATGATTTAGACTTATTCCTGCTAAGTAATTATAAAGAGATGTATTGTTTTGTTGATTGGCTGGCCTTATCCTCACGAGAGGCGCCATCACGACTGGGTTGGGATTTTGGGTCGTGACAAGTTGGTATCAGAGCCTAGGTTAATTGGTCTCGCGAGTCATGAGCCGGTTTAGTAGAGTCTCGCGGATCGGTACGGAGACATCTGTATTTATCCTCGAGAGGCTGCAGAACCTTTAGGAAAACTTCACATTCTTGAATTCTTATCGTGCGTCCTTGATTCAGCTTGAAAAGTAACTCTTACGATTCCTTCCACATTTTCGTATGCGCGAACGAGCACTCAGTATTCGATTTACCTTGATGGCTTGTAATTCCCCGATATAAGGGCGAGACGTGATCTCAGTGAGTTTGATGTTAGTCCAGTCTAGAGGACTTGAGGCCGGATCTTGCCTATGGCTTGAGCACTGAGCTGCTGATTGTGCGAGCAAGTGTTTTGAACCTTTATGTTCGGTATTGTCCCTATTAGTGGCAATCATGGCTGGATAGTTACGTGAGGAGTATGATAGTACTGCGAGATGTATCTATATGACTTGGAAGTGACGAGGAAGGTCTACTAGATGATAGATGAACTATTGAGTGTATGATTTCCATTGTGATAGGATGTGTAGTCCCAAGTTATGGGTGCGTGAAGAATCTTTTTATGTATCCTATTTGGAGTGAAGTAAATTTCATGTTACAGTATGAGTTTAGACTCAGGAAGATTAAGTCATTGTGTAATGTGTATGGCAGTGGAAGGTATACAAAAAATATTAACTAAAGGTAAAGCTAGTGGGTAATTGGCTTATGAGGGGAATCTATTTGTCATACTAGTTAGATAAGTCTGGGAGCTGAGATCGCTTCTGTAAATGTATTATGACGAAATCGTTGAGTCAAGGAGACCACCTTGAGGGTCGAAAACATTAAAGAAAGAATATGTTCTTACTCGGTTGAATAGCCCAATAATGGAGGATTGAAAGGTATTTTCTATGTGTTATGATTCAAATAGGTGCAACGCATGTCCATGTATCAATTTTGATAATATAATACATGTAATATTGAGATTAATGTTGTTGATATACATTGTGATGCTTTGTCAAGTTGTGGACGTGTTGTTAGGATGGTTTTGGTGATTCTCTGGCAGGTGGATAGGCCCAATTACAAAGGAAACTCTGCCGAAATTTTTGAAAAATTTGGGACTTAGTAAAAAAAATTGTCGCCTAAAGAGTGGGCTTAACTGTTGTGTGAGTAAATGCAAGAATTGCAGAAGAGTTAAAATTCTAGATGATTTGTGTTTCATGAAGGAGTGAGTTTAATCTCACCATGGTATTACGGCAGCAATAGAGTATATGTGTTGTGATCTATGGCTTCGAGCCAAGTTGGGGAGCTTGCTATTGGTTAGCGGATTGTACGGTTATGTACTATGTTAGTTCCGATTTAATGCATGCTGGTGAATCAATTCTGGTTGTGGAAATTAGGCCGAGAATGGCACGAGTGAAAGAAAAGTTTTGACAAGATGTCATGAGCTCGGATGAGCAGAAGATAAGTTTTGATGTTTACGGTAAGTTGGAATTGTCTTCAGCGTCACCTAAGATCGGTGTTTTGTAAAAAAGGTTTTGCGTCCCGATTAATGACTCTTGGTCGCTCTTCAGCGTTAGTGCGATCGATGGTTTGGAGGTACGCTCCAGATATTGTTGTGGTAGGTTGTGGGAGTGTGTCCCACGGGAAGATTATATAAGTGTGGCATGTGATCACTTGATTGATTAAAGATGTAAACCAAGTATGAAGTTTGTGATGGTGTCGTTAAATTAAAGATTCATGCCTGGAGGGCACTTGGCATATTGGGTTGTGAACTGGGGAGGATTACCCCGATTGTGATGGTTGTTCTTGTGTGTTATGAGAAAAATGGGAGTTATTATGGACCTTTGAAAGGTTATCAGACTAGTTCAGTGTGATCAGAATCGGCTTGAAGTCGATGGATAGATTTAATGTGAATAATGGCTCTATATCAGGCCAAATGTGTGCATTTTAGTAACGCGGTCCTCATGGAGGAGTAGTTAGGTTGATGTTTCATTGTCAGATATTTCGCGTAGTGATACATTGCGCCGTGTGAGTTGTGAGACGACTTGAGAAATTGCTATGTGTTGAGAATCTGTGTAGGAATGACGTTATATGAGCATCTTGGCTCTTGAAATTCAGATTGTACATCGCACCTCAGTTGTGCTTGAGTTTTGTAGCTTATAACGCTATATGTCCCTCAGAGATATTATTATGCACTTAGCATGCTTACGACCGATACTCGGTATTTTGTTGTAATGAGCAAATTTGGCTCGATGTGCATCTCCTTATGTGAGATCTATGTGTGGATCGGGTGGCACGCCGCCATGGGTATGTTATCTGGATCGGGTTGCACGCCGCAACAGTGTGATGTTGAGTATAGTTTTCTATATGCTATTTTGTATGCCTTGCTTCCTGTTTTCTAAGGAAAGTCTGTATTAGTGTGTGAGATTGGTAATTCCTTCCAGAGTTTGTTTTCCTTTTGTACCGCGTTCGAATTGGTAGCTTATTGGCATATTGAGGCATCATATGCGACTTTTGATTATGTCTGGGGTGGCTTATTGCCTGAGCAGTTCGTACCGGGTGAGACGAGATCATTGAATTTGAGATTAGTGCAATCTGAGTATATGAAGTTAATTAAGGAGCTAAGACCATGATTTTGCTCAAAATGAGGTGATAGTTCTTGCCAGGAGTATAGAACCAACGAATCGTTGTCTCGACAGTGGTCATGAATTTATGCATACCTCATCCGTCATGTCAATATTGTAAGAGTTAGAACAATACCTATGTACATCATGCAGAACATGAGATGTGTAGCGATTTTCTTCTAGGTGATTAGAGAAAAAAACTTCAGATGATTAGGGCGAATGATCTTCGGATGATTGGGGAAATAGTATTGCTAATTGAAAGTGACTTGACGAGAGTATATGTCTCATAAAAAGGTAATGTTATTAAACTAATGATATTTCGGTAGTATTGCGGCATGTTCTTGTTGGGTCCGCTGATGGTACTGATGAGCTTGAGGTACGGCTCTTTCGTTTGAGTCATTTTTCATGACTTGAGTATGTTCAGGCCATTTCTTATTGGTGCGCGTATTATGAAAGTTGTGGCTTAGGCCTGTATTGAGGTATCATATCACCAGAGTGGTGTGTTGGATTCGAGGTGATCATTGGGGTCATTGATGAATACGAACGGATTTGATTTCAGCATGTTTGATGGGTAAATATCGAGGTTCGGTTTTTGAAAAAAAATTGTTACTATAATTGCTAGAGGAGAAATGGCCTCATGAATGGTTGATCTGAGCAATGGTTATGATTTATTACGTGTTTCAATTATCATTGGTAGTATATGAGAGTGTTGGAATGAGACATTGGCTAATAAGAGATTTCTATCGGTATTTGGTTGTTGTGGGCAGCTGCTGTGAATGGAAGTTATTGCTGCATTTGTTTGAGTTATTGGTATATCATACAATTGCACCTAAGGTTGCAGGCATGGTCTATTACAGCTGGTTCAAACTTATTCTGAATGTAGGTGTGAGGTTCTGATCTTGTGTATGATTCCGAAAAGGTGAAATGTGGCTCTATGATTTATGGGCTAGACTAGATTGTGTAATCTTAGTTACAACGCATTATCGGACCCATGTGAGATAGGGTGACGTGGGATCATCTCCGGGCTTATGCTTGATAAGGTCATTCAGCTTTTGGTTGGCTTCTAGGACAACTCTGGGTACGCTCGAGGACAAGCGTTTGTTTTAGTTGGGGAGAATGTAACGACCCGAACCGTCGTTTCCTGTATTTTCGTGTTGTATTCCCCGTTAAATGCTTATTCATGTTTCAATATGTGTACTTGGTGAATTTGAGTCAATTCGGATCGAGTTTGGTATGAAATGGGACAATTAGTCTCTTTAAGGAAGAATTAGTTTGGAAAAGTCAACTGGACATTGACTTGTGAGTTAGAGGCCTCGAAATTTATTTTCGATGATTCGGTTAGTTTCGGGGGATGATTTAAGGCTTAGGAGAGCAACCAGAAGTAATTTTGGAGGTTCAGTGTAGAAGTTAGCCTATTTTGGCGAAGTTAGGATTTTGGCAAAATCTGGTTGGTAGGTGAAATTTTGATCCGGTGGTCGGAATAGGATTCCGAGAGTTGTTGTAGCTTCGTTAGGTGATTTTGGACTCGTGCGCAAAATTTCAGTTAATTCGGAGGTGATTTGGTCGGGTTTTTGATCAAATGCGTATTTTGAACGTTTTGGAAGAACTTAGGCGTGAATTCGATGTAACTTGATGGTTTTGATGTTGTTGAGGTGTTTTGATGATTGGAATATGTTTCAATAATGTTTTAAGATATGTTCGTGCTTTTGGTTGAGGTCTCGGGGACCTCGGGATGATTTCGGATGGCTAACGGGAACTTTTGAAGTTGGAAATTTCATAATAGACGAAAGTTGTAAATGAGTGCGCACAAGGCCTCACTTTGAACGATAATATCTCTCGTTATATAAGGAGTTGTGTGATCTAGAACCTATAAAATTAAATCCCTTTGAGTCTAGTTTCCAACGCAATAAACCGTTCATCATTTGGAAGTGTATACAGGAAGTTATGACCATTTCACTAGTCAGGTGTCAGAGCGCGCGAAGATCGCGCGAAGTCGCGCGTTTCGCGCGTCTGAGGCAGAATGCTCAGCAAAAACGCGCGAACAATGCGCGAACAGCATGCGAACTCGCGCGACTGGAGGGTTTTTAAGTACTCCAAAGACCGGAAATGAGAGAAATTGAGTCATTTCTCAAGCTTAGGGCTTCTTCTACATCCCAACCCGACCAAGGCACCAATTGCACTCCTAAGTCAAGCTTTTAAGTGTGTTTTCATGGTGATTTCACTTCACAATCACTAGTTACAATATGATTTTGATTGGATTTCATAGGATTTCTTCAAAATCTCAAGAACACCCCAAAGTTGACTTTCAAGATTTGGTCTACAAGAGGTAATCCTACACCTTAGACTTAACATATGGTGTTAATATGGAATTATGAGTATGAATCATGTATTACAACTTATGGTATGTTGATTGGAGGCCATAAATTCCCAATTTAAATACATGAACATGGTAGAGATTTAAAGGTGTTTAATTGATGGAATTTTGTTGGTTGGGTATGAATGGATGATCATACATGTGTAGTTGGAAGTTCTAAATTGGTTAGGAATGATGGTGAGATGAATTGTTGGTTAATGGTAATAGTTGGAAGAACCACTACTATAGTTATGAGGTGTAAATATCTATGCCTACAAGGTATTTGATAATATGCCTAAATGGCATAAGTTATGGAATTTAGTACTAATATTGGCCCTATTGAATGACGTATTGTAGATTGAAGTTTACCTAAGAGTAGTGGATCATTGTAGTAGCATTAAGGGGCAAGTCCCATATATGTATGGTTACAACCCCGTCTTTTAGAAATCGAACTTCATCGATGTTTGTGTGATTTTTTTGGCAGATTCGTCGTACGAGGAGGCCAACCGGAGAGGCAAGGGCATAGCGAGCTAGAGGTGAGCCCGGATTGCACAACATACTGCTATGTTGAGATGAGACACGCGTTGTATGACGAGCGCGGGGTCATTTACTATTGGGGATTGTGACTTGGTCCATCCCAGTTGATATTTTTACCGCGTAATTGATAAAGATTTATTGTTTTTCACTATGATTGGGCTTATTGCCATATTTGGGCTTCGTGCCAATTATCTGAAATCTTTTGTGAATTTACATCACTATTTTCCTCACGAATTGAAATATTATTTGAACTCAGTCCAATTGAATTATATTATTTTGTGAACTCAGCTACATTTATACTCAACTCGAGATTTAATGATATTTATAATGTTGTTGAGCTGAGCACTATTGTTTTACTGATGCCCAAGAGGCTTATGATTATTTTCTGGACTGATTGAGGCCGAGGGCCATACGTGAGGATATGTTGAGTGATGTGAGGAGGCTTTCAGGCCTCGAGTGTTATATGAGGAGGCTTTCAGGCCTCGTGTGTGATGTGTGAAGGCTTTCAGGCCTATTGATATTGCGCTTGGGCTGTAGGAGCCCCTCCGGAGTCTGTACACACCCCCAGTGAGCGCAGGGTACCCAGGTGAGTTGGGAGTGGGCCCGAGAGGCCGTTGCTTGTGTGTGGTGAGTTGGGAGTGAGCCCGAGGGGCTGATGTTGTGTGCTGGTGAGTTGGGAGTGAGCCCGAGGGGCTGATACTATACTGAGATTTACATATTGAGCCCGAGGGGCAAGCTTTTGATTTATCCTTACTGTGGAAATTATTTGTCTTTACTGTTTTAAAAGAAGAATTATCTGATACTCACTATTTTACTGTATAACTGATTTTACTGCTTGGGATAGCGCTATATTGTGCCGTTATGAGATTTCATGTTTTCAGTCGTTATTTATTTTTATTACTCACTGGGTCGGAGTACTCACATTACTCCCTGCACCATGTGTGCAGATACAGGCAGAGCTGAGTTCGCTCCTGAGCGCTGATTCTTTCCAGACCAGGCGGTGACTAGGAGTAACGAGGTAGCTGTTGACGTCCGCAGCCCCGTTTTCTCCCTTATCTTTGTTGTTTATGATAATTCCAGACTTTGTAAAATATTAGTAAACTCTGTAGTAGCTCATGACTTGTGACACCCCGATTTTGGGCTGAGTTTGGAGGGTTTTCCTTGTTCTATCACGTTTATTTCACATTTAAGATTATATTGCCCATGATTTAGACTTATTCCTGCTAAGTAATTATAAAGAGATGTATTATTTTGTTGATTGGCTGGCCTTGTCCTCACGAGAGGCGACATCACGACCGGGTTGGGATTTTGGGTCGTGACACCAACTTTCAGCCTCATAACATTGATCAATCTTTACAGACGCTAAATAAGCACTTTCATAATTATTCTTGTGACCTTTAGATAGATTAATAGAAATTCCTGTCATAGGAAGATGATAATTTTTTCCTTTGAGCAAAAAAAAGGGACGTAATAATAGAAGTGCGAAGAGAAGGAAGAAGCATTGGAAATTTTTTAAAAGAAATTTTATCCAAAAACTATTTTTCTAAATTTAATTTTTTTAAACATTGTTATATAATTTTAATACATCTACTTTGCAAATTTAATTTATTTTAGTAACAACACACTGATCACAAAGATTGAACAAAAATATTCAAGACTCACTTACTAACTAAAGGTATGTTTAAATCAGAACAAAAAAAAGATGAAAATAAGGAGATTTACACAATGCATCGAACAAAAGAAATCATAAATCCACACGAAACCATAAACTTTCACCTAAAATTCAAACAAGAAACATTCCGATATCATTCTCATGACTTTCTTCAGAATATACATACAAACAAAAGGACCTTTTATTGAATAAGTAAATTATTCGTGAAATGAAACACTAACATTAGTTTTTAACTTTTTAGTAATTTGGAGAGTCCTGAAAATTGAAAGGCTCGAAACTTTACCTAAAATATCTGGAATTAATCGGTTAAATTGTTATGTTAATAGAAAATTTAATTAATTTCTAAGTCCTAAATATTAATAAATAATTAAATGACTATTTTGAAATATTAGAAAATAATTAAATGACTATCCCTAAATATTAGGAGAAACAGTTAAATGACTATTTTGTCAAATATGAACTCTATTTTCAAAGGGTAAAAAAGGTGAACGACATTTCGCTAAGGGCCTTCGTGCTTTTAATATAGTATAGATCAGTCAACGCAGCCTTGCTACAGATAAGATACAATAGAATAAAAAGATTTGTATATGTGGTATCTACTAGTTGGAAATAAAAAGCTTTTGTAACGATCCGACCAGTCATTTTGAGAATTTGCATTCCGTTCGGTGGCTTAAGATCTCGAGCAGCTTCGTATTGTGTATTATGACTTGAATGTGTGGTCGGCTTCGGTTTTCGGATGATTCGGGATTGATTTGGAAGACGAATTCTTGTTTTAGAAGCTTATGTGGTAAGAGTTGACCGGAGTTTGACTTTTATGTAGACTATTCCGGAATGGTGTTTTGATGATTACAATAGCTTCGTATGGTAATTTTGGACTTAGGCGTATATCCGGATTTGGAGGTCTGTAGGTTGATTTGATGCACTTTGGCGAAAATTGAAAAGTTGAAGGTTTGGAAGGTTGAGAGGTTTGACCAGGGTTGACTTTGTTGATATCGGGTTTGGATTTCAATTTCGGGAATCAGTATAGCTCCGTTATGTCATTTGGGACTATCATGCAAAATTTGACGTCATTTTGGGATTTGATATGATTCGGTGCGAGTTGTAGAAGTTGAAAGTTCATAAGTTCATTAAGTTCGATTTGAGGGGCGATTCATAGTTTTGATGTTGTTAGATGTGATTTGAGGCCTCGATTAAGTCCACATTATGTTATGGAACTTATTGGAATGTTCGGACGGGGTCACGGGGGCCCCGGGTGTGTTTCAGATCATTTGGATCATGTTGAGTGAAGCTGGTTTGGGTAGGGATCTGGTGTGGCATGGTCCGCAGGTGCGGACGAGAAGCGGCACAGGAGCGACAACAAGTCTAGATAAGGAAGACCGCAGAAGCGGAGGCCTGGGCGTAGAAGCGCAAGTGCAGAAGCACATTTATGGTCATAGAAGCGACATAAATCTGAGGTATTATATTTCCGCAGAAGCAGATTACTGATCGCAGAATTGACCGTCGTAGAAGTAATCTTTAGACTGCAAAAGTGGAATTCCTAGCAGATTGTTTATATTTTGAGGGTTTGTCCATTTTTGTCATATCTTGAGTTGTAGAGCTCGGTTTTGGGAAATTTTGGAGGGGATCTTCACGTGTTGGATTGGGATAAGTGTTCTTTACCCGAATTTGATTATATTTCGTAATTCCATCCTTGTTTATATCATTAAATTAATTATTTGAGCTGGAGAAAATTGGAAATTTATGTAAAAACTTCCTAAAATATAAAATAAGGATTTAAAGGCTTTGATGTCGAAGTTGGATAATTTTTGTATGGTTGGACTCGTATCGGAATGGGTGTTCGGATTTTGTGAGTTTTGCCGGGTTCCGAGGTTTTAGCCAGGGGTTGACTTTCTGGGTTGACTTTTTAGTTTTCATTAAAGATCAAATCTTTACTATACGTAATTATTTTCTATGGTTTTTATTTATGATATTGAGTTATTTTGATTAGATTTGAGCCGTTTGGAGGTTATTTCATACGAGAAGGTCATTTTAGAGTATTGATTTGGCTTCTTTGAGGTAATTATCTTGCCTAACTTTGTATGGGGGAACTACCCCCTTAAGATTTGAGCTGTTTGTGCTATTTGTGTTATGTAAAAGCCGTGTACGCGAGGTGATGAGTGTGTACTCGGGCTTGTATATGAAAATTGACCGGTTAGACTCTTAGGCTTCCTTCATGTATTTATTTGAAATTGTTAGCACATGTTATATTTTTTATTTGTCATGTTTACTCCCACATGCTTTATTTGAAGTTGTTGTTACATGTCACATCATTTATTTGTCGAGTTTACTCTTATATGCTTTATTTGAAGTTGTTACCTATTTTATCATTATGTGACTTCCTTTACTATCGAGTTATTCTTAATTGAAATTTTTGTTACATGATACCCTTTTGTTGCCGAGTTATTCTCATGCATTAGACGTAGTTGCTAGTTCGTGCCATCTCTTTCATTGTTAGCCTATTTCAAACACTAGAATCCGGAGTTTGCCATTTCATACAAAATACCTTCATTATCGAGTTTATTCTTAAGCAAGTAATTGAAGTTGAAATTATTAAAAGTCATTACTCTATTTTAATTGAAGTTGTTACTCTATTTTAATTGAAGTTGTGATTAAAGGGGGTGTTGTTCATTATTGAGTTACTATTCCGGTTATTTTGTTGTTATTGAAATTTTATATACACTGTGTTTGGTCCATGAGCTAATTGTTGTTAAATATTGATATTGTTAGTTCTTTTGGAAAGGTTGTGACCTATGAGCACTTGTGGTACGAGTTGATATGTCGTATTGATGTGATGTTAGCACATGTGAATTATTGTGTTGATTGGTTATTATTATGCGGAGCATATGGGTGGCATCTCATTGTTGTTGTTATTGCGGGGCATAAGGGTAGCATCTCACTGTTGTTGATTGTGAGGAGTAATATGGGTGGTTATTGTGTTATTGTCTGGGTAGAGCGATAAGGGTTGCATCTCATTGTTGTTGATTGTGCGGAGTAATATGGGTGGCTGTTGTGTTATTGTCCGGGCAGAGCGATAAGGGTAGCTATTATACAGAGTGATACGGGTGGCTATCGGAGTGATACATGTGGCTAATGATATTGTCAGGGCAGAGTGACACGGGTGGCTATCAGAGTGATAAGGGTGGTAATGTCAGGGATGATGTTTGATGGCCTGGGGGCATTATGTTGACGATATTTGTGTGATATGGTGATTCTCCTTGTGTATGTCATACAACTTATGTGACTTGTTGTGTTGCTCTCAATGAGCTACTCGATATTTTTGATATTACTTGTTGACTTGGGATGTATTAGTACACTCGCACAAGCGTATACCGTAGCATGCCACTTATACTAGTTTAGGAGTATGAAACTTAACATTTATTGATCATGCCTATGTATTCTTGTATTCTCTGTTTTCATGTTGATACTGAGCATGTGACCATACCGAGCGGATTGTGATATTGAATCTATGACCATGCCGTGCAGATTGTGATTATCAGCCTGTGATCATGCCAGACAGATTGGGATGTTAGCATGTGAGTTGTCTGTGCGGTTGTGATTAGACATGTGAGCACAAGGTGTCGTGAGCATATGATTTGTGGTTTAAGACTCGTCACTTGTGATTATGAGATGAGGTATCTCGGAGTAATTTCGTTGCGAAGATTGTGTTAGATCGGCTTGATTAATTGGTTGTTAATTGTTTCCTTTATTTGGTTTCAATGGTACTTTCGTGGTGTTCTTATTACTTTACTATTCATATCACAAGTTGATTCTTGTTGCCATTTACTGATTCCTTCTTTCATTATTAGCTTTATTCTTTTATACTACACATGTATTTTGACTAGTATGTGTCTTGACTTGTACCTCGTCACTACTCCACTGAGGTTTGTCTTGATACTTATTGGGTACTGACCGTGGTATACTCATATTATACTTTTGTACATTTTTTTGCAGATCCAGGTATTGGAGATATCAGACTCAGGCAGAGTAGCTTATTGATCAAGAGGATTAAAGGTAGAGTTGTTTGATCGTTGCAGTCCCGCGGAGTCCTTTCATTTCATTGTACTGTCTGCTTGTTATTTAAACAATATTGTATTTTGATCTTTGAGATTTTTCCATGTATTCAGCTAGATTTCGTGACTCTGTATTACCAAGATTGGGAGGTTGTTAAGATTATTGCCGCGTAGGTTTATTTCTCTTTCGTTTCGGTATTCATATTAAGCTCTATTTTAAATTATCATTGTTAAACTGGCTTAATTATTGTAAGTACTCAACTTACGTAATCTTAGAGACTAAGAGTCATCATGACGCCTAAGGCAGGATTTTGGGTCGTGATAAGTTGGTATCAGAGCTCTAGGTTCATAGGTTCTACGAGTCACGAGCTAGTTTAGTAGAGTCTTACAGAACGGTACAGATACATCTGTACTTATCTTCAAGAGACTATGGAACTATGAGGAAAATTTCACTTCTTTTATTCCTGTCATGCGAATTTGTTGATTTCAAAGTTTGAGCCTTTGTATTTCTATTCTCTCAAAGATAGTGAGGACACGCGTTACCGGATCAGTTGAGTAGACACTCGCACCCTCTGCTAGATCCGTGAGAGACCGGGCCCGAGGTGGAGGCAGAGAAAGGTCACTTTCCGCAGCTAAAGCACATGCCAGAGCAGCAGTTAAGGAGCCACTAGTAGCTCCAATTACGGGACAGGCATTGGAGGCTCTTGTTGTTACCCCGGGACTTCAGGAGACCTTAGCGCAGTTCCTGAGCATGTTTGGTACATTGGCTCAGGCGGGATTGATCTCCGTTACACCAGCTACTTCGTAGATTGGGGAAGGGGCTCAAACTCCCACTGCCCGTACTTCAGAGCAGCGGGCTCACATTGGTCAGGTTCCGAGTATGGTGCCAATACATCCTGTTATTCCAGTTTAACCTGAGGTCAGGCCAGGGGCATCAGAGGAGGAGCAGAAGAGGCTTGAGAGGTTCAAGAGATATAGTCCACCTACTTTTGGTGGCACAACTACCGAGGATGCATAGGGTTTCCTAGAGAAATGTCACTGTATTCTTCTCACCATGGGTATTTTGGAGGTGAGCGAAGTTGCTTTTACTATATTTCAGCTATCGGGAGCAGCGTATCAGTGGTGGTTGGTTTATGAGGAGGGTAGGCCAGTCGATGCAACACCACTCACTTGGGCTCAATTTTTAGAGATGTTTTTGAGGGATTTTGTTCCCAAGACCCTCCAGAATACGTGGCGCACAGAGTTCGAGCAGCTACGTCAAGGCACTATGATGGTGTCGGAGTATGCCATCAGGTTCAGTGAGTTATCCCATCATGCACCTACTTTGGTTACCACGATCAAAGAGCGAGTCCGCAAATTTATTGAGGAGCTCAGTTATGGTCTTAGATTCAGCATGGCTCAGAAGTTGGAGACTGACACTCTATTTCAGAAGGTCGTGGAGATTGCCAGGAGGCTAGAGCGCATTCGGGGTAAAGAGAGAGAGGATAAGGAGACCAAGAGGTCTCGAGGTTCTAGAGGATTTAGTAGATTCTACTCTTCAGCTATGACCCATCATGGCGGAGGCTCGGGCAGTCGGCGAGTCCAGTCCGCACTTTAGACTACTTGTGGTGCTCTAGTTAGTCAAGGTACCCATATGAGGAATGTCATCTTTTAGTGCACCATCTGCACGGGGTTCCTACAGCGGTTATTCCAGTTATTTGGTACAGACTCAGTACGAGCAACCACGCCCACAAAGAGATTGTTATGATTGTGGTGATACCAGTCACATCATGAGAGATTGTCCCAAACTTGGAGAGGTGGATTTCATTATAGCACTCAGGTTGTGGGCTCCATTCCATTTGCTATTCCACCTGCACATCTAGCCAGGGGTGGAGGACATGCGAGTAGAGGGCATCCTACAGGGGGAGGCACGACCCGTTGATATGTTTTCCATGGTAGGGCTGAGGCTGCTGCACTAGATGGTGTCATTACAGATATGGTATCGATTTGGTATAGAGGAGCATAATTCTTATCTTGATTCAGTTCTGCTTATCGGAGTGAGTCCTTCTATATTGCTTCATATATGGGTGAGTTCCATGATTCTTGTAATATATTTATGTGTTTACCTCCATTGAGAGATTCTATAGTGGTAGTCTGTGTCTATCGCTTTGGTTTGTTCACTATTGAGAGCTACAAGACTAGAATAAATTTTCTGTTACTCATTACGGTAGGTTTTGATGTGATTTCTAGATAGTTTGATTACGATTTGGGATTTAGGTGCTCTACCTGTATGGGGAGTCCATCACGTATTGTGATTTTTGTTTTGCGAAATTAAGTTAGTGAAAGGTTTCGGTTGGTGGGGTGTGTATTCTACTTGTGGTTCAGAGCTGAGGATGGGATGATCACGTTTTCGTGTGGTTCGATATGTTAGAGTGATATCATTGTGATTAGTTCATATGTTTTGATTCCCCCTTGTGGAATGGACTCGTAGTATGGTATTGATAGGGAGTTGTGCCTGTCGGACTTTTTTGATAGCTCTCTCATGTGTTTCTCTTTCAATATCCAGTCATATTCATGTTGTGCTTGTTGGGTTTAGCTTGCGAGGTATGTGCCCAGGTGACATTGGGTGTGACTTGTTGATTTGGATGAGTGGTTATGAGATTTTCATGTTTCTTGCATTGCTATTAGCCTTGGGAAGGTTTGGGACAAGGTTTTATTTGTTATGAGGTTATTTACCGGTACTGGATTTGATTATGGGTAGCTATTGTGGACAGAGATATTATTATGGGCATGTGGATGACATATTACGTCGGTGGGTCATAACTTGTGGGTGTATTCATGAGTTGTGGCAGCTGGTTGAGGTTGGTACACTGTGTTTATGTGGGAATCGGGTATTTAGGAAATGATCGGATGGTAAAAGATTTAGTTCTACGACTTATTGGTATGGGTGGTAGGAAAATCTTCAATTGAGATAGTGTTATCGGGCTTATGTGGATTAGGGTGACGTGGGATCACCCTGCGAGTATATGTTTGGTGAATTATCAGCGATTTGATAACTTCAAAACGGTTCTTGGCACGTTCGAGGACGAACATTTGTTTAAGAGGGGGAGAGTGTAACGACCCGACCGGTTGTTTTGAGAATTTGTATCTAGTTCGGTATCTTAAGGTCTCAAGCATCTTCGTTATGTATTATGACTTGCGTGTATGGCCGAGTTCAGTTTTCGGATGATTCAGGATCGATTTGGAAAATGGATTCTTATTTTAGAAGATTTAGTAAGAGTTGACCAGAGTTTGACTTTTGTATAGGCGACTCTGAAATAGTGTTTTGATGATTCCAATAGCTTCCTATGGAGATTTTGGACTTAGGCGTATGTCCGGATTTAGGTTTGCAGGTCCGTAGGTTGATTTGATGCACCTTGGAAAAAATTGAAAAGTTGAAGGTTTTGAATGTTGAGAGGTTTGATCGGGGGTTGACTTTGTTGATATCGGGTTCAGATTATGATTTCGGAAATTAGTATAGCTCCGTTGTGTCATTTGAAACTTGTATGAAAAATTTGATGTCATTTCGGGTTGATTTGATATGATTCGGCGTGAGTTGTAGAAGTTGAAAGTTCATAAGTTCATTAAGTTCGATTTGAAGGGCGATTCGTAGTTTTGATGTTGTTAGATGTGATTTGAGGCCTCAAACAGGTCCACATTATGTTATAAAACTTGTTGAGATGTTCGGATGGGATCCCGGGGACCCCAGGTGTGTTTCAAACGGGTTTCAGATTATTTGGATCATGTTGGATAAGCTAGTTTGGGTAGGGATCTGGTGTGTTCGCACATGCGAACCATGGGTGCAGGTGCGGACGAGAAGGGATGCAAGAGCGAAAGCAAGAGTGGGTGAGGAAGACCGCAGAAGCAGAGGCCCCGGCACATCTGCGCATCCGCAGAAGCGCATTTATGGTCCCAGAAGTGACATTTGACTGAGGTATTGTATTTCCGCAGAAGCAATCTTTAGATCGCATAAGCGTAGTTACTTGCAAATTGTTTATATTTCGAGGGTTTGCCCATATCTTGAATTGTAGATCTCGATTTTGGGCAATTTTGGAGGGGATCTTCACGTGTTGGATTGGGGTAAGTGTTCTTTACCTGGATTTGATTATATTTCATGATTTGATCCTTATTTTTATCATTAAATTAGTTATTTGAGTTGGAGAAAATTGAGAATTTTTGTAAAAACTTCCTAAAATATAAAATGAGGATTTGAAGGCTGACTTAATGTCGGAATTGGATAATTTTGGTATGATTTGACTCGTATCGGAATGGGTGTTAGATTTTTTGTGTTTTATCGGGTTTTGAGGTGCGGGATTAGGGTTGAATTTTTAGTTTTTATTATAGATCAAAGCTTTATTATCCAAAATTATTTCCTATGATTTTTATTTATGATATTGAGTTATTTTGGTTAGATTTGAGCTGTTCGGAGGTTGTTTCACGCGATAAGGTCATTTTAGAGTGTGGGTTTGGCTTCTTTGAGGTAAGTATCTTGCCTAACTTTGTGGGGGGGGGGGGACTACCCCCTTTGGATTTGAGTTGTTTGTTCTATTTGTGTTATGTGAAAGTCACGTACGCGATGTGACGAGTGCGTACTCGGGTTTATATGTAGAAATTGATCGGTTTAGACTCTTAGCCTTCCTTCATGTATTTACTTGAAATTGTTATCGCATGTTATATCTTTTATTTATCATGTTTACTCACACATGCTTTATTTGAAGTTGCTATTACATGTCACATCCTTTACTTCTCGGGTTTACTCTTATATACTTTATTTGAAGTTGTTACCTCATTTATCATTATGTGACTTTCTTTACTGTCGAGTTATTCTTAATTGAAATTATTGTTACATGATACCCTTTTGTTGTCGAGTTATTCTCGTGCATTAGACTTAGTTAGTAGTTCGTTCCATCTCTTTCATAGTTAGCCTATTTCAAACACTAGAATCCGGAGTTTGCCATTTCATAGAAATACCTTCATTATCGAGTTTATTCTTAAGAAATTAATTGAAGTTGAAATTATTGAAAGTCATTAATCTATTTTAATTGATTTTATGATTAAAGAGGGTGTTGTTCATTGTTGAGTTTTTTCGATCATTTTGTAGTTATTGAAATTCTATACACATTGTGTTTGAGCCATGGACTAATTGTTGTGGAAATATTGATATTGTTGGTTCTTTTGAAAAGGTTATGACCTATGGGCACTTGTGGTAAGAGTTGATATGTCGTGTTGTTGTGATGTTAGCACATATGAATTATTGTGTGGATTGGTTGTTGTTATGCGGAGCATAAGGGTGGCATCTCATTGTTGTTGTGCGGGGCATAAGGGTAGCATCTCACTATTGTTGATTGTGTAGAGTGATACGAGTGGCTGTTGTGTTATTTCCCGGACGGAGCGACAAGGGTGGATATTATTCGAAGTGGTACGAGTGGCTATCGGAGTGATACGAGCGGCTAATGATATTGTCAGGGAAGAGTGACATGGGTGGCTATCGGAGAGATAAGGGTGCAATGTTAGGGATGATGTATGATGGCCTGGGGGCATTATGTTGACGATATTAAGGTGATTCTCCTTGTGTATGTCATACACATTACGTGACTTGTTATGTTATTTTCAATGAGCTACTCGATGTCTTTGATATTACTTGTTGACTTAGGTTGTATTAGTACACTCGCACAAGCATATACCATAGCATGCCACTTATACTAGTTCAGAACTATAAAACTTAACATTTATTGATCATGCCCATGTATTCTTGTATTATCTGCTTTCATGTTGATATTGAGCTTGTGAGCATGTCGGGCAGATTGTGATATTGAGCATGTGATCATACTGGACGGATTGTGATTGTGAGCCTATGATCATGCCGAGCGGATTGGGATATTGGCACATGAGTTGTCCATGTAATTGTGATTAGACATGTGGGCACAAGGTGTCGTGAGCATATGATTTGTGACATGAGACTCGTGACTTGTGATTATGAGATGAGGTATTTCGGAGTCATTTTGTTGCGAAACTTGTGTTAAAACGGCTTGATTAATTGGTTGTTAATTGTTTCCTTTAGTTGGTTTCAATGGTACTTTCACGGTGTTCTTATTACTTTACTATTTATATCACAAGTTGATTTTTGTTGCCATTTACTGATTTCTGCTTTCATTATTAGCTTTATACTTTTACACTGCACAGGTATTTTGACTAGTAGGTGTCTTGACTTGTACCTCGTCACTACTCTAATGAGGTTAGTCTTGATACTTACTGAGTACCGGTCGTGGTGTATTCATATTACACTTTTGTATATTTTTTTGCAGATCCGGGTATTGAAGATATCGGACTCAGGCAGAGTAGCTTACTGATCGCGAGGATTCCAGGTAGAGCTGCTAGGTCGTCGCAGTCCCTTGGAGTCCTTTTCCTTTCATTGTACTGTCAGGTTGTTATTTGAACAGTATTGTACTTTGATCTTTGAGATCTTTCCATGTATTCAGCTAAAGTTCGTGACTGTGTATTACCTAGTCTTGGGAGATTGTTACGATTATTGCAGCGTAGACTTATTTCGCTTTCGTTTCGGTATTCATATTAAACTCTGTTTTATATTATCATTGTTAAACTGGCTTAATTGTTGTAAGTACTTGTCTTACCTAGTCTTAGAGACTAGGTGTCATCACGACGCCTAAGGCGGAATTTTGGATCGTGACTAATATTATTGTTATTGCTAGTATTTATATGTATTTAACTCATTTTTTTCACTTTTAGTTTATTTGGTATGATGATGATCAGCTAAGTTTAAATGAACCAATGAAGATTTATATAATCGACCCAACTTGTTTAAGACATATTTGTTATTCTTGTTGTTGTGTTGTTTTATATACGATTAAAGTTTAGTTATCATTTTTAGTTACTAGATTATTAATAAATGTTTTTTCATGAAGTTTAATTGTAATTACCTTATAAATATGCTAATTATGTAAATATTTTTTATACAAACCGCACATATAACTTAAACTCCATTCATATTCATTCATTTATATTATTTAGTTTGTAAAATACCCCCACTTCTGTTTGAGAACTTAGAAGAGAATCTTGAAATATGTCCCTGCAGTTTCTTATAAAAATCGGATCATTTTCATTTTGAGGGGTGGGGGTGTCGTCAAGGGGATTAAGAGACTAGTATTATGATAAGAACAAGATATGTATACGTGAAGAAGCTAAAGGGACAATATAGTGGGGATCAAGATATTCATCAAAAGGATTTTAAAAAATTTAAACTTGTGAAGAATGCAAGGGGATCCAATATTTAATATATATATATATATATATATATATATATATATATATATATATATTAAAAAAATTACCTTATCTACGCTGTGTAAATTTCCGGCCTAGCTCCGCCCATGGCAGTGATAATCCCACTTACTTATGTTTGGACCTACATATATATAAACTTGCGTTATACGAGTATAAATCTAGAAACTTTTGATATTCGGTTGCAAATTAATTAAGAATGTGTAGAGGGATAACATTGAATCTGATTCTATGTTTTTCTTTTTCATGGATATAAATTGATAGTATTGGAGTTTAGGATTTAAAGGAGCAATTACATATCTAGTGTATTATTCTGTTGGCTTCAGAGGCAGGCCTAAGTCACTAGAGGCAGAGGGACGACTAAGGACTTAAACTTCTTCTGTCTTAAGGTACACTAAGCTAAGGTGTCTTAAATTTTATTCAAATTGGTTAGTTTCTTGTTTGCATGCTTGAAAGTTCATAAACCTGTTTATATTGGTCGTTCTCGTCTTGGACTTGGCTGTGCCCTTTGAATTGGTCAGGCTCATACGACGCTGACGTCAACAGAGAAAGGTTAAAAAAAAGTTCATAACATGTTTCCTACTCTCCGATTTGATGTTTAATTCATTTGTGTTGAGAAGCTCTGCACAAGCTTAGTGCTTTCTATTTAAAGAGTTTAACTTCTATACACTAACGATATAAAAAACTTTTCATAATATCAGTGAATTTATTGTTATTGTTGTTGTTGTATAATATCAGATTGCCCAAAAAATAACTATACAAGCAACTATCCATAATAGTGGAATGTAGCTTAAAAATAAGACATATTACTTGCTAAAACATATTTAAATACATAGATAGTAAAAACGTTCTTTGCGCTATCAATATATATAAGTTAAATCAATGTATAAATAGATATAAGAAAAGAGGTAAACAAACTAAAGATGACTCCCCTCTTCAAACCTTTTTCTTCTAGATTCCTTTTTTAGCTTTATCCTTTACATGGTGTATTTTAAATTAACGTCACAATTAATTAAAGTCTGTCCATTGCCCCGTAACCATATTACTCGAAGTTTGAAATGGCTTCTCCCTTATTTTGGGGTCAGATTAGCTTCCAGTTGAACCCAAACTCAATTGGTGAGGGCTTAATCCAGGTAAGGCAAATTCCAATAATTTTAATTTTAGTGCACTATCAGTATAAAAATGTTTCTTAAATCATTAGGTTAACCTTTTTTACGACAAGCCTGATATAAAAATCAAAGTATAATAAAAACAAACTGATAGGTGTAAAATTTATTTATACGGTTAGTAAGTCGAGTTAATGAAACAAACTTATATCCAATAAATAAATAAAAAAAGACACTCGTTGAAAAAAAAAAAAAATAGTGCATGTTGGAACTATATGACTTAGGAACAATATTTAAGAAAGACTTGACGTGGCTACTGGCTAGATAAAGATGCTGACACTTATTATATAAACAGCAGCTAGCTCAATGATCAAATCGACCTACCAAATATAGTGGCCTACACACTCCATGCTAATTATATTTGCTTGATCAAGTGCAGCCTCCGTTTGTTGAATTCTTGGTTTTTGGGTAAGAAAGAAATTAATGTTTTAGCTCTCTGGATAAGATTAAGACGTGATTGTTTGAATCTTCTGTTTTCCACATATATGGAAAATTATAAATTAATGTCTGCTGAGATCTTATTGCCAAGTGGAGTATAAATTTTCTTGCTTCACCCTTTCCTTTTTAAAAATCTAGGATTGATTTTTTGCCTTTCCTATATCAGGATATTGACTTTCTCTGGGTTTTTTGAGGAAAATCATGAATGCTTTAGCAGCAACAAATAGAAACTTTAAGCTGGCAGCTCGACTGCTCGGTTTAGACTCTAAGCTGGAAAAGAGTCTGCTAATCCCCTTTAGAGAAATTAAGGTATGTCACTTGATTATCTTTATTTTAGATGAAAAGGGATTCTTGAAATAGAAGATACACCCCTCTTCTTTTTCCCCTTTATTTGGGTTGAGTTGATAATAGTGGAGTAACAGATTTTGTTGTTTTCCTACTTATGCTTTGATGACAACAGTTTTTGGCAAATAAAAACAGATTTTGTTCTGGTTTTGGAATTTGTACTTAGGGAGCTTGACTTAAACTTTTGATTTTGTGCAATCTTTCAGGTGGAGTGTACAATACCAAAAGATGATGGCTCATTGGCATCTTTTGTTGGATTCAGAGTACAACATGACAATGCTCGCGGGCCTATGAAAGGCGGAATCAGATACCATCCTGAGGTTAATTTTTCTTCTCTATGATAAACCACTACTCATTGCTGATTGTATCAGAAATAGTAATCTGCAGACTGAGTAGTAGTTCTTTTATTCAATATTATGTTTATGACGTTATCAATTGATCGATATAGCATATGTTCGATAGTAACTCATCAGTGTCTAATGTAGGTTGACCCGGATGAGGTAAATGCCTTAGCACAGCTAATGACATGGAAAACAGCAGTAGCCAATATACCATATGGTGGGGCTAAAGGGGGCATAGGATGTAGTCCTAGTGACCTGAGTAACTCTGAGCTAGAACGACTTACTCGAGTATTTACTCAAAAAATACATGACCTGATCGGAATTCACACTGATGTTCCGGCACCAGATATGGGAACAAATCCACAGGTCTGTGAATATGATTTTTCTTGCCTAGCATTTTAGTGGATTGCATCTAATGCTTTGTCTTCTTAGTGAAATATGTCTTACTGGAGCTACTACAATTTCTTTGTGCAGACAATGGCATGGATTCTCGACGAGTACTCAAAATTTCATGGTTATTCACCTGCAGTTGTCACCGGAAAACCTATTGTGAGTACACATAAAAATTCAGCAGAGTTCTATTCCCAATTCATGTTTTTCTACGATCTATGAACTCATTTTACAAATCCAATTGGTGTTGGACGTTCACTTTGTGAACTTGACTCTACTACTTTTGTGTTCATCACATCTTTTTGCTCTAGTTTAGATATGCACAAGCTTTGTAGTGAAAATGACTTCTTTATCTATTTGAGGGATCATTGTCAATTTAGCCTAAGAGATGTAACAATTTATTACAGGATCTTGGTGGATCCTTAGGCAGAGATGCAGCTACCGGAAGGGGTGTTCTCTTTGCTACGGAAGCACTGCTAAAAGAGCATGGCAAGAGTATTGCTGGGCAGCGTTTTGTTATACAGGTTAGCATAGTCAAAATGTTTACTTCTGTTTTGGGAAGGGGCGGCTCAGGGTGAGGCTAGTAAAGCCTTTGCATAAGCCCCCAAATTTTGGGGACCCAAGAAATTTTTATAGTAGATTTTATGATATTATCTGTTGTTAGTTGTAACTGGACAAAATGCGAATTTGACAATGTTTTGCCTACTCTTAGGGATTTGGGAATGTTGGTTCCTGGGCAGCAAAACTCATCAATGAGCAAGGTGGGAAAATCGTTGCAGTAAGTGACATAACAGGCGCCATAAAGAACGAGAATGGACTCAACATAGCAAGCCTACTCAAACACGTGAAGGAAAATCGTGGAGTTAAAGGTTTCAATGATGCACGTCCAATAGATCCACATTCAATACTAGTAGAAGATTGTGATGTTCTTATACCAGCTGCCCTTGGCGGAGTAATCAACAGGTACTTTCATGATTTTGCATTGAACTAGTTATCAAGAAGCCTTTTATGTCATATTTGTGATACGTCTGAACTTCTCATTGAAGGGATAATGCAAATGATATTAAAGCCAAATATATTATTGAGGCAGCTAACCATCCGACTGATCCAGAAGCTGATGAGGTCAGTGCAATAATTCTTTTGTTTTGTTTTTTCACAATGAAGCAACTAAAGCAAAAGTTAAAAAAGGAGGTAGAATAAGCAAGCTTGTTAATTACAAATCATATTTGAGACACGCAGAAGACAAGTGCAGCATTTTAATTAATTCTAATCCTCTGCAGATTTTGGCAAAGAAAGGAGTTGTCATCCTACCAGACATATACGCTAATTCAGGTGGTGTCACCGTTAGTTATTTTGAGTGGGTTCAGGTATTATACCTTCATATAATTTTTTCATACTTTACCACAAAGCATTGTTCTTATTCTGTTGTTTCGTCTGTTATGCACCAAAAGAACATGTTAAAACTTGCAAGAGCCATTTTATTCAGTTAGCTTATCAAATTCTCGATGTTTTTGAAATACTAGAACATCCAGGGCTTTATGTGGGATGAGGATAAAGTGAATGCTGAGTTGAAGACATACATGACAAGAGGCTTTAAAGATGTCAAGGATATGTGCAAGACTCACAACTGTGATCTCCGAATGGGTGCCTTCACGCTGGGCGTTAATCGTGTAGCTAGAGCGACTGTTCTAAGGGGATGGGAAGCTTGAGAATGAGACACATGGTGGCTTGTCTTGTTTTTCATATGAAAACATGGAGTTCACACTTGTCTGTATTAAGTTGTATGTTCAGCATAATTTGGCAAAAGCTTTATCCATTTGATGTTCTGGGTTGACCTCCACCTTTTTCGCCTTCAGCCCTTTTTTTTTTCCTTTCTACATCTTGTAAACTAAAAATGTTCTACCCAAGGACTGTGGCTTCTGAATAATAATTGAAAGATGCACTTAATATGCAAACTAGTTTGTTGTTTCTTGATCTTATCTTTGAGTATCATTGTGCCTGCATTTTATACTGGTAGTTTTTAGATCATGAAAACTCGTTATAAAGTAACACAGTGAAAGATCCATCAGGACTAGACAACTTATTGCACTGTAAAATTCTTGCTTCAAATATTTTGATCGCTCTCTACTGCCCAATTATTTATATCAAAATGAGATGAATTGATTTCCCACCTAACAATCACCTTTAGGCCCGTTTGGATTGGCTTAAAAAAGTGCTTTTAAGTTAAGTGCTTAAAAGCATTTTATAAGTGCTGGAACTTGTTTTATAAATAAGCAGGGCTTCCTTCACCCTTTTTAGCCGAGGGTCATTCAGAAACAGTCTCCCTACCCTGGAAGGATAGGGGTAAGGCTGCGTACATTCTACCCTCCCCAGACCCCACTTGTTGGGATTATACTGGGTAGTTGTTGTTGTTGGATTGGCTTAAAAATGACTTTTAAGTTGAGTGCTTAAAAGCACTTTATAAGTGCTGGAACTTATTTTATAAATAAGCAGTTACGTGTTTGGATAAAAGTGCTGAAACTGAAAAAAAACTGATAGAAGTGTTTGGTAAAACCAGTGTTGGTAAACATTTTTTTTTTGTTAAAATGACATAAATATCCTTAAAGTTGTTAACATTATAAAGAGAGGTGATTACTATAATATGATAGCTTCAAATTCAGGGGAAACATGTAAATTCATTGAATGATTTGATTTTAGAATATAGTTACACCAATTTAAAAAAAAAAAAGGAAGGATTCAATGCCAAAAAAAAATTAAATGTTATGGAACCAAATAAAGAAGCTAAAAGAACAATATTTATGTAAGAAGAAGAAGAACGGGCATAAGGAGAAAGAAGATTAGAACGGACATAAGGAGTGTGACGGGGAAGGGAGCAGCACTGGGAAAGAAAGAAAGGAAAGAAAAAGAGGGGAAGATAATGAATGAAAGTGTAAAGAAGGAAATGAAAGGAAAAGAAAGGAAAGTTATGGAAGAAGAAGAAGAAAGCAAAGGCTGCTGCAACAAGAATGGAGAAAAGAAAAAAATAGTATGTTGTAGGGTTTTCTAACGAGGGGTAATTTCGGTATTAAGAAAACTTATAAGGGATAAAAATATAATATGTTTGGTCAAAGCAATATCGCTTTTAAGCCAATTTCGAAAAAATTGGGTTTTCCAACTTATTGGTTTTGGCTTTTTTTTAAGCAGATTTTAACTTTTTTTAAGCCATTTTTTTGGTTGTCAAACACTTCCACAAGTTAAAAAGTGCTTAAAAGCCCATCCAAACAGGCTCTTAATCATCGTGTAACCAAATCACTCCACCAGATATTTTAAAAAAAAAAAAGCAATCCAGTGCACCAACTTCAGCTATGCGCGGGGTCCAAGGAAGGGCCGGACCACAAGAGTCTATTATACGCAGTCTTACCCTACATTTCTGCAAGAGGCTATTTCCATAGCTTGAACTTGTAACCTTCAAGTCACATGACAACAACAACTTTACCAGTTACGCCAAGGTTCCCCTTCAACTCCTTACCCCGCATCCAAGTCATATGGCAGCAGCAACTTTACCACTTTCGCCAGGGCTCCCCTTCAACTCCACCAGATATACCAAAAGCCGAATACATAACAAACCAAGGCCACTCAATGAGGGACCTTGATAACCAAGTCCAAATGAGCTATGCCGTTAATTAGACTAAAAGAGTTGATTATATGGACAAAATGATGGGAAATAAATGGGACAAAGATTCTCACAATGCCAATTATCCGGAACAAAACAAAGATAAAGGAGGGCTGATTCCATTAACAACAAAAAGGAACTATGATAACATACGTTCACATCATCCAGAATTACAAACTAAATTGAGAAATCAAAAGTACATTACATTCCTTTTTAAAATCTCCCTCTACCCCTAAAACCACCTCCACGACCGCCCCGAGGAGGACCTCTACCCCCGCGAGGAGCACCCCTACCGCGAAAACCACCACCTCCTCCACGTCCACCTCTCCCACCTCTTCCTCCACCTCGTCCACCACCTCTAAAAGCTTGTTGCTGTCCCCTGCAACAGTGAAGAATTTTTTAAAGCATTTGCATAACATCAAATAGCAAATAAAATATGGAACGGCGCCTGCAAAGGAATCAAACAATGCCCCCAGAAATCAATTTTTTTCTCAAGCACAAGTGCAGGAAACTGCAGCTATAGAGCAGGTACATCCTTGAGTTCAACTATTTGGATTTACAATATAATACTCCATTTGTATGAAAAGCATTAGATCCCACAAATTGTACAACTGCATCTCCTCCCTTTGCTAAAAGGTATCGTCAAAGTTGCTTACCTCTTGGGCCAATTCTAATTTATGATATAGTCCAAAAGCTCTCACCATCTTTATCTTATACTCTTCTCTTTTACAAGTTATTCTTGAACATAAACCATAGACATTGTTCCTCAATAGCTTATTTAGCTCATTCAGCATACAAGTATATCCAGAGGGCCACGAATACTAATATCAAACGAAAGGACTAATCAAGTATGAAGCGTTACGTAAAGCAGAGAAAACATACTTGGGCTGCGGAAGAAATCTGGCCAGTGGCAAAAGCTTTGCTGGGTCAATGTAGAACTTATCTCCAGCTGCATATGAAGTTGCAATAATTCCCTCCAACATCTTAATTGAAAATAACTGCAATAAAGCATAACATGAGCCACGCATCACGAGTTGCGCTCTTAGAACTAGACGAAAGCCCTGGAGGCCAAATTAAAGCTCACTATTGAGCTACAGAGGTAATAAATTTCCTTTTTTTCTCACAAGAACGGCATTTCCATTTACCTTGTTTCCTCATGAAGCTGTATTAAGAAAGAAACTACTTGCTCCATTTCATTTATACAACACTTTATATTGGAACATTCCAAAACATTTGACATCATCCCACTTCTATACAAATGCACAACTTTCAAGGATTTGAAATTCGCTAAAGATTCAAGTTTTAAACAATTAAGTGATGATTTCTCCATTAACCTAACATTTCAATCATCCCTTCAACTATTTCTTCCACTATTACCAATATAATATGTCGGATTAGCACATTAAAATCTGACAGAAAAATACTGACATATATATAAAATAGAACAGGGAGTATTAACTTTTGCCAAATGCCAAATAACAGGGAGTTTCCTCTTGAAAAGCAATGAAAAAGGCTATTGAATTAACAGAACAAGCAGATACAAAAGGAATTCAAATACAAATTGCGGGGCGTATCGACGGAAAAGAAATTGCGCGTGTCAAATGGATCAGAGAAGGTAGGGTTCCCCTACAAACGATTCGAGCGAAAATTGATTATTGCTCTCAAATAACCACCACAACAAAATATTAGTGAATGGCATCATTTTTCGAAGAGTTTAAGTTCTGTGCACTAAAGGTACAAAAATATTACACAAGGTAATTATAGGATAAATTTTCAATCACAAGTTAAGCTACACAGTAATAATATAAAAAAAGTTAACTGTCAGTGTATATAGCTTAGATCCTTCTCCGAATATTAAATATTAAAGATTTAAAGCTACAACTTTATCCATGAAAATTTAAAAGCTAACATATAGCAATAGAAAATAGTACTAGCAAATAACAAATGGGAAAAAGAGATTACTTACAGATTCATTAATAGGACCAAAAATTTCATCAACTTTACCAATCTGGGTCTTGTTCTGAAGGTAAATAGGAGCGTTAAAGTAAGGGATTTTTTCATTAGTGAGCTTTGTTACTGCATCTCCTTCACATGCGTGTACAAATGCTGATACCTCTGCATATATTACCATTCAAAAAAACACATTTTTCATCAGATAAAGCTTAAACACACAAAAGAAAAAAGAAAAAAAAAATACTCACACACACACAAACAAAGAGATTCAGTTAAATGCAACTATGTTTACCTACGACTTCAGAAGGGGGTCCTTCATCGCGAGGAGGAAAGCGGCCGCCGCCACGACCACCACCAAATCGGCCACCGCGGCCGCCGTCTCTGCCGCCCCTAAATCCGCCACCACCACGTCCTCTTGGAGGTCTCATTTTTTAACAGTGAACACACTATGAGCGGCCTGGATGAAAATGGGTTTAGGGTTTCAGGGGTTTTAAAAGTAATACAACAAGGAGACAAGTATTTGCTCTTCCACTTTTGACCCTAGTTTTTTTCTTTTAAAACTTAATTAATTTTGACAAGAAAATGACACAAATGATCCTTTATGTTTGGAGGTATGTTCAAAGTGGTTTCTTAAGTATATACCGAAGATGTTTTGGTCCTTTAATTTACTAAAAGTAAGTACTTTGGATCTCCGTCAAATATTTAACACAATTAGGTTGTTAGATTTGCTAAAATTCCACTTGGTTTGGTTGTTAGATTTGCTAAAGTTCCACTTGATTTCTTTCTCTTTCTTCTTTTTATTCGTAGTAACATCATAAAATATTCGAAAAATGGTTAAATCTACCCCTTTACTATTAAAAAGGACTAATTTTGACCCCGTTATACTATCGGTCCACCAATATTCCTAATGTTATAAAAGTGGTCCGAGATTACCCTTCAATCGTTAACCCTTCCATCATGGCAATATAATCCCACATGGCCTGACACTTAGTTGAGGTGGATGTCATGTGGCATGCCACCTCATCACCCAACTTCATTTTGAAATTGCATTTACTTCTAACAAACCCATTTTGCAACTAAGAAGAAGAAAAAGAAGAAAAATTAAGCAGTAGTAAAGAGAGGAGCGCCACATTAGCTTACTATTATAAAACACCACAGACTACCTTAAAACATGCTCACAACCACCATAAAATCTACTGTCACCTTTGTTTTCACAACAATTAAGAAGAAGAAGAAGAAGAAGAAGAAGAAGGAAAAAGAAAAAGGAGGAAAAGAAGATCTTAAGTTGTCTGTACTTTGGGTACGAGCTAAACTTTTTAAAAAAAAAAGTAATTTTACATTCCTATACACTATATGAAACTATATTACTCTCTCTATTCAAGTTTTACTATAATTACATTTTATATACTCAATTACCATTTATGTACATTTTAAGGAAATTAATGATAATAATTAGTGTCCTAAAATTACTCTAACATATCTTCCACTCCCCCACGTTTCTCTCTCCACATCTCATCCCCCTCCCCCACGTATCTTGCACCCACCCACGATTCCATCATTGACAACCATTAAAAAGTTTTGAAGTTTTGAATTCGATTTTGGGTTTTCAAAAAGCATTATTTGTTTGAATTGGATGTTGTTTCAAAGAATTGGGAATTCTCTCTATGTATCTCTCTATCTCTCAATCCCTAATTTCAGTAATGTAAAGCAAAGGAAAAGAGAACAGCAATTCTACAATTGATAGCCATTAAAAAGCTTTGAAGCTTTGAATTCGAATTTGAGTTTTCAAAAATTATTATTTGTTTGGATTGAGTGTTGTCATAAACAATTGGGAATATGGTTTGGAGTTTATATCTCAATTTTGAGGGATTTTGGTAAAGATTAGACTTGACTTTGGCTAAATTTCAGATTGAAACTCGAAGAAGAAGAATAAGAAATGGTATACATTATATTTACGAAATTGTAGAAAAATTATAGAAAAATTGTATTTTGTTGTTTATATATATATTTTTTATTTATTTAACTATTGTATGAAAGTTGAACAATATTGTATAAAAATTATATTTAAGTTGTATGATATTGTAGTTGTATATAACTGAGTAGAAGTAATGTATGAAATTGTAAATAAGTTGTATAACATATGTATAATATATAATTAGTTGTATGAAATTTGTTTTTACTATTTATAAATCAAATACAAAATATACAAAAGATATATTGTATAAATTTTGTATAAAATTTATATTTAAGTTATATGTTATTGTAGTTATATTTAACTGGGTAGAAATAATGTGTGAAAGTTGTAGATAAGTTGTAGATAAGTTGTAGATATATTGTATAATATATAATTAGTTGTATGAAATTTATTTTTACTATGTATAAATCATATACAAAATATACAAAAGATATATTGTATAAAATTTATATTTAAGTTGTATGTTATTGTAGTTGTATTTAACTGGATACCTTTAAAGACTTGCACAGAAATATTTTTTCCTTAGGAAAAACTTCTACTGTACAAATTGGTTGGATCATCAATCCAATGCAGATTTAATTTTACGCGTGAATTGTCTGAAAATAGAGAATTATATGTTTGATCTCTTTATATTTTTAAACCGGGGAGTTACTTCCTTAGACATTCTGAGCTCAAACAGAGAGCTAATTACTCTTTGAATATGAAATTAAAGAGAAACTTGCCTTTTAATTATTACTGACTATAAAATAATGAAAATTTAACTATGCGACAATCGAGCAAGATTACTCAAAGTCATGATATTGTGAGTTTGTAAACTCTTGATAATCGAACTATCCTCTAAAAGACGACTTCTTGATTTGCTTAGTATTAATCTGGTAATAATAATTTAGTTATAATTGACTTTGGTAGTGTTTAATTCAAATTAAGTTAATTCAATTTAGCAACATTGTTAATCAGCTATCTCCAACAGATCCCACAAGGGTCCTGGTCCTGGTGTTGGGCACAAGTAATTAACTTCCTCAAAATTGTTACCCAGATGTTCTGTAGAAAGTTATCACTGCTTCTTCTCAAATGTCAGGAAATATAATATAATTATAATACAAAAGGTACGTAGATTATTAACTGCGCAAGAAAGAATAGAGAGAACAGGGGAGAGAGGAGAGAAAAAAGGAAAAAGGTGTAACTAAATCCCTTTATTGAAGGCACAAATAATGGATTGAGAGTCTTTTAACGTGGATTGTATATATTTTGTAAACAAAATTTGTATATGCCGGGTAATTAACTAAACATGAATATTTAAGGTAATAAAGTTTCCAATAATATATAGGAATGAAAAAATCCCTTAAAAAAAGTGGTACAAGTTAAATGAGTTCAACCAAATAGAGCGCCTCATAAAAATTTTACAAGCGATGAGGGGTTCTGTTTTCAATTTGGGCCAGATTTTGGGCTTTCTCCCTGGTTAGGCTATTCACTCGTTTGAAGTAATGGGCTTTACATGAGCATCTTATATTCAAGGCACTATTTGACCTGCATTACAATATTAACTAATTTGAAAAGAGATTTTTTCTTTCCTATACCATATATGAAACCTTATTATAAAAAATGTGCATAGTTTCTAATTTACCCGCCCTGTCCACATTTTTTCTACAGTTATTATACCAATCATTAAATACTAATTAATAGTAGCTGAATATTCCTAATTTGTCGAGCTAAAATTGAGGAACAAAATATTCTAAAAAGATTTGGCGTAAATCAGATCAAATCATATTCTTCCAGATATTCCTATTTAGGCGCGCTACAATTATGAAAGTAAATATTCTTCCAGATATTTTCCACCATTGATAGCCATTAAAAATCTTGAAAGCTTTGAATTCAAATTCTGGGTTTTCAAAAATCATTATTTGTTTGGATTGGGTGTTGTTGAAAATAATCGGGAATATGGTTTGGAGTTTATATCTCAATTTTGAGGGGTTTTGGTGAAGATTAGACTTGGTTTTGATTGAATCTCAAATTGAAACTCGAAGAAGAAGAAAAAGAAGAAGACATATTGCAGAAATTGTAGATAAATTGTAGATTATTTGTATTCTGATTGTAGATGCTTTATTTTCTGTTTTCACAAATAAAAAACGGCTAAAACTCCTACAAATCTTCTGAAAAAATGCAATTATGTCAAAAATCACAATTATGCTACAATTGGATGGGAATTGAGATATAAAAATTTAGTGTACCCAGTTTGTAGATATTTTGTAGATAAATTGTAGATTATTTGTATTCTGATTATAGATGCTTTGTTTTCTGTTTTCACAAATCAAAAACGGCTAAAATTTCTACAAATCTTCTGCAAAAAAATGCAATTACGTCGAAAATGCCAATTATGCTACAATCGAATGGGAATTGGGATACTAAAATTCAATGTACCCAGTTTGTAGATATTTTGTAGATAAATTGTAGATTATTTATATTCTGATTTTAGATGTATTGTTTTCTGTTTTCACAAATCCAAAACGACTAAAACTCGTACAAAATCTTCTGCAAAAAATGCAATTATGTCGAAAATACCAATTAAGCTACAATTGAATGGAAATTGGGATATTAAAATTCAATGTACCCAATTTGTAAATATTTTGTAGATAAATTGTAGATTATTTGTATTCTGATTGTAGATGCTTTGTTTTCTGTTTTCACAAATCAAAAACGACTAAAACTTCTACAAATCTTCTGCAAAAAACAGTCTGCAATTTATCTACAATTGCTGCAATTCTTCTTCTTCTTCTTCTTCGAGTTTCAATCTGAAATTCAGCCAAAACTAAGTCTAAATCTTCACCAAAACCCCTCAAATTTGAGATATAAACTCCAAAACATATTCCCAAATATTTACAACAACACCCAATCAAAACAAATAATGATTTTTGAAAACCCAAATTTGAATTCAAAGCTTCAAAGCTTTTTAATGGTTGTCAATGGTGGAATTGATGCTCTCTTGTTTCTTTGAAAGTTTGTTCTTCTTCATTGAGAAAATTTGAAGCTGAAGGTAAATGTGTGTATGAACTTTGAAGATTTGACTTCAATTTGATGAACTTTGTTGTTCTTCATTGATGAACTTCAACTGGAGTAAAATGGGGAACCAACTTTGTTGAAGGGTTTCTTCAATTTTCTGTGAATTTAGAGGGAGAATTTGGTTTCAGAAGATGGAAACTGGTAAAAAGAACGTTGGTAGGGGTAAAACGTGGGTGGGACTGAGGGGTTAGGAGAGAGAAACGTGCAGATTCCTTTAATTAAGGAGTAAAAAATGTACAATTAATTATACCCTTTATTAATAATTATGGTATAGAATTGGTAATTTAATATACTAAGTGTAATTAAGTCAAACCTTAAATATTGAGGGTAATAAGGTTTCCTATGTGGCATAGGAATGTAAAAATCTCATGTGAAAATCCTCATGGGATTACGCATTAGCCCAATCAAACTACTAGGTTTAGTAATGTTAACTAAGAGTAAAAATTGCATGGGGCGCCCTATTTGGGCGCTCCTTTTTAACCTGTAGCTGCTTTGTCTTTCTGTTTGCACCCGTATCCGTTTTTTGTTAAAAGCCTTTTAAAAAGACTATTTTGCCCTTCTTTATTAAAAGACTACTTTTTCTCCAAGTATATGCTAGTCCTCTACTGTCTTTGTCTCTGTCTCCCGTTATTTACGTTTTTTGATTTGTTCTTCTCTGAAATCAAACGATTTTCATCGTTGTTTTGATTTTTCAACTGCTAGTCGTCGTTGTTCCCACATTACAATTTTATCACATGTACATTGCATTAAATTTCTGTGTTTTATTTTATGATTTATCGGTTTTATTTCTGGTTTTGGTTTTGATAGTCATGTATTTATGATTAAATAGTTTCTTAGGGTTTAGTTTGATAAGTGCATTAGTTTTACTTTTACGATTGTGTTTTTTAGGTTTTTTGAACGAGTTTTTATGTTGTTGATGAAAATTTTATAAATTCTTCAGTGATTAGACGTCCAAATTTTTAAAAATTTTGAGAGTTAAATAGATGATATTATTAAAGTGATGATACCTTAGATAGGAGCTGAAGTATTTTTCATGTTTTGGCATTATTTTTGGATTTGAATTTGTGTTTTGTTTTTTGTACAAACTATATCATGTTTTTTTGCTGAATGTTTTGTGTTTTGTAACTGGTGAACTTCAGCTTTAGGAGTTGAAGTTTTTGTTTTTGTTACTGGTGAACTTCAGCTCTAGAGCTGAAGTTTTTGTTTTGTAACTGTCGAACTTCAGCCTTCTTAAAGATTGAAGTTTTAACTGATCATTTTGATAATGTCTTGATGATATTTTTTGTCTGTTTTACTTTTTTTGAACAGATGGCACCTAAAGTACCTAAAGATCCTAATGCAGCCAAAATACGCAAAGCAGCTAATACACCTAAAGTACCTAGACAACCTATAATACCCCCAGGTCCTTATGTCCCTACTCCTCCACCTACAAGACTGGGGCAAAGATATTTTGAGTTTCGAGATTGGTTTAACTGTAAGGGTTACTGGAAGGGGAACCACGATTTGAAGAAATTAATTGCAACTTTCTTGACTCCTACACAATGGGATAAGCTTAATAATGGTACATTTCGATACATTATCGCTATGGAGAATTTCCAATGCAGCATGAAGTTGGTTCATTGTCTATGTCTTTCTCGAATATTCACCAATGATCGAGACTCCATTAGTTTCAAGATTTTTAGCCATGTTTTCTTCACCCTTGAAGACTTTCACATTATGTGTGGTTTGCGGATCACAACAAATAATGTTAAAAAACCAATTAATCGAGAGAGCAATATTCTGAAGCGCTATTTTGGTAAGTCCAAGGGTGTTATTTTGAAGGATATTCGAGATTTTATGACTCGGAATGAAATTCCAAAGAATGCTGTGAATCACATACACGTATGCGAGAGCGATGATGATGCTGTGAAGCTTATGGAAATTCTTGTTGTAGAGTCTATTTTATTTGGGAAAAAGACCGAGTCATCTGTGATGGAGGAGTAGATGATAAGGTTTGTGCTGAATATCCTTGGGGTAATGTGGCTTATGAGAAGCTCATTTACTCACTGAAACATGCATTGGACAATTAGAACAAATTATGTTCAACTGAGTATAAACTTGGTGGATTTCCATATCCGTTATGTGCTTTGTTCTATGAGCGCTTCTCAGATATTCAGGAGAAATATATAAGAGAGGATGAGCACCTTGATACCCCTCAGGTTTCCAGGATGTTATGTTATGTATGTGTGGGAGAGCCTAAATTTCCCAAACTTTTTGATATGTTCAGTAGTGAAGTAAGTTACTTTTTTTTGGTCTTTGTGTTAATATGTTGACGTATTAGTTTTTTTCTTCTCATAATATACTTTTTTGTATTAAACAGAGATATCACAACCTTAGGGTATTGGATATAATTCCTACAGAAGAGGAATTGAATTCAATGCCTTTAATTGGACAATTACCATGCAGTCGGATTCGTTCAAAGGTACTTAACGCGGTTCATTCAACTGGTGAATCACCATGTACTCTGAGTCGATCAAAAGAAGTGAATCGAACTCCTTTTATTGGTGAATCACCACGTAGTCAGAGTCGATCAAAAGAAGCGAATCGAACTCCTTTTATTGGCGAATTATCTCGTACCCAGAGTTGTTCTAACCGTTCTACAACTAACTTTGATGACAATGAATTACTCGACACAATATGTTCTGTAAGTTTTGATCTGAAGTTTATTGGTTTTGTTTTTGTAAAAGTGTAAGCACGTGATTTTTGCCCAATATGATAATTACTCCCAAAAATTCAAAAATAAAATAATTTTCCTTGGTGTGGAATTTATGTGATGTTTTGTGATATTTTGAATAATTATTTGTATTTGTCTGTGCATGTTTATTTGCTAAATTAATAAAAAATACAAAAATATGTCGCATTTTGCATGTAGGATTTAATTCTACAATTGTTAGTAATTAAATTTGTTTTACAAAAATTAAAAAATTACAAAAATAGGCATCTTTTGCATTTTTAGCATTTAATGTCCAAATATACAATTTTATGCTTAATTACTACTTAATTATGCGTTAATTGTTATTGGGAATTAATTTGCTCTTTTATAACTTAATTTAGTTCTTAATAATAATTTAAGTATTTTATAATTTAGTTCTAGAAAAATAAAAAGAAGGAAAAGAGCAAAAACACAAAGAAAAATCGGATTGGGCCATTTCTTCAAAATTTCAACCCCAAGCCCAAACGATTGTCCAATCTTCCCCACGACCCGGTCCATTTCAAATCGGGTCGACCCGGTCCATAACCCAACACCCTTATTACCTTGCATTTCAAAAATAAAACAAAAAACAAAAAAAAGAAAAACAAAATCAAAAACCCTAACCTAAACACTAAACTACCCGCCCCCCCTCATTTTCCTTCTTCTTCCTCAAGCTCCCCTCCCAAGCCATCAATGGCTGCCCTCACCAACGTCGACCACCCTCCACCACGACCACCCCATGACACTCACACACACACGCACCAATAACTCCATAGCTGCCCTCCTCCATCGAGCTTCGTCATCCATGGCGAGCTCAAAGCTCATCCATGGCTTCCCCTACTACGTCGCCCGCTTCTTATTCTTCTTCTCCACTGTTGTTACTACCATAGTTGCGTCACTGCTGCCAGCTTCACGTCGCCATGGCTGCTGCCAGATTTTTCTTCGTCCTAGCTCACCCTAAGTCGCCGGAAAACTCACCATGCCCGCGACCACTTCTGCCTCATCACCATGGCTGCACGCTTCTGCTTCACACTGCTTCTTCTTCCCGCAGACGACGCCATGGCAGCTGTCAATGCTGCTCCATCGATGCCGCTACTGATGCCGCTGTGCCGCGATGCTACAGCTCGCCGTGGCCAGCTTCTTCGGCTTTCTTCTTCGTCATCCAAACAAATCCTATTGCAGCTGCTTCAGTCCCGTCGAGTTCGCATACCTGATTGAGTTTTGGTCGATGTCGTCGATCACTGTTCGAGTTCGTCGTTGGTTGGTCGTTGTTCGTCGTTTCATTTCCGGTTAGTTAGTTTTTTGAATCTCATTTATCGTCCATATTTTTGTTTGGTATTTTTCGGATCCAAAATCGATAAATGATTCAATTCTTGTTTGGTTTGTTCTTCGTTGAAATAATTTTCTAGTTTGTTCATATGTTTTGATTGAATTAATTTTCAGATTTCAAATGAAAAGTTAATTAGTGGTTTTTTCATGTTTATTTCATGTTTGTTTTATTGTTAGAATAAATATTTGTTAGTTTGATGTTTGTTAGATTCAAATTGAAATTTAATTGATTATTTCTTCAATTTGTTTCATGTGTTTATGTATTTTTAGAAATTGTTAATATTGTTAAGTTCAAGTTTAAGTTCATAATTGTTTCTAACAACAAATCTTGTTATTTGTCTAAAAAAAAGTTAGTTGTGTTGAAGGAAATATATTGATTTAATCGTTTGAATCCGTCATGTTTGTTGTGTTAAAATAGATTCATTCATGTTCATGTTTGGATGATCTTGAATCCGAATTTTGTATAGTTTGATTTCTTGTTTACCATTTATGATTATTTCTTGAATTGTTCTCATAATCTTGTTTAAAGTTTAATATAAGAATTGTTTGTTGTAATGTTGTTAGAGTTGATTTTAAGTTCAATATGATTGAATTTAGAAATCTTCATACTTTGTTTGTTGTTGGTGTTGAATCCGAAAATAGGATTGTTTGTTGCTAAAATATTGTTCAATCAAATTTTAGTTGTTCTTGGTTGTTCAATTTGTGTTCATGTGATTTGTTGTTGAAATGTTGTTAAAATCATGTTCATGTGATATTGTTGTTATGATGTTCATCCGTGTTCATATTGTTGTTTGAACATTGTTAGAAATTGATCATATTGTCTATATTTTGGTTAAGTTTGATTAATTGATGTGTTATAGCTGATGGGTAGTTTGGTAAATTTGTAATACGTTCAGGGGTAGTTTGGTAATTTCAGTAAGGTCGGAAGGGGTAGTTTAGGAATTGTACATTTTGTAATTGTTTATTTGAAGCATGGGGGACAAAATGAAATGGGGTGGGTTGTGATATGATTATTTAATATAAAGGGGGGACAAGATTTAATTTAAAGGGGAATCTTGCATTATTTTAAATGAAGCATGGGGGACAAAATATAATGGGGTGGTGTGATATGTTTATTTAATGTAATGGGGATGAGTGGAAAGATAATGGGTTGGGTAGAGAAAAAGTATTGATTTAATTGATTAAAAGGTTTATGGGATGTGTTATATATATGTGAAGTCTTGAACACAAATAGGAAGAAGAATACAGACAGAGAGAAAAAAAAGAGATTTGAAAAAAAAAACTGAACATTTATTCCGAAAAAACATTGAAACTCTCAAGAAAAGAAAAAACATACAAAGAAAATAAAAAAAAAAGAATTGAAAATTAGAAGAGAAAGTAGTACACACCTGATAAATATTCTGGTATACAGGTGTAGAAATTAAGGGTTGAAGATTAACTAGCCTTTCAAAAATCTGGAAATTTCCCTTGGTTTCTGTCCGTTATTTTCGGCATTCCTGGATTTTATTTTGAATTTTTCAAATCTGTCACTGGGATTTTCGTTGACTGGTTATTGCTGGTTATTGTTGCTATTGCTGTGTTACGTATTACGTTGCTGACTTTCTTCTTCTTATATTGACAATATCAGGTACACAACTGTAATTTTGGCATTTTGTAAGCTGAAATGAAGAATGGAGTGTTAAATTTTTAATTTCGTTTAATTTTTTTTTTGTATTGTATTTAGGTTATTCATGTATTATTATTCTGTAAATCACTGTCATTTGGCATAACTAGGCATATTATAGCGACATTAAAAAACACCTTAACCAGATTATTAGGAAATATATTTAAGCCTGATTATTAATTAAAACTGTTTAATAATAAAAATAGAAGAAATAACGTAAAAAATGGCGTTATTGAATCAGTTTGGCAAAAATTGACTAAGTTCCTTATTCATAAGGTTTTTCGTCAACGATAAGTTAATCGGAATCATGTAGTTAATTTCAGTTAAAACATGAATTAGTTTGCGAATCAAGTATTAGGACATGATGTGAATTAAAACAAAGTTAGTTAAGGTTAAATTGTTTAAATTTTTTAGAAATATGGTTTAGTAATCAAGTTTATTTTTTCTTTCAATTTTCAGTATTTGTAAATAATTAGTTTCAATAAGCTTAAGTCTTACTAACAATTTGAATTTTAATCCAACTATGAGATAATTAGTTTTTTTTTTTGTTTTTTTATTTTATTTTATTCCATGTTGTACTTATGATTATAATTTTTATTACTTTCTGTTAATATTTGTTTTTCTCTTCTATTTAATATGTTATTTTCAAGAATGTAGATATTGATTTTATATTTGTAGACAAACTTAGTAATAATAAAAAGGTAGTCATTAAAGGATATTCTTAAAATAAGGAAGGATTTCGCTAAAAATAAATAGATGTAAATAATACAAAAATTTACAGGATTCTCCAATCTCATTTATTTATTTAATTTTTTTTTAAAAAAATTACTTAGAATTTGGGATGGATTGTTTAGTGAATTTCACTTCCTTCCCCAAAGATAATGACGCGCTAGACTCTTTAGGCGCGATTTGATTAATTTTACCTTCTTAAACTCGGATGCGCATTTCATGCGACCCAAATCTAAATCCTAAAACATTGAATAAAAATGTGTTCCGGATTGCGGGTGCATTTCATGTGACGTAATCCAAAGACATGTTTTAAACGATGTTCACAATTTTATTTTTTATTTTTATTTTTAAAAAAAAATAATAATATTAATAATAAAGTGGTAAAAAGTTAAGATTGGCACATCGGTTCATAATTGTATTAAAATAAGATAAATAAGTTAAATATGACAATTGAGCGACAGTGCTAGAACCACGGAACTCGGGAATGCCTAACACCTTCCCCCGGGTTAACAAAATTCCTTATCCGGATTTCTGGTACGCAGACTGTAATATGGAGTTATTCTTTTCCTCGATTCGGGATTAAAATTGGTGACTTGGGATACCCTAAATCTCCTAAGTGGCGACTCTGAAATAAATAAACCAATCCCGTTTCGATTGTCCTTTAATTGGAAAAACTCCCTTGCACCCTCGCGGGTGCGGAAAAAGGAGGTGTGACAGCTCTGGCGACTCTGCTGGGGATACGGACCCGGAATCTCTGGTTCAGGGTTCAGAATTCGAGCTTGGAATAATTGTTGTATTTGGCTTCGTTTGATTTTGTTACATGATCTGTGCTTAATGTGCTAATTAACTGCTTTTACCGCTTTGATCTTATGTGAACTGTATATAAGCTGTGCCGAAACCCATCTCCTCTCTGAGTCTTCTAAATCATGAAGAAGGGTGCACTTCGTGTGACTTCTTTTCTGTATAGTGTCTAAATTCCCAATTTAGAACGAGGTTGGATAAGTTGCAAAGCCGGTGAAACTTCTGTATTCCCGGTACGCTGCCTCCCCCTCGGCTCGAGCTGTCCGCTCGGGTAAGCCAGGTCTAGAACAAACACCCAAGTTCTGAACCTAGAATAACTCAGTTTCATGCCGGATCCCTAATAGGAACGCTTATTTGCATCATGTGCATTTTGACTTAGGGGACTCAACACAGGGGTTGAGTCCGTCTAGGGCTAGCAACCTGAAATAAAGACCATCCTGATGCATCTTATTTGTTTTATGTGCATTTATTTGCTCGGTCTTGCATGTTGACCGGCTTCTGAGTCTCGGGAGTGTAAAATAATAATAATAATAATAATTTAAAATAAAATAAAATAAAAATAGCAAGTGGAGAGTTAGATGATTAATTTAGAAAAATCAGTGTCCAAGTACTGTCGAAATGCTGCCGAAACAATATGTTCTGTAAGTTTTGATCTGAAGTTTTTTGGTTTTGTTTTTGTAAAAGTACAACATTTTTTTGAGCTGAAGTTCTCTTTTATATCTGAATTTTTGTTGTGTGTCTATTCTAGAGGTTAACAATGGAGGTTCAAAGGCATGCAGAAAAAGAAAGAAGCACGATCATGAAAGAAGTTTTCGATAAGTTTAAAAAGGATGAGCGATCTGCTATTGTGGATGCGGTTTTTGTAAAAGTGAAGGTAAGCTAATTTATAAAGAAGTCTTTTTATTTTTGCTGATGTTATTCAGATTAATCATTGTTAGTAATTTTTTTTCCTAGGAATATTTCGATGAGAAGTTTGAATAGTTGTTTAAGATTGTCAACAAATCAAATGGAATGGACAATGGCAATTTTGATTTGAGTAACCATCGAGAATATGATAGGGCGAACGACTGTTACGAATATCTATCGGATATTAATATTGTTGATGATGCATCAGATAAAATCGCAGATGTAAATGCTACACGTGAGGAAGCGACTTTTGAAGGTGATCAACATGTTTAAGAACAAGTTGAAGAGGAACGTTCCAATGCTGATAGATTGAGAAGAGATGGAAATGATGAAGAACAATTATCAACTGAGAATGTTGGATGCAAGCAAGTTGCAGATAATCAAGTTGTTTATACTGAAGAACATGCTGCTCATGATCCATCGCATAAAGTCGCAGATGATAATGCTACACGCAAGGAAGTGGTTGTTGAATGCGATGAACATGTTCAACAACAAGGTGGAGAGGAACAATCTAGTGTTTATAGATTGAGTAAAGATGGAAATGATGAAGAGTTAACAACTGAGAAAGGTACAGATGATCAAGTTGTTGGTACTGAAAAACATGTACCGAGTTGTGATTTCGAAAGTGATATTGGAAAAGGCAATTTGTTTGGCGATGGAGATCAAGCACTTGTTGGTAATTTAGAACTGAAAGCGAGTGATGTGTCTAGCACTATTGGGAAAGACGATCGGTTTGATGGAGCACTAGCTATTTGCATGGAAATTTTAGGTGGTGATACACAGGAAATTGTTACTACAGGTATAAAGTGTGAAGTTTATAATAGTTCAATGATACCTTAGATAGGAGCTGAAGTTTTGTTTCATGTTTTGTATTTTTTTGTTATATATTTTTATGAACTTCATCATTATTTTTGGATTTGAATTTGTGTTTTGTTTTTTGTAAAAACGACAGCATGTTTTTGCTGAATATTTTGTTTGTAACTGGTGAACTTTAGCTCCAGAGCTGAAGTTTTTGTTTTGTAACTGTCGAACTTCAGCTCTAGAGCTGAAGATTTTGATTTGTAACTGTCAAACTTCAGCTCTAGAGCTGAAATTTTTGTTTTGTAATTGTCGAACTTCAGCTCTAGAGCTGAAGTTTTTGTTTTGTAACTTTCGAACTTTAGCCTTCTTAGAGTTGAAGTTTTTAACTGATTTTTTTATAATATCCTGTAGTGAAATTTTCACTACAGGTATAAATTTTTTCTATGTTATATATGTCGCGCCCCCTTTTTCTAGAGCGAAATCGGGTTTATGACATTTGGAGGGACAACTTATTCCTTTTGGGAATTGAGTTTGCATTTGAAGAGTCGCCACCTAATGATTAGGGTGCATTAGGACACCAAAAGAGTTTGATTTTGAATAACCAGAGATTAGGGTAAGGGCCTGAAATTATTCCAAGGGGAAGGCGTTAGGCACCCCTCAGAATCCACTAGTGTGGTTCCCGGCCAGATAATTATTGTGAATTTGGGGTGCAATTAACATGTAGACAAATAAGGCTCAAATAAGAGGGAGTTTCATATAATGGTTTGCAAATAAACAAAGTTTGGAAGAGCAAAGAAAGCTGATTTTTTAAGGAAGGAGTTGAAATAATAAAAGAAATAAAGAAATAAGGGAAAGGGGTCCTAGGTTTATTAACAATATGGATCACCCCACACAATGTCCGGTAATCACTCCTCAATGATGGGCTACACATGACATTATCGCGTGGTCATCATAACCATATATACCCTTCCCACCCCGTTAAGGTATTTAAAGCGCGGATTGGTCTCGTTTACTTATTGCATGCTATTACCCGTCCCAATCCTATCAGTCCCGGAGGCATTTAGGACTACTAATCCTAAAAGGGAGGGATATTAGGCTTATTTGTAGTTTTAAAGGAAAAAACTCTAAGGCGACATACAAAACACGTATTGCAAATTGGGGAAAGCATATAACAAGCAGAGGCTCAAATATGCCTCCTTAAACAAAGAAGCACGTAATTAGCATGACTTACACATACTGTTTAGGTCTGATTTAAAAGGTATTAAAGACGAGTGAGAGGAAATTGTTGAGACAGTTTCAACTTATCACATAACTCAGATAAGAAGTCCGAATCAAGCCTGCCTGCTGGTTGTAATTATTAACAGAAGCAGATTCAGTTTATATTTATTACCCTGGGGATTGCCTAAGTGTTGGACAAGGATCCTATAAACATGGTATCTACTGGATTCAGAAAGCAATGAAACAGTAAGGCTCAAAATGAACTGTTTGAATGCATACTCGTTAAACTTGCTAAGTGAGGGACTCAGATTATTGAAAGAGAGAGGCAGAATTTAAACGAATGGATTACAAGTTCTGCAAACGATAGCGGCCATTACTACTAGTTTTATATCTAACACTGAGTAAGGCGAATCAAATTTTTTATTAGAAACTCTTATAGGCATGCTTTCTAGGCGTTACTGATTTTAAGACCTTGTAGACGTAGCGCCGAAATGAAGAAGCCTTATAGACATGATTTCTACGTAAAGTTTGAATATGCAAAATCCTATAGACATGATTTCTAAGTGAAGTTAAATATGCAGAATCCTATAAACATGATTTCTAAGTGAAGTTTGAATATGCAGAATCCTATAGACATGATTTCTATATGAGGTTGAATATGCAGGAATATAGTAGTCATATAGTCATGATTTCTACCCTTTGCATACATAGTTACCCACTCTTTTTCACTAACTAGCCCTAAATGTTTATTACAAATTATTACAAACCAAAATAAATAAAATTACATCAGGAAAAGTAAAAAAAGTACAACTACAGGAAGCTTGATTCTGAATTCCTCTCTGAGTTACATAATAGACCCAACTCAAAGACCATTGATCCAAAGCCTTTCTCCAATCTGAGTGTGTCAAAGTTCCCTAAGAGCCTCAATGGGACTCCGGGCAATGCTCACACCCAAATTGCATTATCAGAATGAGGATAAGTGCAGTGTGGAAGGGCCAGCCCTCACGTGTCCAAATTTAGAGAGAGCTCAAGGGGTCCCAAGGTAAGGCTCACAAGGGGGGGCTGCAGAACTTAAAGTCTAAGAGAGAGTGCAAATGAGGAACAGAGTTCTAAAGGGGTAAAAGAGAGGGAAACAACTACAAATAAGTACACAAAAGGGGTTCAGGGGAATAGGGAAGTTGTAAAGAGTTCATGTGCCTAGACATTTAGCTAATTCTGGGCATGCACAACAATATAGAGTGTTGTTATGCTTACAAATCAACAAGAATACACAACATATGATAGTGACATGGAGGTTATGATTCCAGGGGAATCAAGTTTAAGCCATAGACAATAATACTTAATACTGTCATGCCTCAAACAAACCATTAACATCAAACACATTAGGGTAGGGGGTTTGGGATTCATAATAGGAAGGAAATTACAACATGCTAAAGTAAATTCCAAACTAAACATAAGCAATAGGCAGACATGCAAGTGAAGGTATTAAATAAACACACTGTTGTGATTGCTGAAAACCTTAATCAGGACATACCAGATTCAAAGGAGCAAAATACAGCAGTAGCAGTACTTGAAAGAAAACAGGCCACAGTACAAGTAACAAGAGAGAGAGTGCTTTTGAATGTGAGTGTGAGTTCAGAAAACTAAGAGTGTTTGTGTGTTCGTGTCAATGAAGGAGCATGGTATTTATAGCTTGAAAACAGGCAGAGAATAAGGCAAGAAAATAATCATGTACCAATTAAAATCAATCAGTAGAAGAACTTCCTTTAATTAAGGAGTTCAAACTTAAACGGTAATGAACAGAAATCATTTAAGGAAAGAGATCAAATAAGCATCTTGTGCAAAGTAGAAAATTAGGGGTAAATACATAGGAGTTTAATTAAGGGAAGGATTTTTGAAATACACGGTTAAACAAATAAGGTAAGAATCAATTAGTACATAGTAAATCAAGGAGTCAGAGATTCGAAATTACTGGGTCATGCATAAACCAAGTCAGAAAGGCTAAGGAAAGTTTTCAAATCAAACCAAGAAACAGGGAAATTAGTAAAACAAGGAAAGAATCAATCAGATTTACACAAGGAGGTCTGAAATCAGTCAAAAATTGAAAGTCATTTTAGAGGAGAAGTTGAGTATATATAAAGAGCACACAAGTATTAGGCATGCGTGGTTGAATTTAGGACAAAGAAAAGTGGCATGCAATTGCAAAATCAGTAAGTAGTGGACTATAGGAACATGGTAGTCACATAGGTCAGTTTCAGTAACTCAGTAATGGAGAAGGGAGAGAGAGTATCAAATAGCATGCAAAGGGACCAGTAGAAAGTCCTTAGAAGAGTTTAGCAGGGATTCAGAATCATAGAAAGAAATAAAAGATTTTGAAATTCAGTCGAGCAATAGATGAAACAACTTCAGAAACTCAAATAGGTCCAAAGAAATTAGGGTTTTGAAACCAAACAAGTTTGGAGATGAGGAACAAACAAATCACATAACAAATAATATTAGAACTCGAATGAACCCCAAATCTTAGGGTTTTTGCCATCAATCGAGTATAAAGGTGAAAGACAAAAGAATCAGGCAAAAATATCAACAAAGAAAATAAAATCAGAAACCCTAAGAAAGAACTTAAGACTTTAAAACACAGTAGAAGAATCAACATAAGAAACATAGTAGAAGAACAACATAAGAAACACAGTAGAACATGCTAAAGATCAGAGAAACTTCTAAATATCTTGCCAAAACCCTAAATCGGAAAAGATAAAGGTTTTGAAAGCAAAGTTTTGAAAGAAACTTTGAGAAAGCGTTTGAAATTTTAGGGAAAACACGGATCTAGAACAGATCTAAAGAACTCAGAAGAACCTCAAAGGTTTATGGTTTCATAAGAACCCTGATGGCGAGAAAGGCTTGGAAAGTCATTGATTTAAGCAGGAGAAGTCGAGATCAAGCTCGAATAGCCATGGCTGGCCGGAGCAAGGTCGGAGACGGCTATAGAACTCGAATCAAACAAAGTCTGGGCCAAGCTTCTTCAGGTTCAGGCCTTGAAACTATAGTAACCAAGCGTGTATGAGTTATAGGAGGCCGATATAGGACTTCAGTGGCCTTGGAAGCCATGTATTCCGGTGATTTTAGGGTGGACGCGGAGGGAGGCGGCTAGGGTTTGAAGGGAGCTTGAGAGAGAACTGGGAGAAATGGGGGATTCAAGGGTGGCTACAGAAGGGAAATGATTAGGTTTAGGGATTAGGTCGGGTTAAAAAAGGAAGGGGTTAAGGGTGGCCGTTGATCATTTTGATCAACAGCCTGGATTGAAGGGGAATTCGAGCGGGTTATTTTAAAGGGTCATGGGTCGGGTAGATTTAGGATTTGGGCTGGGTAATTGGATTTGAACTTGGGTTTAATTGGGGTGTCAAATCTCGCTAAAATTGAAATGCAAATGGGCTAACATTTAAATAGCCATTTTCCCTTATTTATTTTAAAAAAATAGTAAAATAATTTCTGGAAATAAATTAAATATACTAAAATGATTAATAATACATAATTATCAAACTAAAACTACTGGAGTCGATTTTCTAAATATAATTACAATTAAATTTTGAAAGAGGCCAATATTGCAATTATATGCAATTTAGCTTTAAAAATACTAACTAAATTTGTAAAAATATGCAAAAATTATGCTAGCTATATTTTAATATAAACATGAGAATTCAATAAATGAATCAGCCAAAATGATAATTTTGGGGATAATTACTAGGTTTTTCTTGATAAAATAGGGCAATAAATTGATTTAAAAATCTTTTAAAAATTAAGAGAAAAATAATAAAACCTTGGGACATACTTATATATGCACATACATGCTATTTTTAGAGTATTTTGTATATTAAAAATATACAGGGGGTATCAAAAATATATATATAGAAAACAAGTTGATATATTCCTCCTCTTTATGAATATGCAGTGGAAGTTGAAACTAGTTGTGCTTCAATTAATACAACTCAAAAACTCTCTGAATTGAATGAAGGTAGTGTTGAGAAAAACCTTTCAGGAAATGCTCCAATGCTCCTCGATGTTGGTGCACAGTTGAATGAAGCTATAATTGCTTATATCGACAAAGGCATGTAGCCTGGGGAAACCACAACGGAAGACAAACGTCAAGGTATTCTATAGATCATGAATTTATTACATTTGATGCAAGTATATTTTTTACACTTTGAAATTTTACATACTTTATTTTTTTGTTTTGTTTTTGAATGATTTTTCAGAAAGACTCGAGGCAGCTCAAAAAGAATTTGGTGAGCTTGTGCAGCTATATTAAAAAGGAGAAATACATATATTCACACCTGTTGGCTCACAGAAAGATGTGAAGTTGTGATGACCCTGTGGGTCATCACTTGTTTTAAAACGAAACTCCGTGTTCCGAGGCCTTGAAAACCTCATTTAGAGCCACCTCGATTTGTGTGCGCAGTCCGGGCACGTACCCGGAAAGCTTAAATATGATAATTTGTGAAAAACGATAAGTTTTGATTATAGAATGAGCTAATTTGACTTCGGTCAATGTTTTGGGTAAACGGACCCGGACCCGTGATTTGACGGTCCCGGAGGGTCCGTAGGAAAATATGGGACTTGGGCGTATGCCCGGAATCGAATTCCGAGGTCCCGAGCCTGAGAAATGAATTTTCAAAGAAAATTATTTTCTGAAATTGTTTAAAGAAATTTGAAATGAAATTTGATTAGAACATGATGGTATCGGGCCTGTATTTTGGTTCTGGCACCCGGTACAAGTCTTATATATGGTTTAAGTCATTTCTGTAAAGTTTAGTTGAACGGACGTCGTTTGACGTGATCCGGACCTAAATTGCTGAATTTGATAATTGATGAAGTTCGAGAAAAAGTTCTTGATTTTGAGGTTTGATTCATTATTATTGAGGTTATTTTGGCGATTTGATCGCACGAATGAGTTCGTATGATGTTGTTGAGTTAGTACGTGTGTTTGGTTAGGAGGCCCGAGGGCTCTAGTGTGTTTCGGATGTATTTCGGGAAGTCTTGAACTTAGAAAAAAGTTGTAGGTTTCTGAAGCCAGGTCACGCGGTCCGCGGTGGAAGCTTCGCGGCCGCGTTGGGGACTCCGCGACTGCGGTGGGATTTGTGCGGTCCGCGGTGAGTAAGGCCAACCTTCGTGGCCGCGCTCGATTTCTCGCAGTCCGCGGTGGAGCTCCGCGGTCTCAGCCTTTTTTGTACGGTCTGCGGTGAGGGTCTAAGAGGGGTATAAATAGACGGGATTTCCAGTTATTTTTCATTTTTTAAAACCCCAAAAATCTAAGAGGCGATTTTTCCAACAAACTTTCTTCTCCAAATCAATTGTAAGTCATTTTAACTAGTTTTCTTCAATCATTAACATCTTTTAACATGATTTCAACTTCAAATCAATTATTTTCATGGGGGAAATTGAGTGTTTTGGGTAAAACCTAGGTGTTTCAAAAAATGGGGATTTGGAGCTCGATTTGAGGTCCGATTTCAAAATAAATTACATATTTGGGTTCGTGGGGAATGTGTAATCGGGTTTTTGTTCGAACCTCGGGTTTTAACCATGTGGCCCCGGGGGCGATTTTGGACTTTTTGGGTAAAACTTTAGAAAACTCATTTTCATGCATTTAAATTGATTCATGTAGCATTTATTGATGTAATTGAGTAATTTGTGACTAGATACGAACGAATTGATGGTGGAATCAAGGGGTAAAGCTATAATTGAAGATTGAGTTGTGTTCGAGGCATCGAGGTAAGTGTTTGGTCTAACCCTAACTTGAGGGGTTAGGAGTTGTGTCATATTTGCTATTTGCTTCTTGTTGAGTATGACGTATAGGCATGGTGACGAGTATCTATACAATAGTGTCAAGCATGACTGTGGGTCTTATATTGTGATTTTCATGACTTCGTTGTATTATTCATGCCTTGGTGAAGATTCATATTTGTTGTGTAAAGTCGTGGAAAAGAATTGTGACCTGTGAACATTGAGGAGCGTTGGCTCCAGTTGTATAACGAATTGTGAAAGTATAAGTGATAATTGAAACTTTAGAGTATTAGTTCGAGTTGTGAAGTGAATTATGAAGAAAAAGTGAGAAAGAGAAGAGATCATTATGTTGCCCTTTTGCCGGGCTATTGTGAGTTGTGGTTCCCTTGCATTGTGTTCTTAATTGATATTACGGATATTTAGGTTGATGATTCTTGGTGTTAGGTGTTATAACAAGTTTGGTTATAGCTGAGGTAGTTAGATGTTCTAACAAGTTTGGTTATAGCTGAGGTAGTTAGATGTTGTTACAAGACTGGATCGGGTTGCACGCCACAACAGATATTATATTGGATCGGGTTGCACGCCGCAACAGATATTGTGAGCACGTGATTTTTGCCTCACGAAAAATACTCTAAAATAAATCAAAAATAAAACAAAATTCTCTTAGTATGCAATTTTTAGAATTTATGTGATGTTTATTAATTGTTTGTGTTTTGTCCATAAATGTTTGCTTTGTTATAATTAAACGAAACTAAAATAAAAATACATGTTTCATGCATATCTAGGTTTTAATTATGCATTTAAGAATTAAAAGGGAAAATCACAAAAAAATATGAATTTATTCTATTTTTTTTTGTTATTTAAATTATGTCATTGTGGGATTAATGTTTTGTTTATGTGTTAATAGTTGTTAAAAAAATAATTAATTTTTTTTTGTAAAGAGTAATTTTGTTTCTATAATTAAAATTAGGATTTTTATAATTAGAAATAAAATTAGGAAATGGAAAATAATTTATAAAAGGTAAAAAATCGGACCTGGATTGAAATCCAGGCCCAAACAAAATCACTTCCCCACAGCCCAGTCCAAACAACCCCAGGTCCGGTCCAATTCAAAACCAATACCAAACGACGACGTTTGGTCATATTTCATCAAAGGCCGTTGGATCAAATCCATCCAACGGCTAAGATCCCACACCCTTTACCCGGAACCCTCTACCCGACCCATTGCCCCGATCCAACCCTTTCCCTCAACTTAAACCAAACGACGTCGTTTGGTTAAGTGAACTGATCCTGACCGTGTATCTTACTTGATCGGATGGTCAATATCCATCCACCCCATCCCTATATAAGTCCAAATCCCTACCCCGGCCCCCTAACTAAACACCCCCCTCTCTACTGTTCATCGTCCTCTCCGAAATCACACCCCTAACCCTAGCCGCCTTAACTCTCTATCGCCTGAAACCCGGCGGCAACAACGCCGCCGGTCACCACCTGAACACCCTCGATTCCTCACAACCCCCTCTTTACGGATCTGGTGTCAGTTTCCTTCGAATCAGGCCCCAACTCTTCGAATCTTAAATCGAATGTTGGCCTGAAAACCTTATCTTCTCCAATGGTCTCCAAATTAACACCACAACTTCCCCTAACTACCCTCACTACGGATCTGTTAGTAGCATGGTTCGAATCCTCCTGGAATTGCTCGAATCTTCATTTGAAGATTCGAGTGAAACCGGACCCTATCCCAACCTGCCTCAAACTCACACCAGTTATCCACCTGACCCCCCTCGTGCCTAGAACATCATTGGTTTGATTCGAATATACCTAGAAATGTTCGGATTTGAAATCAAAAAAATCTGAAACCCTAAAAATTTCCAGTCATGGAATTTTTCCAATTCAAGTGAGGGATTGAGGTCTAAGAGACTTTAATCGAGGTATTCTCAATTGAGAATACTTCGAATAAAGTCTGTTCAGCCTCAAAAAGGTCCGAATCCAAGTTGAGTCTGAGTCCGTGTAAATTTAAAGATTCAGAGGTATTTTTCCTATTTTCTTTTGTTTCCTACATGTATTGTTGTTTGTTTCAGTAACCTGTGTAATTTTTCATAATTTTGTTTATTTAATTCTGTGATTCTGTCTCATACCCGTCTATTTGATCAAATAAATGAATTGTTTATGTTGGTTATGTTTGTTTACAATGTGTGTAATCGACTCGATTAAGTTCGTCGATTAGTTATATTATAAAATCTTGTTTCTGAAAATGATGTTTGAAATGATCTGTTTATTTGTTTATAAATTGATTGTTGGCAAATGTTGTAGATAATCAGTTTGATTAATACTCGTCAATTAAATCATCCTTGTTTATAGTTCAATAAGTTCATCAAAAGGATGTTGTGTATGTGTTGATTTCTGAGCATTAAGTTTCAGGGCATTGTCAGTATATTGACAATGCTCCTGTATTTGTTTGGATCTTAGTTCAATGTTGAAATTCAGTTTAAATTGTTATGCTGAATTCAGTATAATGTTATTGTGATGTTGGGTTTGAATTCAAGTTTACAAGGGTTGGTTAGATACAACTGTGTTAGGAGGTTGATAGGATTGGTTATAGCTGTTTAATTCAGAAAGATAATCGAGTTTGAACAGATTTTAAAATCTGTTTTGTATCAGATTCTGATTTCTTTGAGGGCAGTAATAACAGTAGGCTTTCAGGGGTACTATTGGGAATGAAACAGTGAGGGTAGTAGTGTGCTGATAGTGGAGTTTTAATGGCTCTTATTTAATGTAATAATGGGAAATAAAGGGTAATGGGAGTGCTGAAAATCAGGAAAAAAGATTTGTAATGGGATTTAAAGTAGTTAAAAGCAGGTTTTGAATGGGATGTTCTGTTTTTTAAAAAGAGAAGGGGTCCAGGCAGCACTGAAAGGAAAGGGGCAGACCTGTATAAATACAGGGACACACATTAAGGAAAGGGGAGAGATAGAAATAGATGAACACACACAGAAATACATATACACAGAGAGAGACAGAGAGAAAATCTGGACAGAAATTAAGAGAGGAAAAACACACAGAAGCAGAAAAAGAAATCTGATTCAAGAAAAATAAAGAAAACGGAAAAAAAGAAAGAAAAATCAGAAGTAGGAAAAAAAGATTTCTACAATAGAAGCTAGTGTTAAGGTTGAATTTCTGAGATTGAAATTTTCAGTTTGCCTTCTCCTAAGTCTTGAAAAATCAGAAATACTGTGTTTTTATGTCTGGATCTGTTCAAATCCCATTGTTGAGTTTAAAATCTGAAATTTCTTAAAGAGTCATTCTAGGAAATTGGACTAGGAAACGGAGATGTGCGGTTCACTATTTAATCAATACAAGAGCGACAAATGTTCTTAATTTTATTCTAAGCACGATTTCAAACATATGATTTTTATAATAAAAAATATATATATATATATATTGCCAACCCTATTGTGTACACGTATGCGTGGCACGATGCTCTACATTTATAAAAGGTATATAATACGAATATACGTACGCGTGATTCGTTTATATAATTGTAAACAATCTAAACAAAAAGCGGTAATAAAATCAAGCAACAAGAAAAAGGTATTTAGTAAATCAAGATAATTAAGCCAAATATAAAAATGGTTAAGCGACCGTGCTAGAACCACGGAATTCGGGAATGCCTAACACCTTCTCCCGAATTAATAGAATTCCTTACTCAGGATTTCTGGTTCGCAAAATAACAAACAGAGTCATATTCTCCTCGATTCAGGGATTAAAACCGGTGACTTGGGATGCCTTAAAATTTCCAGGTGGCGACTCTAAAACAAACAAGTAAATCCCGTCTCGACTGTCCTTCAATTGGAGAAAACTCCCCCACGCGCCCCCGCGGGCGCAGTAAAAAGGAGGTATGACAGCTCTGGCGACTCTGCTGGAGACAAAAGTGAAAACTGTAACCCAGAACCACTGGTTCAGGGTTTAAAGAATTCGAGCTTAAAATAACTGTTATAGTTGGCTTTATTTATTATATGATTTTCACACATTTATGCTTAATATGCTAAATGTTGCTTTTACCGCTTTAATATTATTTGAATTGTGAATATATACAACTGCTACGAAACCCCCTTCTTTATGAGTCTTCTGAATTTATGGTGCACACGTGCGCGTGGCCCACCTTTCTGTTAAAGGTCATACCAAATAAGACGAAGTTGGGACAAGTAACTAGGCCGGGTAGACTTTCGTGCTCCCGGTACGTTGCCCCCACTTCGGCTCAAACTGTCTGTTTGGGTGAGCCAGGTTTAGAACAATATGCCTCAGGTTTTTCACCTAGAATAACTCATCCATGTACCGGATCCCTAGTAGGAACGTCTATTTGCATCATGTACATTTGGCCTTGGAGACTCAACACAGGGGTTGGGTCTGTCTAGGACAGGTGAACCCAAGATTAAAAGACTATCCTGATGCATCCTACTTGCTACGTGTGCATTCATTTGCCTCGGATTGCTTGTTGACCAGCTTAATTGAAATCATTGTGAGAGCCGAGGAATAAAATGGGTTGTTTTAGAAAATTCCCAAAAATAGTTTTAAATCTTGAAAAAAAGTGTTAAATAAATAAAAATGTTTTTTTGAGTGTATATTTTCAAAATGAGTCTTGATTTTGTTAAAATTAAATTTCAGATACAAAATGAGCACCACACAAAACCCCCGTCCACGAATACAGACGAGTTTCTATTTCAGCTTCAAATGTGGTGGTATGAGTTAGGCGAAGATGGTCAAAAATGGGTCATTAAGCATTTGGGAAATATCACAGATATTATGAAAGTTAAACCACGTGACGATCTGATTGCGGCGTTAGTAACTTTTTGGGACCTTGTTCACAATGTCTTTCGTTTCTCTGATTTCGAGCTTACTCCTACATTAGAAGAGATAGCTGGATATGCTGGTTTTGACGGAAGTCTAAGAAATCAAAACCTGATATTCACAAAGGCTCCCTCGGTACATCGATTCTTCGGTCTTCTGAACATCAGTAATCAAATCAGGAAAAGCAATGTCATCAACAGATGTTGTTCTTTCAACTTCTTGTATTCAAGGTTCGGAAAGCCAGATGGATTTGAAATTCATGAGAAAGGCCTTACTAACAAGCAAAACAAAGACACCTGGCAGATTCACCGTCGCTTCGCCTTCATGGTGGCTTTTCTAGGAATCATGGTCTTCCCAAACAAAGAGCGAACAATTGATATTCGCACAACGAAAGTTATACAGGTCCTCACCACCAAGGAAAATCACACCCTTGTCCCGATCATTCTCTCAGACATTTATCGGGCGTTGACCTTATGTAAATCAGGGGCAAAGATCTTCGAAGGGTGCAAAATTTTGTTGCAAATGTGGATGATTGAACATCTCCAACATCACCCCAAGTTCATACAGTATGGTCCAAGCCATGATAATTTCATCGAGAGTTATGAAGAAAGAGTAAAAGATTATAAGTCTCCAGAAGGGATCGAAGCCTGGGTATCTCATCTAAGATCATTAACGGCAAGTCAAATTGAGTGGACTTTTGGATGGCTCCCGGTGAGGGAAGTGATACACATGTCAACCTCGAATAGTTATTTGCTACTATTGGGATTGAGAAGCATCCAGCCATATGCGCCACTAAGAGTTCTAAGACAACTAGGGAGATACCAAGTAGTTCCTGATGATGAAGATTTGAGTATGCAAGTAATCGAATTACACCCTGAAGCCACTATTCCCGAGGCTCTAATTCAGCAGATGTGGAATGGATGTCGATACTTGAAAAGTGATACTCAAGTCCCAGACACTACAAGGGGCGAGATAAATCCAGGATATGCAAGGTGGTTTGAGAAACGGTCTCGCGTGGATGATGTACCAGAACCCGAGCTAAGAAGGCCAACAAAAAGACCCCATGTTCAAACCTTTAATGATAAAATCCAAGAGCGGTTGATTTGGGGAGAAAAAGAAAAAGGGTACAAAGCAACTATCCATGCCCTAAAGGAAAATCTGAGGAGCCTCAGTCTGGAGAAAGATTTGCAGGCACAGGAAGCAAAAGGCGAGAAGAAGAGTCTGGCCTGTGAGAATAAAAACCTTCACGCTCAATTTCAAAAAACTAAAGAAAGCTTCAGAAACACCAATGAGGAGTTGGAAGGATCAAAAAATCATCGCCAATCTTTTGGAAAAAAAGCAAGATGGTGATTCCATTTTGGCTAAAACTGAAAAGGCATTGAGCAAAGCTGAAGAAAGAGTCCAACAATTAAACGAAGAGGCCAGATCTAATAAGGAACACCAAGTAAGGCAATCCGAAGAAGACAGGGCACAATTCAAGAAGGAGAAAGACCGTTGGATGCATTCAGAAACCCAACTTCATGCACAATTAGAAGAAGCAAGAAGGTACAACAGGGAACATCAACACGCGGACATCGACAGAGAAAGAGCACAGGCAAGACTAGAGCATGCCAGACTCCGAGCTCTATTAGAGTCAGCTCTAGATCGTGAAGACCGTATCAGAGATATAGCCACCACTCGCCAGCAGCAATTGCAGAACCAAGACCAACGTCTCCAAGATTTCAAGGCACAAATCCACGACCTGGCGGTCTACACCTCTCAAAGTTATGTAAACTGCCAAGTAATGGATTATGAAAGGTTTACAGAGCATGCACCTATTTTTGCCCGTCATCTAGCAATGGAGTTAGAAAGGATGTATCGTACGCTGGGAGGTCATCCAGGTCAAGCCCCACATTGAGCAGATAATCCAATGATTGACAAAAAAGTGGAAAGTGGAGCATGATGAGAGATGTTAAGAGTTGTGTCTTTTATTTTGATTTGGGTGTGTGTGTTCCAGACCATTTTCTTATAAGGTTTTCAAATGTAATGTCTGTTCCATCTTTGTATTATTTTCAAGAATAAATAAAAGTGTTTGCCTTACGTCCGAACTACGCAAGGTCTGATTCATGCGGGGGCATGATACATAGGCAATCTCTATAAGATTCGACCACAATTAAAAAAAATATATAAGAAAATAAAATAAAATAAGAGTGAACAACAATAAAAGACCAAGAAAAGCTGGGATGACACAAGCAGTCAAGCAAATGCATAATAGAAATGGGTTATTTGTCTAGGAGCATTGCATCTCAACGTGTAATTATATATGTGTTAAACTCTCAAAACTAACAAGTTTGCTCATTTCCAGAATTCAAGCAGTTAGTTTCTCTAAAGAGTATACTGGCATATTATCATTATCACACGAGATCAAAAGGACCAATACCCGAAAGTATGTCTATCCCAGATGTTGACACAGGTATTGAGCTAGAGGAGATGGATGTCGGGAAAATGAAAGAAGAGATGTTTAAACTCAAGCAGCAAATGGCTGAGATGTACCAAGCCTGGTCTACAGGGCAGTCACCCCCATCTTACCCAACTAACCCTGCTCCATCAATGGCCCAAACTCAGGATAATCTTACCACTGAATTATCCCCAAATTTCCCCATCTACCAACACTACCGAGGCACCACCTCTCAGACACCGCAGTCTCCCCCTCCTAAACCAGTTCCATACTTTCCTCCACCTGTAACTCCTGTCTTTGTGACACCTCCCACAGCTACACTCCACAAATCTCCTAGTGAGCCTACATTCCAGGCCCAGAACAACCAATATTACCCCCGGAGCCCACCCTCAAAGCCTCCGAAATCCATTCAACTACTCCTCGTTTTGACCTCCCAACCGAAATTGACAAGCCAGCCAAAAATGCTGAACACGAAGAGATGTTCAGGAAGGTCAAAAGCCTAGAACAATCGTTCCGAGACATGCGAGGGTTAGGTGGGCAAGTCAGTGTAGCATACAAGGATTTGTGCTTGTTCCCAAATGTACAATTACCAGTTGGCTTTAAGATGCCTAAATTTGGCCTATACAATGGGCACGGCGACCCAGTAGCCCACTTAAGGGGTTTCTGCAGCAAGATGCGAGGAGCTGGGGGAAAGGACGAATTATTGATGGCTTACTTCAGTCAAAGTTTAAGCGGATCAGCTTTGGAGTGGTATACACGCCAGGACCATGGGAGATGGTACACCTGGGATGACCTGGCACAGGCATTTGCATACCATTTCCAATACAATCTGGAAATCATCCCAGATCGACTATCTTTGACAAAATTTGAGAAAAAACACAATGAAAGTTTCAGAGAGTATGGCTTCCGGTGGAGAGAACAGGCAGCAAGAGTGGATCCTCCTATGAAGGAGAGTGAAATGGTAGACTACTTCCTTCAAGCCTTGGAACCAACTTACTATGCCCATTTGGTTTCAGCGCTAGGAAAATCATTCAACGAAGTAGTGAAGATGGGAGGTATGGTGGAAGAAGGCCTCAAGACAAATAAAATCATGAGCTATTCGGCTATTAAGGCAACTACTCAAGCTATTCAAGGCGGGGTAGGAGGAATTGGAAGAAAGATAAGGGAGGAAGCAGCGATAATTGATTTAGGAACTTGGTCGGGATCTAGAGGTTCACCTCCTTACTATAATCAACATCGACCTCACCAATCAACTCACCACCACAATTCACCTCAACACTACTATCACCCTTCGGAACCTCATTTTTCCATCAACCATGCACAAGCATACAATCATCCATATGCTCACGCTAATTGGCGTGCTCCTATCATAACAAGTACCTACCCTTATCCGCGAGCCCACTCCGGACCAGGTTTCAGATCTAGTCCAGTATTCAGGGGTGAAAGGGGGCAGAAAAAGAAAACCTACACTCCATTGGGAGAGTCCTACACTAGTCTGTTCCACAGGCTGAGACAGCTGGACATGCTAAGACCAATACAATCCAAGCTACCCAATCCTCCTCCAAAGAATCTGGACTACACCATTAGCTGTGAGTATTGTTCCGGTACACCAGGCCATGATACGGAAAAATGCTGGCATTTAAAAAATGCAATACAAGAGCTGATTGATACTAATAAAATCGAGGTTCAAACCCCCGAAAGCTCCCAATATCAACAGAAATCCAATGCCAGCCCATCAGGAGGCTAATATGATAGAAATAGTACAGGTTGATGGGGAGACAAAGAAGCCGTCACAAACTGTCATGATGATCAGGTCTCATGAAGCCAAGCCAGATAAGCAGTTAACAGAGGAGAAGTCGGTACCTAAGCAGAACAGAAATGGTGATGAACCATCTGTGGTAGTCGAGAAGGGATCTTCGAGCAAAGTTGCCACAAAGCAAGAAAGGCCGAAAGTGATAGTACCAGGTGTAAGCACGTGATTTTTGCCTTATATGAGAAATACTCCCAAAAAATGCAAAATAAAATGATTTTCCTTGGTGTGCAATTTTGAGTACTTTTGTGATATTTTTAGATAATTATTTGTATTTGTCTGTGTTTGTTTATTTGCTAAATTAATAAAAAATACAAAAATATGTCGCATTTGCATGTAGGATTTAATTCTATAATTGTTAGTAATTAAATTAGTTTTACAAAAAAATTAAAAAATTACAAAAAAATATGCATCTTTTGCGTTTTTAGCATTTAATGTCCAAATGAACAATTTTATGCTTAATTATTACTTAATTGTGCGTTAATTATTATTGGTAGTTAATTTGCGCTTTTATAACTTAATTTAGTTCTTAATAATAATTTAAGTATTTTTATAATTTAGTTTTAGAAAATAAAAGAAGAAAAGATAACAAAAATACAAATAAAAATCGGATTGGGCCACTTCTTCAATTTTCAACCCCAGGCCCAAACAATTGTCCACGACCCAGTCCACTTCACACGGGTCGACCCGGTCCTCCCCATTAACCCATTAACCCAAGACCCACTCTTCATTTTGTCAAAACACAAAACAAAAGACAAACCAAAAACCCTAAGAAAACCTAAAAAACTAACATCCGCCCCCCTTCCTTACTTTCATCTTCTCCAAACTCCAAAAACATCCCATCTATGGCTGCCCAAACCAGCTCCCTTCGTCTGCGTCCTCGTCGTCACCCCCCCGACGCCGAAAACCACCAGCCCGTCACCTTCCCCATCACCCTCCCATCGTGAAACCACCATCAAAAACCCATCGTCCCCCACGAACCCGTCACTGCCCTTCGTCCAGTCCGGCACCCACTCGTCGACCACCACCAAACACCACCAACAAACAGACCCTTCCACCACCAAACAGGCCCGTCGACCCTACTGTTCCGTCGCCTCCTTCCACTGTTACACCCAGTCGCTTCCATGGCCAAGCTCATCGTCGACCAGCTGCTCATGTTGCTGCGTCCTTCTCCTTCGACGTCCTTAAGCCGAACATACCCATCGAGCTGCTGCTACTGCCCTCATCTTCTTCGCCGGCAAGTCGATGCCACTGTGTCACGCTGCTGCCCGCGTCCAGCTGCGACGAGCGTCCATGACTACTCCAAGCAGTGCTGCTGCTTCTGTTTCCTTCCATGATACAGCTTCTGCTCTTTCACGTCCATGGCTGCCCGTCGTTGCTTCTGCTCTCTCACATCCATGGCGTCCAAACAGTTGCTGCGTCCAACGCCTTCTTCATCTTCTTCTCGTCGCCTTCAGTCCCAAAACAAGATTCGACCATTTCGTTTGGTCGAGTTTTAGTCGAGGACGTCAAGCGTAGTTTTGAGTTCGTCAAGGAAGGTGAGTTCATCGTTGAGTTCGTCGTTGAGTCCGGGCAGATTTATTCCCATTTGAGGTTCGTCGAAACAGTCCATACAATCGAGTTCGTCGTTGTTCATCTCCGGTTAGTAGTTTTTGAGTTTTATTTTGTCCGTATTTTGTTTTGATATTTTCGAATCTAAAATCGGCAAATGTTTGTTTTGTTTATCGTTTGAATTAATTTTTAGTTCATGTTCATGTGTTGTTTGTTAAATTAATTTTTCAGATTTCAAATGAAGGATTAATTAGTTATTTTTCATGTTTATTTCATGATTGTATTGTTGTTTAAGTGAATATTTGTTAGTTTAATGTTTGTTAGATTCAAATTGAAATTTAATTAATTATTTCTTCAATTTGTTTCATGTTGTTATGGATTTTCCAGAAAATATTAATGTTGTTTGAATCGTTAGAATCCGTCATGTTTGTTGCTTAAAAACAGATTTAATTCATGTTCATCTTTGTTTGAAGTTCATGTTTAAATTCAGTGATTTAATGTGAGTTTATGTTTGTTTGTGATTTGTTAATTTAATTTGAATCATGCATATTGTTGTTTGTATTGTTGTCTCTTTGTCATCCATTGATGGTCTAAATTAACCAGGATTGGTTCCCGATATGGTTGATTTATTTCCATCAATTTGGAGATTGTGTTGTTCATCATGTTCATGTAAATTGTTGTTGAAGATTGTTGATAAATTGGTCATCTTGACTATATTTTGGTTGAGTTATGATTAATTGAGTGTTTAGAGCTGATGGGGGTAATTTGGTAAATTGTATTGCATTCGGGGGTAGATTTGTAATTGCAATAAGGTCGGAGGGGTAGTTTGGTAATTGAACATTATTTTGATTCTTTATGTTAAGCATGAGGGACAAATATAATGGGGTGGGGTTTTTGATGTACTTGTTTAATGTAATGGGGGACAAGACAAAACATAATGGGGAGGAATCTTGTACTTATTTAATATAAGCATGGGAGACAAATTATAATGGGATTGGGTGGATGTACTTATTTAATATAAGCATGGGAAACAAATTATAATGGGATTGGGTGGATGTACTTATTTAATGTAGGCATGGGGGACAAAGTTTAAAATAAAGAAAACATTAAGTAGTGGGATAAAGCATGCCATTGGGGGAATAATTTTGGGGTTGGGAATTCAAGACAAGGTCTTGCTATATATATATGGTCATTTGACACATTAAAGGGGACTAGAACTTGAACATTGAGAGAAAAAGGGTGGAGATTATTGAGAGATTTTTTACACTTGAGAGTTGACATACTTTTATACTTGAGAGAGTTTGTGATAGTAAAAGAGAAAGACAATTTGAACTTTCACTCGAACAATTCTGTTTGCTTTTCTTCGAGTGTTATTCAAAAGTCAGAAACTACTGCATCTCGTATCTTTTCTCTCTTCTGCTTTGACTGCGATTGTACTTTTGCACTGCTGAGTTTTCAATCTGTTACTGGGTCATTCTACTGGTTGTTACTGGTTTTGCGGTGTTGCTGAACCTGCTGTTGCCGCGTTATTACTGTTGCTGACTCCTACTTCTTTTGTTCTTGTACTGCTGTTTCCAGGTACACATTTGTACACTCTTGGCTTGAAGCGAAAAATGAAATATTAATCAGGCTCCTGTTCCTGTTGAATTCTTTTGTTTGGATCTGTGTTTGAATATTAATTTTCCTCTCTTTGTATAAAAATGTAAGTCGATTAATTAATGAGTAATGAAGCTGCATATGTATGATTTCTTCATCTAATAATGCTAGTTTAAATTATTTGAAGAATAGTTAATCTGCTTTGATATTATTGTGTATCCCTCTCATGTTCTAGCATTAGTAAATAATAGAATATAAAAATGAAAGCAGTTTTTCTTTGTACAAACTCGATCGCAATTTTCCAATCGCATTAGCCGTAAACTAATAACTAATAAGTTACGTTTTCAGCATGTAAATAATTAAGAGATTTTCTTTTATTTTAGAGACGAACTTAATAGAAAATATAGTCACTATAGGTTTATCCTTTAAAATAAAAATGAGACGAGCCTCGCCAAATAAATCACAAACCGCCGGGGCCCTCAATAAAATACATAACCATTGACTAGACTTTGGATTTGGCCGTTTAATGAACCTTCACGGCCTCTTCCTAAAATAACAATACGTTAGACTCTTTAGGACGCGCCTTAATAAATCTTACCTTCTTAAACTCGGGTGCACATTTATGTGACCCAAATCCAATTCTCAACGGAGTCGAAATGTGTTTCTAATCACGGGTACATTGATTGTGACGTGGTTCGAGATGCGTGTCCATGACGTTGCAAATTCATTTTAAAAAAATACGAATGAGATGAGCCTCGCCAGATAAAATACATATTGCGGGGCCCTCAGTAAATATTTGCTTTAAAAATTGTTTAGACTTCGGGATGGACCGTTTAGTAAAATTTCACGGTCCTACCCAAAATAAATACGCTAGTCGCTTTAGGCGCGCCTTTAATAATTTAATTTCCTTAAACTCGGGTGCACATTGATGTGACCCAAATCCAAATCTCAACGGAGTCAAAGCGTGTCGATGACCACGGGTACATTGATTGTAACGTGGTTCGAGATACATTTTATAACGTTGCAATTCTTGATAAAAATAACGGTAAATGAATAAAAGCGGTTGAAAGATAAAATTTGCACATAAGTTCATATTGTATTTAAAATCAGATAAATAAGCCAAATATAACAGTTGAGCGACCGTGCTAGAACCACGGAACTCGGGAATGCCTAACACCTTTCCCGGGTTAACAGAATTCCTTATCCGGATTTCTGGTACGCAGACTGTAATATAGAGTCATTCTTTTCCTCGATTCGGGATTAAAATTGGTGACTTGGGACACCCTAAATCTACCAAGTGGCGACTATGAAATAATTAAACAAATCCCGTTTCGATTGTCCTTTAATTGAAAAAACTCCCTTGTACCCTCGCGGGTATGTAAAAAGGAGGTGTGACACCAGGGATTGCCAGCAAACCCATTGTAGTCATGGAAGGAGGCCGTATAGATCGGATTATTATCAAATCTGTAACCCAGCTACCAGTGATCAACAACAAGGCCATTCCATGGAACTATGAACGGGTGACTGTAATGTACAAGGGAAAAGAAGTCAAGGAAGAAGTCTGTGAGGTGCAAGGATTGACTCGTTCGGGAAGATGTTTTACTCCCGAAGAGTTAAGAAAAACTAAAAATAATCCAACACCAATAAAGAAAGCTGTGACGGAAGAAGAAGCGGAAGAGTTTTTAAGAAAAATGAAGCTCCATGACTATTCTGTTGTGGATCAACTGAAGAAGACGCCCGCTCAAATTTCATTATTGTCATTACTGATCAATTCAGAGGAGCACCGTCTGGCTTTGATGAAAATCCTGAATGAGGCTCACGTTCCTGATAAAATCTCTGTAAATCATTTGGGAAGAATAACCAACAGAATCTTTGAGGCGAACAGAATTACATTTTCTGATGATGAATTGCCTGTGGAAGGGACTGAGCAAAACAGAGCTCTTTACATCACCGTGAAATGTGAAAACTCCGTAGTAACCCGGGTATTGGTTGACAACGGGTCAAGTGCAAACATCTGCCCTCTCTTCACTTTAAGCAAATTGAAAATCAAAGAGGAGAGGATCCAGAAGAATAGCATTTGCGTACGGGGGTTTGACGGTGGAAGCAGAGATTCATTTGGAGACATAGTGTTGGAACTGACAATAGGGCCAGTTGAATTCACGATGGAGTTTCAAGTACTGGACATAACTGTTTCTTATAATTTGTTGTTGGGTCGACCATGGATCCATGCTGCTAAAGCAGTCCCGTCAACACTACACCAGGCGGTCAAGTTTGAATGGGATCATCAAGAAATAGTTGTGCATGGGGAAGAAAGTTTAAATGCTCACAGCAGTGCCATTGTACCGGTCGAGGGAATAGAAAATGACCAGGGACCATGGGTATACCAAGTGTCCGATACAGTGTCGGTAGAGAAAATTCCAGAGGGGAAGTACCTTCCGAATCCAAAGATAACCTCTGCATCAGTCATGGTAGCCTATGAAATGTTAAAAAATGGTTTTATACCCGGCAAAGGTCTGGGCTCATCTTTGCAAGGAATTATACAACCAGTATCTCTCCCCGAGAACTGGGGAACATTTGGTTTGGGATTCATACCCACTGTCACCGACGTGAGAAAGGCCAGAAAGCTGAAACAAAAGGCATGGGTTATTCCAAAACCAGTCCCACATCTATCAAAGTCTTTTGTCAAGACCGGTGCTAAAAATCGCCCGATAACAACAATTCCTAAATCTCTGGTCAATCCTGAGGAGGAATTAATTGAAAGATTCGAGAAATTGTTTGACGATGTGAATATGGTGGAAAGCGGGGAAGGTTGTAGCAACGCAGAAGTTCAATTCGTTGGGCCAAAAACAAAGCTTAATAATTGGAAAGCCACTCCTCTCCCCATTCGAAAGGAGTCTTGGTAGTTTATTTTTGATTTTCCTTCAGTTTGTTTGGGTTACCTCAGGGTTGTAATCCCAATGCTTATCTTACAGTTTGTTTGAAGTGTGCAAACCTTGTTATCTTTCATCATCCAATAAAATACAGTTTCCTTTTTCATTATCATTCCTGATAGTTTTCTTTTCCTTTTCTTCTTTTTCTGTACAGTTCTTTTTACGCTGGCTCTAGTGATATGGCATGCATGAGGAATCCTCAGCCCAGTCTTAAAAATCAATCTGGTTCCGAAATAATAATTCAAGAAATATATTGTGATTATGAATCAGAATATGATGAAGATGAGGCTTTTGAAGAGATTAGTAAAGAGTTAATTCACTTTGAGGAAAAAACCAAACCTAACCTGAGTGATACCGAAGACATCAATATAGGGGACACGAATAATATTCGGGAAACTAAAATAAGCGTCCATCTCGAACCAAGGATCCGAGAAGAGTTAATTAAAGCACTCATAGAATTCAAAGATGTTTTTGCATGGTCATATGACGACATGCCGGGCTTGAGCACTGATTTAGTGGTTCACAAATTGCCCACCGATCCAATGGTGCCTCCTGTCAAGCAGAGGCTGAGAAAATTCAAGCCTGATATGAGTGTGAGAATTAAGGAAGAAATCACCAAACAGTTGGAAGCAAAGGTCATTCGAGTCACTCGATATCCTGTTTGGTTAGCTAATATCGTTCCTGTACCAAAGAAAGACGGCAAAATTAGAGTATGCGTCGACTACCGCAATCTCAATAAAGCAAGTCCAAAGGATAATTTCCCATTACCCAATATCCATATTTTGATCGATAATTGCGCCAAGCATGAGATAGGATCTTTCGTGGATTGTTATGCCGGGTATCATCAAATTCTAATGGATGAAGAAGATGCAGAAAAGACGACATTCATCACACCATGGGGAACTTATTGCTACCGGGTAATGCCATTCGGTTTGAAGAACGCCGGAGCAACTTACATGAGAGCAATGACCACAGTGTTTCATGATATGATACACAAGGAGATTGAGGTATACGTGGACGATGTGATCATAAAATCAAAGCATCAGGCCAACCACGTTGGGGATTTGAGGAAATTCTTCTTAAGACTTCGCAGGTACAACCTCAAGATTAACCCTGCCAAATGCGCATTTGGAGTTCCATCTGGAAAGTTGCTGGGATTCATAGTCAGTTGGCGAGGTATCGATTTAGACCCATCAAAAATCAAAGCCATCCAAAAATTGCCACCTCCAAGGAACAAAACTAAACTAATGAGTTTGTTGGGGAGGTTGAATTACATCAGCAGGTTTATTGCTCAGCTCACAACAACCTGTGAGCCTATTTTCAAATTGTTGAAAAAGGATGTTGCGGTCAAATGGACCGATGAGTGTCAAGAGGCGTTTGATAAGATAAAAGGATACCTGTCGAACCCACCCGTGCTGGTCCCGCCAGAGCTAGGAAGACCTCTGATTCTTTACTTGACGGTTTTGGAAAATTCATTTGGTTGTGTATTGGGGCAACATGACCTCACCGGCAGAAAAGAACAGGCCATCTACTACCTTAGCAAGAAATTCACAGCTTATGAGGTTAAGTACACTCATCTAGAAAAGACATGTTGCGCCTTAACTTGGGTAGCTCAGAAGTTGAAACACTATTTGTCGTCCTACACTACTTACCTCATTTCGCGTTTGGATCCGTTGAAATATATTTTTCAAAAGCCTATGCCAACAGGGAGACTTGCAAAGTGGCAGATATTGCTCACAGAATTTGACATTATCTATGTGACTCGGACTGCATTGAAAGCCCAAGCGTTGGCCGATCATTTAGCTGAAAACCCGGTCGATGAGGAGTACGAGCCATTGAAAACCTATTTTCCCGATGAAGAAATAATGCATATCGATGAGATGGAGCAAATTGAAAAACCTGGCTGGAAACTTTTCTTTGATGGGGCCGCTAACATGAAATGAGTCGGGATAGGAGCTGTAATCATTTCTGAAACAGGGCATCACTATCCTGTTAAGGCTCAACTACGATTTTATTGCACCAATAATATGGCTGAATATGAAGCTTGTATTTTGGGGTTAAGGATAGCCGCAGACATGGGTATCCAGGAAATCTTAGTCATGGGAGATTCAGATCTTCTGGTATATCAAATTCAAGGAGAATGGGAAACCCGAGACTTGAAGCTCATACCATACCGACAATGTCTACATGATCTTTGTCAGCGATTTCGATCAGTGGAGTTCCGGCATATTCCAAGGATCCATAATGAGGTTGCCGATGCATTGGCTACCCTGGCATCAATGTTGCACCATCCGGACAAAGCTTATGTGGATCCATTACATATTCAAGTCCACGATCAGCACGCTTACTGCAATATGGTTGAAGAGGAATTTGACGGTGAACCGTGGTTCCACGACATCAAGGAGTATATAAGAATGGGGATATATCCAGCACAAGCCACAGGGGATCAAAAGAGAACCATTAGGCGATTGGCAAATGGATTCTTCTTAAGCGGAGGAGTTTTGTATAAAAGAACACCAGACCTTGGATTATTAAGATGCATAGATGCCCGACAAGCTACGGCTGTCATGTCTGAAGTACATTCGGGAGTTTGCGGACCCCGCATGAGCGGATATGTGTTGGCAAAGAAAATCCTCCGAGCTGGTTACTATTGGCTTACCATGGAGCGAGATTGTATCAGTTTTGTGCGCAAGTCTCATCAATGCCAGATACACTGGGATTTGATTCATTCTCCACCATCTGAGTTGCACACAATGTCGGCACCATGGCCCTTCGTCGCCTGGGGCATGGATGTGATTGGACCAATTGAGCCGGCAGCATCCAATGGGCACAGGTTCATTCTGGTAGCCATTGATTATTTTACCAAATGGGTTGAGGCCAAAACATTCAAATCAGTGACCAAGAAAGCTGTGGTCGATTTTGTCCACTCAAATATCATATGTCGATTCGGAATCCCAAAGGTGATCATCACAGATAACGGTGCTAATCTTAACAGTAACTTAATGAAGGAAGTATGTCAACAGTTTAAGATTACACATCGCAACTCTACCCCATATCGGCCCAAGGCGAATGGAGCAGTCGAGGCAGCCAACAAAAACATAAAGAAGATACTTCGGAAAATGGTAGAAGGTTCAAGACAATGGCACGAAAAACTACCATTTGCGTTATTGGGATATCGCACTACTGTTCGCACTTCAGTAGGAGCAACTCCTTATTTGTTGGTATATGGCACTGAGGCAGTAATTCCTGCAGAAGTTGAAATTCCTTCCCTTCGGATCATCGCCGAAGCTAAGATTGATGATGATGAATGGGTCAAAACCTGTCTGGAACAGTTAAACTTGATTGATGAAAAACGATTGGCCGCAGTATGTCATGGCCAATTGTATCAAAGAAGAATAGCAAGAGCATACAACAAAAAGGTGCGTCCCCAGAAGTTTGAAGTGGGTCAACATGTGCTGAAACGTATTCTTCCACATCAGGTTGAGGCAAAAGGCAAATTTGCCCCGAATTGGCAAGGACCATTCATCGTGACCAGAGTATTATCCAATGGTGCATTATGTTTAACAAATATTGAAGGCAAATGCATAGACATGGCTATCAATTCTGATGTGGTAAAGAGATATTATGCATGATTTTTTGGTATAATTATTAAATGTTTGTATTCGGCATTATTTCGAAGATTGGGATGACAAAGGCAATTTATTCTGCTATCCAAACACTGTACCCTTTGTTTTCCCCCTTTGAACCACATTCGTTTCTTTCTTGCCCTCTCTTGGAATCGATGAAAGTCAAATAAAAATAAAAAAATAAAAAAAATAGAAAATCACTATTATAGTAGTGAACTACGTTTGACCTGATTCCTCAAAGAAGGATACGTAGGCGCCTCACGGCTCGGTCATAGGGTGCACGATATGCACAAAAAGAAACATCAAGAGACACCAATCAAGAAACTGGGACAGAAATTGTATTGGAAATAAGAAAAGGATTCCAAGAGTTGTAATTTTAAACCTATATCAAAACTGTTTAACTTTTGATACCTTTCCATTCCAACCACATACCAAAAAGACCTTTCGATCAATCTTAGAAAAATGCCGAATCGAGCAAATGAAGATGGTTCATAACACTCCGGTCCAAACAAGAAAAGAAAGTAAAAATGAGAGAGTCTTATAGGTGAAAACCCACACGGGCACCATAAGATGACGAAAGTTGAGAAAATAAAATGAGAGAGTCTTATTGGTGAAAACCTTCGTGGGCACCATAAGGCGAAAAAGGATAAAGAAATAAACAAATGAGGAAGGTTTGCCGGTGAAAACTCTTTTAGATACAGCAACCCAAATAAGGTTTGTAAATTGGCAAAAGAAAATTGGGTTATGGAAATTTTGGGAAAACAAAATGAAACAATTGAAAGGAGATTGATTAAAAGACTGGGTTGATTAATCCAAAATGCATACCATGATCATTGGTGCCAGTGACTCCAATCAGATAAGTCCTTTATTCTTTCTCCAACAGTCATCCAAATTTGGATTTTTCTTTTCATTTTAGATTGTCGAAATCGTCATGTTTTCGTCACTAATAATCTTACTCTTCTAAAGCTTTTAAGATGAGTTTTGTTCCAAACAAATAAGAAGGAATGTCAAGGTATACTACCAAAACTCAAGGTTGCATAGGACAAAAATACGGCCATGATGGGCAGGAGGTAATAGGATAAAAAATAAGATATGGGTGTAAGAAAAGTGGAATCAAAAGTGGATCAGCAATGTCAGGAGAGACATATGATTACGGTTAAAAGGGTTTGAAGGAAAACAACAGTTGTTGATCCTATAGTTAAGGATCAATTACAAGGACAAAACAGTCTTTTCAACCATTCCAAGGCAATAAAACAAGATGAAGAGAAGCCCCACCGTCGGCAAGAATGCCCTGGTTAACCACCCTGCTTTAAACTAACAAAGTTTTCTTTGATTTGAAATAGGGGCAAAAACAACATTTGTGTCAGGAAACACCCGGTGAAGAATTAAAAAAGAAATCAGGCGTCCACCTGGAGAATGAGGATGAAGAATTAAAGAAGAAATCAGGCGTCCACCTGGAGAATGAGGATGAAGATTTAAAGAAGAAATCAGGCGTCCACCTGGAGAATAAGGATGAAGAATTAAAGAAGAAATCAGGCGTCCACCTGGAGAATGAGGATGAAGAATTAAAGAAGAAATCAGGCATCCACTTGGAGAATGAGGATGAAAAATTTAAGAAGAAGTCAGGCGTCCACCTGGAGAATGAGGATGAAGAATTGAAGAAGAAATCAGGTGTCCACCTGGAGAATGAGGATGAAGAATTCAAGAAGAAGTCAGGCGTCCACCTGGAGAATGAGGATGAAGAATTGAAGAAGAAATCAGGCGTCCACCTGGAGAATGAGGATGAAAAATTGAAGAAGAAATCAGGCGTCCACCTGAAGAATGAGGATGAAGAAGTGAAGAAGAAATCAGGCGTCCACCTGGAGAATGAGGATGAAGAATTAAAGAAGAAATCAGGCGTCCACCTGGAGAATAAGGGAATACAATTGAAGGATCAGCAGTCAGGCGCCCACCTGAAAAATAGAATGGCAATGTAGTTTGACATTACGGGTTGAAGTCAAAAGCCCGCCCATATGAGAAAGGAGCACACGTAAAGTCAATAAAGCAGAAGAGTCCAACCAAATCCCCAGCAAGAAACAACAAGAGTCCCAAATAAATAAAGGAAATACGAGACACAATGAAAGGAAATGCGGAACAAGTCAGAAGCAAAAGATGCCCAAAAGTCACCAAGACATCAAGACAACAAGAAACGCAAGGGCAGGATCTAGATAAGATTCTGTAATTCATATACCATAGTCTAGTTTAGCTTTTGTTTTACCTTTGAAGCAAGGTGTAATAAGGAGGTCAGCAAGCAGTAAAAGCAGCACAAAACAACAGTAACATCACAGTCCCACGGTAGTCCCAACTACCCAAAACTTCCCGAACTACATTGACCTGATTCCTTTATAGCCAAGGATATGTAGGAAACCTTTGAAGCATAGGTTCGGTCAAATCTTTCAAAAAATGCTTCTCACAGAGTATTCGAACATGCAAAAATCACTCGTATCCGCTCACTTTATCTTTGCACGCAAACTCTTCGAGTTTCCGCACAAAGAGGGGCAGCTGTGAGCACGTGAATTTTGCCTCACGAACAATACTCTAAAATAAATCAAAAATAAAACAAAATTCTCTTAGTATGCAATTTTTAGAATTTATGTGATGTTTATTAATTGTTTGTGTTTTGTCCGTAAATGTTTGCTTTGTTATAATTAAACAAAACTAAAATAAAAATACATGTTTCATGCATATCTAGGTTTTAATTATGCATTTAAGAATTAAAAAGGAAAAACACAAAAAAATATGAATTTATTCTTTTTTTTTGTTATTTAAATTATGTCATTGTGGGATTAATGTTTTGTTTATGTGTTAATAGTTGTTAAAAAAGTAATTAATTTTTTTTGTAAAGAGTAATTTTGTTTTTATAATTAAAATTAGGATTTTTATAATTAGAAATAAAATTAGGAAATGGAAAATAATTTATAAAAGGTAAAAAATCGGACCTGGATTGAAATCCAGGCCCAAACAAAATCACTTCCCCACAGCCCAGTCCAAACAACCCCAGGTCCGGTCCAATTCAAAACCAATACCAAACGACGACGTTTGGTCATATTTCATCAAAGGCCGTTGGATCAAATCCATCCAACGGCTAAGATCCCACACCCTTTACCCGGAACCCTCTACCCGACCCATTGCCCCGATCCAACCCTTTCCCTCAACTTAAACCAAACGACGTCGTTTGGTTAAGTGAACTGATCCTGACCGTGTATCTTACTTGATCGGATGGTCAATATCCATCCACCCCATCCCTATATAAATCCAAATCCCTACCCCGACCCCCTAACTAAACACCCCCTCTCTACTGTTCATCGTCCTCTCCGAAATCACACCCCTAACCCTAGCCGCCTTAACTCTCCATCGCCTGAAACCCGGCGGCAACAACGCCGCCGGTCACCACCTGAACACCCTCGACTCCTCACAACCCCCTCTTTACGGATCTGGTGTCAGTTTCCTTCGAATCAGGCCCCAACTCTTCGAATCTTAAATCGAATGTTGGCCTGAAAACCTTATCTTCTCCAATGGTCTCCAAATTAACACCACAACTTCCCCTAACTACCATCACTACGGATCTGTTAGTAGCATGGTTCGAATCCTCCTGGAATTGCTCGAATCTTCATTTGAAGATTCGAGTGAAACCGGACCCTATCCCAACCTGCCTTAAACTCACACCAGTTATCCACATGATCCCCCTCGTGCCTAGAACACCATTGGCTTGATTCGAATATACCTAGAAATGTTCGGATTTGAAATAAAAAAAAATCTGAAACCCTAAAAATTTCCAGTCATGGAATTTTTCCAATTCAAGTGAGGGATTGAGGTCTAAGAGACTTTAATCGAGGTATTCTCAATTGAGAATACTTCGAATAAAGTCTGTTCAGCCTCAAAAAGGTCCTAATCCAAGTTGAGTCTGAGTCCGTGTAAATTTAAAGATTCAGAGGTATTTTTCCTATTTTCTTTTATTTCCTACATGTATTGTTGTTTGTTTCAGTAACCTGTGTAATTTTTCATATTTTTGTTTATTTAATTCTGTGATTCTGTCTCATACCTGTCTATTTGATCAAATAAGTGAATTGTTTCTGTTGGTTATGTTTGTTTACAATGTGTGTAATCGACTCGATTAAGTTCGTCGATTAGTTATATTATAAAATCTTGTTTCTGAAAATGCTGTTTGAAATGATCTGTTTATCTGTTTATAAATTGATTGTTGGCAAATGTTGTAGATAATCAGTTTGATTAATACTCGTCAATTAAATCATCCTTGTTTATAGTTCAATAAGTTCATCAAAAGGATGATGTGTAGTGTTGATTTCTAAGCATTAAGTTTCAGGGCATTGTCAGTATATTGACAATGCTCCTGTATTTGTTTGGATCTTAGTTCAATGTTGAAATTCAGTTTAAATTGTTATGCTGAATTCAGTATAATGTTATTGTGATGTTGGGTTTGAATTCAAGTTTACAAGGGTTGGTTAGATACAACTGTGTTAGGAGGTTGATAGGATTGGTTATAGCTGTTTAATTCAGAAAGATAATCAAGTTTGAACAGATTTTAAAATTTGTTTTGTATCAGATTCTGATTTCTTTGAGGGCAGTAATAACAGTAGGCTTTCAGGGGTACTATTGGGAATGAAACAGTGAGGGTAGTAGTGTGCTGATAGTGGAGTGTTAATGGCTCTTATTTAATGTAATAATGGGAAACAAAGGGTAATGGGAGTGCTGAAAATCAGGAAAAAAGATTTGTAATGGGATTTAAAGTAGTTAAAAGCAGGTTTTGAATGGGATGTTCTGTTTTTTTAAAAAGAGAAGGGGTCCAGGCAGCACTGAAAGGAAAGGGGCAGACCTGTATAAATACAGGGACACACATTAAGGAAAGGGGAGAGATAGAAATAGATGAACACACACAGAAATACATATACACAGAGAGAGACAGAGAGAAAATCTGGACAGAAATTAAGAGAGGAAAAACACACAGAAGCAGAAAAAGAAATCTGATTCAAGAAAAATAAAGAAAACAGAAACAAAGAAAGAAAAATCAGAAGTAGGAAAAACAGATTTCTACAATAGAAGCTAGTGTTAAGGTTGAATTTCTGAGATTGAAATTTTCAGTTTGCCTTCTCCTAAGTCTTGAAAAATCAGAAATACTGTGTTTTTATCTGTCTGGATCTGTTCAAATCCCATTGTTGAGTTTAAAATCTGAAATTTCTTAAAGAGTCATTCTACGTTGCGTCTGGGTTCTCGGGTTCTGTATTGTTGTTCAAATCTGTTGAAACATTGGGGTTTTCTACTGGTTTTTGTTGCTGCTATTACTGCTGAAATTCACTTCTCCTTCCCTCATTTCCAGGTATATACTTTAAAACTCATGTTATGGAAAGCTTCAACCTTGCCAAATAAACGAAGTTTGGGATTATAATTATGTCATCTACTCTGTTAAGTCTATTAGCTTAAATTCTAGTTTGTTTTCAGTTGGCCAACATAGTAGTATGCTTGACATAAAGAATACTAGTTAATCATTTCCTTTTGAAGTTCGTATGGGAGTTGTAATAATGTTACCTATTTCAGAATTTCATTAAAAGTATAGTTATGATTGGATTGCCAAGATAGGAAAATATGGCATAAAGATTGGCCATTAACTAAGCTTTGTGGCATTGTTAGTTGAATAAAGAATAGTATAAAAATGTCAAAAACCATATTACTAGCTTATTCTAATATCTGGTTTAGTTGTGGATTGAATGATGTTAGTTGCAATTTATTCATATATGGCGTAATAATGTTTATGTTTATAATCAATAGTTGAAAGATGCATTAGTACAATCCGCTATGTTCACAATGTTGAAATATGGCGAATAATGTTGTATGCAATTTCCTCTTATTAAGTCAACAGGTAGATTAGTTCTCTTTCTTAATAACAAATGGCCTAGGAATTTATACAATGCGTAAAGTTAGTAGTAATAGTTCGCATAGATTGAGAATAAAAATCGGTTTGATTATGTATATCCCAAACTCAATCATAAGCAGAATTAATAAAAAATAATTAGGCCTATCAGATTAGGAACAAGCAATGTAGAAGGAGATTAGATTTATAATGTGTAACAATTTTAAGAATGTAAAATAACATTCGTTACAAATAGAGTAATGAAAATTCTTCGAAAATATCACCTCCTTTCATGAATCAATTTTTTTTAGTTTCATACGCCATTCACATTTTGAGTATACATATACGAGAAAAATGGTAGTATTAATCACACTTTGTTTATTTTACTCTTTAAGTTTAAATGGCTTGGAGGAATATAATTTATACGCAAAAAAATATAATTTGTGGTCAACACTCAATAATTTGTGAATTCTTTTCGAGTAATTTAGAGGCGTCTCAAATAGTGATTTACCATGACTTTCACATAAAAATATATGGATGTAATAAACAATTTGTGAAAAAATTTATACTACCATCAAGAATATTTTTGTGATTAGGGATACGTTCGCGTGACCTGATTATATTTCTAAAAGCAATTCGGATTATGCGTTCGCGCAACTTCGTGTGAACATTTAATAAAAAGGGATTTTTCGGAGAATATCAAATTAATTTCATAAAAACCCGAGATGTGCGGTTCACTATTTAATCAATACAAGAGCGACAAATGTCTTAATTTTATTCTAAGCACGATTTCAAACATATGATTTTTATAATAAAAAAAAATATATTGCCAACCCTATTGTGTACATGTATGCGTGGCACGATGCTCTACATTTATAAAAGGTATATAATACGAATATACGTACTTGTGATTCGTTTATATAATTGTAAACAATCTAAACAAAAAGCGGTAATAAAATCAAGCAACAAGAAAAAGGTATTTAGTAAATCAAGATAATTAAGCCAAATATAAAAATGGTTAAGCGACCGTGCTAGAACCACGGAATTCGGGAATGCCTAACACCTTCTCCCGAATTAATAGAATTCCTTACTCAGGATTTCTGGTTCGCAAAATAACAAACAGAGTCATATTCTCCTCGATTCAGGGATTAAAACCGGTGACTTGGGATGCCTTAAAATTCCCAGGTGGCGACTCTAAAACAAACAAGTAAATCCCGTCTCGACTGTCCTTCAATTGGAGAAAACTCCCCCACGCGCCCCCGCGGGCGCAGTAAAAAGGAGGTGTGACAGCTCTGGCGACTCTGCTGGGGACAAAAGTGAAAACTGTAACCCAGAACCACTGGTTCAGGGTTTAAAGAATTCGAGCTTAAAATAACTGTTATAGTTGGATTTATTTATTATATGATTTTCACACATTTATGCTTAATATGCTAAATGTTGCTTTTACCGCTTTAATATTATTTGAATTGTGAATATATACAATTGCTACGAAACCCCCTTCTTTCTGAGTCTTCTGAATTTATGGTGCACACGTGCGCGTGGCCCACCTTTCTGTTAAAGGTCATACCAAATAAGACGAAGTTGGGACAAGTAACTAGGCCGGGTAGACTTTCGTGCTCCCGGTACGTTGCCCCCACTTCGGCTCAAACTGTCCGTTTGGGTGAGCCAGGTTTAGAACAATATGCCTCAGGTTTTTCACCTAGAATAACTCAGCCATGTACCGGATCCCTAGTAGGAACGTCTATTTGCATCATGTACATTTGGCCTTGGAGACTCAACACAGGGGTTGGGTCTGTCTAGGACAGGTGAACCCAAGATGAAAAGACTATCCTGATGCATCCTACTTGCTACGTGTGCATTCATTTGCCTCGGATTTTCTTGTTGACCAACTTAATTGAAATCATTGTGAGAGCCGAGGAATAAAATGGGTTGTTTTAGAAAATTCCCAAAAATAGTTTTAAATCTTGAAAAAAAGTGTTAAATAAATAAAAATGTTTTTTATGAGTGTATATTTTCAAAATGAGTCTTGATTTTGTTAAAATTAAATTTCAGATACAAAATGAGCACCACACAAACCCCCCCGTCCACGAATACAGACGAGTTTCTATTTCAGCTTCAAATGTGGTGGTATGAGTTAGGCGAAGATGGTCAAAAATGGGTCATTAAGCATTTGGGAAATATCACAGATATTATGAAAGTTAAACCACGTGACGATCTGATTGCGGCGTTAGTAACTTTTTGGGACCCTGTTCACAATGTCTTTCGTTTCTCAGATTTCGAGCTTACTCCTACATTAGAAGCGATAGCTGGATATGCTGGTTTTGACGGAAGTCTAAGAAATCGAAACCTGATATTCACAAAGGCTCCCTCGGTACATCGATTCTTCGGTCTTCTGAACATCAGTAATCAAATCAGGAAAAGCAATGTCATCAACGGATGTTGTTCTTTCAACTTCTTGTATTCAAGGTTCGGAAAGCCAGATGGATTTGAAATTCATGAGAAAGGCCTTACTAACAAGCAAAACAAAGACACCTGGCAGATTCACCGTCGCTTCGCCTTCATGGTGGCTTTTCTAGGAATCATGGTCTTCCCAAACAAAGAGCGAACAATTGATATTCGCACAGCGAAAGTTATACAGGTCCTCACCACCAAGGAAAATCACACCCTTGTCCCGATCATTCTCTCAGACATTTATCGGGCGTTGACCTTATGTAAATCAGGGGCAAAGATCTTCGAAGGGTGCAAAATTTTGTTGCAAATGTGGATGATTGAACATCTCCAACATCACCCCAAGTTCATACAGTATGGTCCAAGCCATGATAATTTCATCGAGAGTTATGAAGAAAGAGTAAAAGATTATAAGTCTCCAGAAGGGATCGAAGCCTGGGTATCTCATCTAAGATCATTAACGGCAAGTCAAATTGAGTGGACTTTTGGATGGCTCCCGGTGAGGGAAGTGATACACATGTCAACCTCGAATAGTTATTTGCTACTATTGGGATTGAGAAGCATCCAGCCATATGCGCCACTAAGAGTTCTAAGACAACTAGGGAGATACCAAGTAGTTCCTGATGATGAAGATTTGAGTATGCAAGTAATCGAATTACACCCTGAAGCCACTATTCCCGAGGCTCTAATTCAGCAGATGTGGAATGGATGTCGATACTTGAAAAGTGATACTCAAGTCCCAGACACTACAAGGGGCGAGATAAATCCAGGATATGCAAGGTGGTTTGAAAAACGGTTTCGCGTGGATGATGTACGAGAACCCGAGCTAAGAAGGCCAACAAAAAGACCCCATGTTCAAACCTTTAATGATAAAATCCAAGAGCGGTTGATTTGGGGAGAAAAATAAAAAGGGTACAAAGCAACTATCCATGCCCTAAAGGAAAATCTGAGGAGCCTCAGTCTGGAGAAAGATTTGCAGGCACAGGAAGCAGAAGGCGAGAAGAAGAGTCTGGCCTGTGAGAATAAAAACCTTCACGCTCAATTTCAAAAAAATAAAGAAAGCTTCCGAAACACCAATGAGGAGTTGGAAGGATCAAAAAATCATCGCCAATCTTTTGGAAAAAATGCAAGATGGTGATTCCATTTTGGCTAAAACTGAAAAGGCATTGAGCAAAGCTGAAGAAAGAGTCCAACAATTAAACGAAGAGGCCAGATCTAATAAGGAACGCCAAGTAAGGCAATCCGAAGAAGACATGGCACAATTCAAGAAGGAGAAAGACCGTTGGATGCATTCAGAAACCCAACTTCATGCACAGTTAGAAGAAGCAAGAAGGTACAACAGGGAACATCAACATGCGGACATCGACAGAGAAAGAGCACAGGCAAGACTAGAGCAGGCCAGACTCCGAGCTCTATTAGAGTCAGCTCTAGATCGTGAAGACCGTATCAGAGATATAGCCACCACTCGCCAGCAGCAATTGCAGAACCAAGACCAACGTCTCCAAGATTTCAGGGCACAAATCCACGACCTGGCGGTCTACACCTCTCAAAGTAATGTAAACTGCCAAGGAATGGATTATGAAAGGTTTACAGAGCATGCACCTATTTTTGCCCGTCATCTGGCAATGGAGTTAGAAAGGATGTATCGTACGCTGGGAGGTCATCCAGGTCAAGCCCCACATTGAGCAGATAATCCAATGATTGACAAAAAAGTGGAAAGTGGAGCATGATGAGATATGTTAAGAGTTGTGTCTTTTATTTTGATTTGGGTGTGTGTGTTCCAGACCATTTTCTTATAAGGTTTTCAAATGTAATGTCTGTTCCATCTTTGTATTATTTTCAAGAATAAATAAAAGTGTTTGCCTTACGTCCGAACTACGCAAGGTCTGATTCATGCGGGGGCATGATACGTAGGCAATCTCTATAAGATTCGACCATAATAAAAAAATATATATAAGAAAATAAAATAAAATAAGAGTGAACAACAATAAAAGACCAAGAAAAGCTGGGATGACACAAGCAGCCAAGCAAATGCATAATAGAAATGGGTTATTTGTCTAGGAGCATTGCATCTCAACGTGTAATTATATATGTGTTAAACTCTCAAAACTAACAAGTTTGCTCATTTCCAGAATTCAAGCAGTTAGTTTCTCTAAAGAGTATACTGGCATATTATCATTATCACACGAGATCAAAAGGACCAATACCCGAAAGTATGTCTATCCCAGATGTTGACACAGGTATTGAGCTAGAGGAGATGGATGTCGGGAAAATGAAAGAAGAGATGTTTAAACTCAAGCAGCAAATGGCTGAAATGTACCAGGCCTGGTCTACAGGGCAGTCACCCCCATCTTACTCAACTAACCCTGCTCCATCAATGGCCCAAACTCAGGATAATCTTACCACTGAATTATCCCCAAATTTCCCCATCTACCAACACTACCGAGGCACCACCTCTCAGATACCGCAGTCTCCCCCTCCTAAACCAGTTCCATACTTTCCTCCACCTGTAACTCCTGTCTTTGTGACACCTCCCACAGCTACACTCCACAAATCTCCTAGTGAGCCTACATTCCAGGCCCAGGACAACCAATATTACCCCCGGAGCCCACCCTCAAAGCCTCCGAAATCCATTCAACTACTCCTCGTTTTGACCTCCCAACCGAAATTGACAAGCCAGCCAAATATGCTGAACAAGAAGAGATGTTCAGGAAGGTCAAAAGCCTAGAACAATCGTTCCGAGACATGCGAGGGTTAGGTGGGCAAGTCAGTGTAGCATACAAGGATTTGTGCTTGTTCCCAAATGTACAATTACCACTTGGCTTCAAGATGCCTAAATTTGACCTATACAATGGGCACGGCGACCCAGTAGCCCACTTAAGAGGTTTCTGCAGCAAGATGCGAGGAGCTGGGGGAAAGGACGAATTATTGATGGCTTACTTCAGTCAAAGTTTAAGCGGATCAGCTTTGGAGTGGTATACACGCCAGGACCATGGGAGATGGTACACCTGGGATGACCTGGCACAGGCATTTGCATACCATTTCCAATACAATCTGGAAATCATCCCAGATCGACTATCTTTGACAAAATTTGAGAAAAAACACAATGAAAGTTTCAGAGAGTATGGCTTCCGGTGGAGAGAACAGGCAGCAAGAGTGGATCCTCCTATGAAGGAGAGTGAAATGGTAGACTACTTCCTTCAAGCCTTGGAACCAACTTACTATGCCCATTTGGTTTCAGCGGTAGGAAAATCATTCAACGAAGTAGTGAAGATGGGAGGTATGGTGGAAGAAGGCCTCAAGACAAATAAAATCATGAGCTATTCGGCTATTAAGGCAACTACTCAAGCTATTCAAGGCGGGGTAGGAGGAATTGGAAGAAAGAAAAGGGAGGAAGCAGCGGTAATTGATTCAGGAACTTGGTCGGGATCCAGAGGTTCACCTCCTTACTATTATCAACTTCGACCTCACCAATCAACTCACCACCACAATTCACCTCAACACTACTATCACCCTTCGGAACCTCAGTTTTCCATCAACCATGCACAAGCATACAATCATCCACCTGCTCACGCTAATTGGCGTGCTCCTGTCATACCAAGTACCTACCCTTATCCGCGAGCTCACTCCGGACCAGGTTTCAGATCTAGTCCAGTATTCAGGGGTGAAAGGGGGCAGAAAAAGAAAACCTACACTCCATTGGGAGAGTCCTACACTAGTCTGTTCCACAGGCTGAGACAACTGGACATGTTAAGACCAATACAATCCAAGCTACCCAATCCTCCTCCAAAGAATCTGGATTACACCATTAGCTGTGAGTATTGTTCCGGTACACCAGGCCATGATACGGAAAAATGCTGGCATTTAAAAAATGCAATATAAGAGCTGATTGATACTAATAAAATCGAGGTTCAAACCCCCGAAGCTCCCAATATCAACAGAAATCCAATGCCAGCCCATCAGGAGGCTAATATGATAGAAATAGTACAGGTTGATGGGGAGACAAAGAAGCCGTCACAAACTGTCATGATGATCAGGTCTCATGAAGCCAAGCCAGATAAGCAGTTAACAGAGGAGAAGCCGGTACCTAAGCAGAACAGAAATGGTGATGAACCATCTGTGGTAGTCGAGAAGGGATCTTCGAGCAAAGTTGCCACAAAGCAAGAAAGGCCGAAAGTGATAGTACCAGGGATTGCCAGCAAACCCATTGTAGTCGTGGAAGGAGCCCGTATAGATCGGGTTATTATCAAACCTGTAACCCAGCTACCAGTGATCAACAACAAGGCCATTCCATGGAACTATGAACGGGTGACTGTAATGTACAAGGGAAAAGAAGTCAAGGAAGAAGTCTGTGAGGTGCAAGGCTTGACTCGTTCGGGAAGATGTTTTACTCCCGAAGAGTTAAGAAAAACTAAAAATAATCCAACACCAATAAAGAAAGCTGTGACGGAAGAAGAAGCGGAAGAGTTTTTAAGAAAAATGAAGCTCCATGACTATTCTGTTGTGGATCAACTGAAGAAGACGCCCACTCAAATTTCATTATTGTCATTACTGATCCATTCAGAGGAGCACCGTCTGGCTATGATGAAAATCCTGAATGAGGCTCACGTTCCTGATAAAATCTCTATAAATCATTTGGGAAGAATAGCCAACAGAATCTTTGAGGCGAACAGAATTACATTTTCTGATGATGAATTGCCTGTGGAAGGGACTGAGCACAACAGAGCTCTTTACCTCACCGTGAAATGTGAAAACTCCATAGTAACCCGGGTATTGGTTGACAACGGGTCAAAAGTGCAAACATCTGCCCTCTCTCCACTTTAAGCAAAGTGAAAATCAAAGAGGAGAGGATCCAGAAGAATAGCATTTGCGTACGGGGGTTTGACGGTGGAAGCAGAGATTCATTTGGCGACATAGTGTTGGAACTGACAATAGGGCCAGTTGAATTCACGATGGAGTTTCAAGTACTGGACATAACTGTTTCTTATAATTTGTTGTTGGGTCGACCATGGATCCATGCTGCTAAAGCAGTCCCGTCAACACTACACCAGGCGGTCAAGTTTGAATGGGATCATCAAGAAATAGTTGTGCATGGGGAAGAAAGTTTAAATGCTCACAGCAGTGCCATTGTACCGGTCGAGGGAATAGAAAATGACCAGGGACCATGGGTATACCAAGTGTCCGATACAGTGTCGGTAGAGAAAATTCCAGAGGGGAAGTACCTTCCGAATCCAAAGATAACCTCTGCATCAGTCATGGTAGCCTATGAAATGTTAAAAAATGGTTTTATACCCGGCAAAGGTCTGGGCTCATCTTTGCAAGGAATTATACAACCAGTATCTCTCCCCGAGAACTGGGGAACATTTGGTTTGGGATTCATACCCACTGTCACCGACGTGAGAAAGGCCAGAAAGCTGAAACAAAAGGCATGGGTTCTTCCAAAACCAGTCCCACATCTATCAAAGTCTTTTGTCAAGACCGGTGCTAAAAATCGCCCGATAACAACAATTCCTAAATCCCTGGTCAATCCTGAGGAGGAATTAATTGAAAGATTCGAGAAATTGTTTGACGATGTGAATATGGTGGAAAGCGGGGAAGGTTGTAGCAACGCAGAAGTTCAATTCGTTGGGCCAGAAACAAAGCTTAATAATTGGAAAGCCACTCCTCTCCCCATTCGAAAGGAGTCTTGGTAGTTTATTTTTGATTTTCCTTCAGTTTGTTTGGGTTACCTCAGGGTTGTAATCCCAATGCTTATCTTACAGTTTGTTTGAAGTGTGCAAACCTTGTTATCTTTCATCATCCAATAAAATACAGTTTCCTTTTTCATTATCATTCCTGATAGTTTTCTTTTCCTTTTCTTCTTTTTCTGTACAGTTCTTTTTACGCTGGCTCTAGTGATATGGCATGCATGAGGAATCCTCAGCCCAGTCTTAAAAATCAATCTGGTTCCGAAATAATAATTCAAGAAATATATTGTGATTATGAATCAGAATATGATGAAGATGAGGCTTTTGAAGAGATTAGTAAAGAGTTAATTCACTTTGAGGAAAAAACCAAACCTAACCTGAGTGATACCGAAGACATCAATATAGGGGACACGAATAATATTCGGGAAACTAAAATAAGCGTCCATCTCGAACCAAGGATCCGAGAAGAGTTAATTAAAGCACTCATAGAATTCAAAGATGTTTTTGCATGGTCATATGACGACATGCCGGGCTTGAGCACTGATTTAGTGGTTCACAAATTGCCCACCGATCCAATGGTGCCTCCTGTCAAGCAGAGGCTGAGAAAATTCAAGCCTGATATGAGTGTGAGAATTAAGGAAGAAATCACCAAACAGTTGGAAGCAAAGGTCATTCGAGTCACTCGATATCCTGTTTGGTTAGCTAATATCGTTCCTGTACCAAAGAAAGACGGAAAAATTAGAGTATGCGTCGACTACCGCAATCTCAACAAAGCAAGTCCAAAGGATAATTTCCCATTACCCAATATCCATATTTTGATCGATAATTGCGCCAAGCATGAGATAGGATCTTTCGTGGATTGTTATGCCGGGTATCATCAAATTCTAATGGATGAAGAAGATGCAGAAAAGACGGCATTCATCACACCATGGGGAACTTATTGCTACCGGGTAATGCCATTCGGTTTGAAGAACGCCGGAGCAACCTACATGAGAGCGATGACCACAGTGTTTCATGATATGATACACAAGGAGATTGAGGTATACGTGGACGATGTGATCATAAAATCAAAGCATCAGGCCAACCACGTTGGGGATTTGAGGAAATTCTTCTTAAGACTTCGCAGGTACAACCTCAAGCTTAACCCTGCCAAATGCTCATTTGGAGTTCCATCTGGAAAGTTGCTGGGATTCATAGTCAGTCGGCGAGGCATCGAGTTAGACCCATCAAAAATCAAAGCCATCCAAAAATTGCCACCTCCAAGGAACAAAACTGAAGTAATGAGTTTGTTGGGGAGGTTGAATTACATCAGCAGGTTTATTGCTCAACTCACAACAACCTGTGAGCCTATTTTCAAATTGTTGAAAAAGGATGTTGCGGTCAAATGGACCGATGAGTGTCAAGAGGCGTTTGATAAGATAAAAGGATACCTTTCAAACCCACTCGTGCTGGTCCCGCCAGAGCCAGGAAGACCTCTGATTCTTTACTTGACGGTCTTGAAAAATTCATTTGGTTGTGTATTGGGGCAACATGACCTCACCGGCAAAAAATAACAGGCCATCTACTACCTTAGCAAGAAATTCACAGCTTATGAGGTTAAGTACACTCATCTGGAAAAGACATGTTGTGCCCTAACGTGGGTAGCTCAGAAGTTGAAACACTATTTGTCGTCCTACACTATTTACCTCATTTCGCGTTTGGATCCGTTGAAATATATTTTTCAAAAGCCTATGCCAACAGGGAGACTTGCAAAGTGGCAAATATTGCTCACAGAATTTGACATTATCTATGTGACTCGGACTGCAATGAAAGCCCAAGCGTTGGCCGATCATTTAGCTGAAAACCCGGTCGATGAGGAGTACGAGCCATTGAAAACCTATTTTCCCGATGAAGAAATAATGCATATCGATGAGATGGAGCAAATTGAAAAACCAGGCTGGAAACTTTTCTTTGATGGGGCCGCTAACATGAAATGAGTCGGGATAGGAGCTGTAATCATTTCTGAAACAGGGCATCACTATCCTGTTACGGCTCAACTACGATTTTATTGCACCAATAATATGGCTGAATATGAAGCTTGTATTTTGGGGTTAAGGCTAGCCGCAGACATGGGTATCCAGGAAATCTTAGTCATGGGAGATTCGGATCTTCTGGTACATCAAATTCAAGGAGAATGGGAAACCCGAGACTTGAAGCTCATACCATACCGACAATGTCTACATGATCTTTGTCAGCGGTTTCGATCAGTGGAGTTCCGGCATATTCCAAGGATCCATAATGAGGTTGCCGATGCATTGGCTACCCTGTCAATGTTGCACCATCCGGACAAAGCTTATGTGGATCCATTACATATTCAAGTCCACGATCAGCACGCTTACTGCAATATGGTTAAAGAGGAATTTGACGGTGAACCATGGTTCCACGACATCAAGGAGTATATCAGAATGGGATATATCCAGCACAAGCCACAGGAGATCAAAAGAGAACCATTAGGCGATTGGCAAATGGATTCTTCTTAAGCGGAGGAGTTTTGTATAAAAGAACACCAGACCTTGGATTATTAAGATGCATAGATGCCCGACAAGCTACGGCTGTCATGTCTGAAGTACATTCGGGTGTTTGCGGACCCCGCATGAGCGGATATGTGTTGGCAAAGAAAATCCTCCGAGCTGGTTTCTATTGGCTTACCATGGAGCGAGATTGTATCAGTTTTGTGCGCAAGTGTCATCAATGCCAAATACACGGAGATTTGATTCATTCTCCACCATCCGAGTTGCACACAATGTCGGCACCATGGCCCTTCGTTGCCTGGGGCATGGATGTGATTGGACCAATTGAGCCGGCAGCATCCAATGGGCACAGGTTCATTCTGGTAGCCATTGATTATTTTACCAAATGGGTTGAGGCCAAAACATTCAAATCAGTGACCAAGAAAGCTGTGGTCGATTTTGTCCACTCAAATATCATATGTCGATTCGGAATCCCAAAGGTGATCATCACAGATAACGGTGCTAATCTTAACAGTAACTTAATGAAGGAAGTATGTCAACAGTTTAAGATTACACATCGCAACTCTACCCCATATCGGCCCAAGGCGAATGGAGCAGTCGAGGCAGCCAACAAAAACATAAAGAAGATACTTCGGAAAATGGTAGAAGGTTCAAGACAATGGCATGAAAAATTACCATTTGCGTTATTGGGATATCGCACTACTGTTCGCACTTCAGTAGGAGCAACTCCTTATTTGTTGGTATATGGCACTGAGGCAGTAATTCCTGCAGAAGTTGAAATTCCTTCCCTTCGGATCATCGCCGAAGCTAAGATTGATGATGATGAATGGGTCAAAACCCGTCTGGAACAGTTAAACTTGATTGATGAAAAATGATTGGCCGCAGTATGTGATGGCCAATTGTATCAAAGAAGAATAGCAAGAGCATACAACAAAAAGGTGCGTCCCCGGAAGTTTGAAGTGGGTCAACATGTGCTGAAACGTATTCTTCCACATCAGGTTGAGGAAAAAGGCAAATTTGCCCCGAATTGGCAAGGACCATTCATCGTGACCAGAGTATTTAATCAATACAAGAGCGACAAATGTTCTTAATTTTATTCTAAGCACGATTTCAAACATATGATTTTTATAATAAAAAATAAAAAAAATATATTGCCAACCCTATTGTGTACACGTATGCGTGGCACGATGCTCTACATTTATAAAAGGTATATAATACGAATATACGTACGCGCGACTCATTTATATAATTGTAAACAATCTAAATAAAAAGCGGTAATAAAATCAAGCAACAAGAAAAAGGTATTTAGTAAATCAAGATAATTAAGCCAAATATAAAAATGGTTAAGCGACCGTGCTAGAACCACGTAATTCGGGAATGCCTAACACCTTCTCCCGAATTAATAGAATTCCTTACTCAGGATTTCTGGTTCGCAAAATAACAAACATAGTCATATTCTCCTCGATTCAGGGATTAAAACCGGTGACTTGGGACGCCTTAAAATTCCCAGGTGGCGACTCTAAAACAAACAAGTAAATCCCGTCTCGACTGTCCTTCAATTGGAGAAAACTGCCCCACGCGCCCCTGCGGGCGCGGTAAAAAGGAGGTGTGACAGATATTATATTGGATCGGGTTGCACGTCGCAACAGATATTATATTGGATCGGGTTGCACGCCGCAACAGATATTATATTGGATCGGGTTGCCGCCGCAACAATGTTAAATGATAAGGGATCGGGTTGCGCGCTGCAACAGTATTGTTATTGTATTGTTGTAGATATTGAGCTGTCCTTTCATATTTTATTAATTTTCTGTTGGTCTTGACATGTTTCCCCCTCCCATGTTAAACTGTGTATTCCTGTTTATTTTTCCGCCATATATTATATAACTGCACATGTTTATCTGGAGTCTGGTCCTAGCCTCGTCACTACCTCACCGGGGTTAGGCCAGGCACTTACCAGCACATGGAGTCGGTTGTGGTAATACTACACTCTGCACTGTGTGCAGATCCAGGAGACGCTTTTGGACAGTAGTTGGAGGGCTTCCTTCAGTCCACTTGGAGAACCAAGGTAGACCTGCAGGCGTCTGCAGGCCCTGGCGTCTCCTTCTATCTCTATTTCCTGTTTCTTTTTCTTTTGCTCAGAAATAGTGTATTGTATTTCCTTCAGACCTTGTATGTAGTAACTCTTAGACAGTCTGTGACACTGTGATACCAGATTTTGGGCACTTGAGGTTTTAAAAGTTGTAATAGATGCTGATTTCAAATATTTCATCGTTTCCTTCCGCTTAATTATTTAAGGTTCCGATGTATTCATGTTAACGCTTGTGTTTGTTAAAAAGAAGTAATTCGGTAATGAATTAGGTAGTTAAGGGTTGGCTTGCCTAACTCTCATTAGTAGGTGCCATCACGACTCTCGAGGGTGGGAAATCTGGGTCGTGACAGAAGTGTATTGGTATTATTTTATAAAATTTAGTTAGTATTATTTAGTTTTTTTTGCATGAAGATAACTACATATCTTAAGGTAAAGGAAGTGGATCTATTGGAATGCAAATACCATCTATGTCTCAACACTTAGACCAGGTAGTTATTTTCTGCAATTCGATTACAAGCTATTTTTTTTGCTTAATGTGTTTTTGTATCAGTTTTATTTATGTTTATATTTTCCTTGCTTTTGCAGATCTCATCTGATGCATCACAACTTCTTCCAAATCCTAAAAGAAGGAAGATTTCCAGTTCTCCTATGTGTGAGACCAGTGATATCCCCAACTTCAATATATGTTCATTTTCGCTGGGTAGTACACAAGGGACTGATTCAGAAGGTAATTCTGTTGTTGTTGTTGTTGTTGTTGTTCGTGAAGAAAGACAAGAACGTCGTGAACAACAGGGAGTTGGTCAAGTATCTGCCACTATGGCTGTGGTTTCTCCCCCTGCTGGTGAACAACAGTAGTTAGTTGTGATGGAACAGCAAGAAGAGTGAGCAAAAGAAAAACCAGATACAAAAGGGAAAAGGATTCGTATGGAGAGTATTTGGTTGAGATCTCCTTACGTAGTTCATAAACAAAAGAAAAGGGGGCAAGATTGGAAAGTAGGAAAGAATACACAAAGGTGTCCCTTCCATTATGTTAATCAAGACAGTGGATTGATGCAAAGATTTACAGAGTGGTTGGAGATGGATGTCGATAAATATGATTCCAATCCATTCAGATTAGCTGGAATTGATATTCGAAAATCATTCTTTACCGAGCTTATGGATCTTAACTCTGATCTTGCGGATGAAGTAAGTTATTAAGTTTGTTTTTTTGAATTGGTTTTCAACTGTATTTACCAAAACTTCAGTTTATTTTTTATAGTAAAGTTTTTGTACTGTAATTTGGAAAACTCCAGCTTTATTCATAGTAAACTGCTTAAGTTTTTTAGCTTATTTGCTAAAAATAAGCTGAAGTTTTTGACATGTATTCTCTAATTTTTTTTTCAAAACTTTTAAATCAAACATGCTGAAGTTTTTTAGATTATTTTCTAATACTTCAAACTGAATATGCTTAAGTTTTTGTCATGTTGCTTGTAGTTTTGTAATGCGTTTTTTCTAAACTTCATAGTTATGCATGCTGAAGTTTTTTTTTCACATGTTATCATTTGTTGTTGTTCATTTGCAGTATATGGATGTGGGCATATATTACTTGCGCAAAAAATATTGCTATCACCTTCCAGGTTATCCAAAATCAAGGTGTGCAGTAATAGATTTAATTTTTGATCAGTATATGACTAAGCTAGCTAGTATTCATCCTTCAGAAGAACATATGAAGAAAATTAGAAAAATGAAGGAAAAGAGAATGCAGGATCAAAAAAAGAGCAAATAAAAAAGAAAGAGGATATCCAAACAACAGGCTAAAGAAGAAGAAGAAGAAGAAGAAGAAGAAGAAGAAGAAGAAGAAGAAGAAGAAGAAGAAGAAGAAGAAGAAAAAGCGGTTATTCAGCCACTTACGGACTTTAGTTGTTTTGAGGAAGAATCAACGAATGAAAAGGTGGACAACTACGTAAAAGGCCTCGACCTTTCCTGTGGTATCTCATGGGCATCTGCCAGAAAAGTATTTTTCCATTTCTACTTAAGCCAAGGACGGGCCAGAGATCTACGCAATACTTTTTTGGAATTTTGGACTTTCAAGATAAAACTATATATGTGTATGATTCCATGGGCAGTGTAACATATGATCGTGCGGTTGAACATGTCAGACGTTATGCCCGGTTGATCCAACACTGTCACAAATGCTTGGAATTTGGGGCACACAATAAATTTTATGGGAAAATGCCTGTGGAAAAATTTCTAATTAAGTGGATGCAGACACCGCTGCAGAGTAACAAGTACGTGTTTCGCATATGTTTTACCATGCATCTTATGTTTATTATTTTTTGCCCTTGTGTTAACTATTCTTCAATTTCTTTTTCATGTTCTTTTTGTAGTGTTACTTGTGGTGTATTTGCTCTTAAGTTCATGGATATGCGGTTGAATAAAGAAGATGTCTTCAATTTCGATCAAAGTCAGTCATTGACATTCATGAGAGAATTGACTGCCAATCTTTGGGCTCATGGAAAGTGGAAACAAGATAGCGGCTATGAAACTCCAGAAGAACAACAAGGGCATGATTATGGAGATTTTGAAGAGACTGTGTGTGAATTTTTTGATTAGAGGATTAGTTGCACAAAATTTGTGAATATACATTAATTATTTTTTTAGTTCACTTTTGTTCAGACAAATATGTTTGTGTCTTTTATCATGATTTTTAAGTACATTTTTATTGAAAAAACTTAAGCATGAAGTAAATGACTTCTGCTTTTTAAGCTGATATTTTGGTTAAAAGTCATAACAAAAGTGTCGATTGTAGGACAAAAACTTCAGTTTATCAAGTGCTGAAGTTTTTAGAAATACACTAAAAAACTTCAGCACAAAGGGCTGAAGTTTATTTGAAAAAGCTTTACGACAAAACTCTTGAATCCAGGACAAAAACTTCAGCTTATCAAGTGCTGAAGTTTTTAGAAATAAACTAAAAAACTTCAGCACAATGGGCTGAAGTTTATTTGAAAAAGCTTTACGACAAAACTCTTGAATCCAGGACAAAAACTTCAGCTGATCAAGTGCTGAAGTTTTTAAAAATACACTAAAGAAATTCAGCACATTGGGTTGAAGTTTTTTGAAAAATCTTTACTACAAAAACTTGAGCATGCTTTGGTGTTTTTTTTAACTTGATACTTATCTTTCTTGCATTTACTAGCTACTTTTTGTCATTTATCACCTATATCACCTACTTCATCTTTCATTTAAATTTTTCTGACCATATAGTAAATGAAGTTATTTTTTTACTATAGAAAAAATGTGGCCTTATTTTTTTTTATTTTTTTTATTACACTTACCAACTACTAGCATTTACCACTTACTTTTCTACTTATCTTGTTACATTCAATTTCTCTGAACAAAAAACAGTTAACAATCTCTTCAGCATTTATAGATATTAAATTGATATCTTTTACATTTATAGATATTAAATAGATTAGGTGCACTCTTTGGCTATATTAACAATCTCTTCACTTGAAAATTTCATAGTCATCCATAGACTTCTATCATATTTCTTTAAATTTATATTCAAAGAAAAACAAGAAAATATTGGCAAAGACATGTTTATTGGGTGTAGCAGGGAGTTCATGGGAAGCAAAGATAATGAAGGAAAAGTCGAAATACTTCATATATGAAGGAGAGTGGGTAGATCAAACACTCGAGCTCCAGGACAATTTGCTATTTTTACTAGTTGATAAATCTAACTTTTAGGAAAAAGAGCAAATTTCCTGGAGCTCGAGTTTTTGATGTGGCCACTCTCCGTCACATATGAAGTATTTTGGACTTCTCCTTCATTATCTTTGCTTCCCACGAATTCCCAGCTGCACACCCAGTAAGCATTTTTTGCCAATATTTTCTTGTTTTTTTCTTATGAAAGAAGACGGGAGTTGCTAAAAATATCATAGTAGTAAACTTCGTCAACCTGTGGCTGATAGAAAACGCTTTGGTGGAATTAAATTTGGTGAAATGGAGCTTGACTGTCTTATAGCTAATGATGCTGCAAGGAATTTGCATGAACGCCTTTTCACACTTAGTGACTCCTCTTAGAATGCACATATGTGGGAAATGCTAGAATATGGCAAACATAATTCAGAGGTCAGTACAAGGTGGTAAAGTAAAAGGCCAATATTGCCGCTTCTGTGAATCAGTTGAAGACATCGTGAAGGTTGATGTATATATGGTGCAAAGTTATTGTGAGCACCTAATTTAAATTTTCAGGAGTGATTTAAAAAATAAGAAAAGGGGAAGTATTGAATAAAAATAAAAAATAAAAGTAAAAGTAGGTTAAATTCTCTTTTAAAAAGTAAAAGAAATTAGAAAATTAAAAAAATAAAAGTAAAGTTTTGTGGAAATTTTAAAAAAATAAAAAGTAAAAGAAAATTGGAATTAAAAAACAAATATAAAGGTATCTGAAAATTAAAAAAAAATTAAAGTAAAAGAAAGTAGCATTTTTAAAAGAAAAGCAAAAGAAAGTGGATTGTTTTTTTAAGAAAAGTTAAATAAGTGGAATTCTCTTTTAAAAAGTAAAAAAAGGTGGGATTTTAAATAAGATAAAAGTAATTAAAGTTGGAATTTAAAAAATAAAAGTAAAGAAAGGTGGTATTTATTTTTATAAAAAAATAAAAGCAATTTGTAAGTGGGATTTCTTTTAATTAAAAAATAATAAAATAATAAAATATTTTTTAAAAAAAAATCTGAAAAATCTCGAAAATTTTGTTATAAATAGAAGAGAAAATTTGAGAAGAAAGAAGAAAAAAAAGAAGAGAGGGGGAGGAGAGAAATTTAGGTTGAAAATTTTCATTAAATTTTTCTTTCAATATTTCAGGCCTTGAATCTTGGGTTTTAAGAAGAGTTGATAGAGATTTTGTTATTGCTGTTGTATTGACTCTACAACTTTCAGATTTTATTCATTTGAATTCACTCTCTTGTAGGTATGTAATTCAAGCTCTTGAGTTAAAAAATATTGGAGCATCTTTATTGAAGCAGAAGCAAATTGATTTGGTTCTTTTGATAAAGTTTCTTTCGTATTGGATCTGTTCGCATGAATGATGTTTCTTTGATTGAGTGAATTGAGATTTGCAAATGTTAACGTTATTTTAGTATGTTCATGACTTTGTCTCGTTTTTATTTTTTTTCTTTATTTTTCTTTATTATTATTTTTTTTTTTTTTTCTTGGCTCATGACTTATAACCAGCAGGTATTGTTTTATTTATATTTAGATTTCAAGCCCATGTAGCACCATGTTCATATTTTGAAATTTAAAGAAGTATGTGAAGTTGAACAATTTGTCAACATTAAGATGTAAAAAAATAAAAAAAATAGATTGCGTTAGTGGAAGGATCTTATCTTCAATTTATGTTATTGGCTGCATATTTTCTTAAATTAACCATGTGAAGATTCAACTTCCTCTGCTTCAAAATAGTACTGTAGAAGTTATAGTGGTGATACTACAACTTTCTCTTTAGCATAGTGTTAAATAAATTAATTACTTTAAGTGTTCTTTGTTATAATCAAGTTTAAAATACATTTTTGTATGTCCATGTTTGTTTTGTTCCTTCTGATTCATCCGAGTAGTTCTCAGCATGGTTTCTTTTTCTTTTTGTGCTCATATGGTCATTTAAGATTCATTATTTTGTTATAAAATTTTGTTAGTTTCTTTCTAGAATTTGAAAACGAAAGTCGGTCTTTTGAAGATGATATGGAGATGAACCCAAAGTTGGTACCTGTCTTTTGTTATTTTCACATAAATGCCAACTTCACCTTTCTGAACTGTAGTATGCTATAACAAAAGGCTCCAGTGATATACATGTAGCTAACCCATTTCTTTAGGCCTTTTGTACTTATCAATTTATACTACTCCATCCACAATAAAACTCAAAACTCATGGCCCTCATTTAATTAATTTTAAATCCTTAGAATTCGAGACATGCCATTTAGCGTATTTTCTATGGCCCTCGTAAAGTTGAAAAATGCGTAGTTGCTTTAGGCGCGTAATTTAAAATTACCTTCCTAAACTCGGGTGTGCATTTCATGTGACCCAAATCCAAATCCCAACAACGTTAAATAAAATATGTCGTGGACCGCGGGTGCATTTATGTGACGTGGTTCAAGACATATTTTAAATGACGTTGCAATCTTCCTAAGAAATTAATAAGAGCGGTTAATAAGTTAAAATTGAACCATAGGCTAAAACATGTATTAAAATCAGATAATAGGCCAATTATAACAATTGAGCGACCGTGCTAGAACCACGGAACCCGGGAATGCCTAACACCTTCTCCCGGGTTAACAGAATTCTTTACCCGGATTTCTGTGTTCGCGGACTATAAAACAGAGCCAATCTTTTCCTCGATTCGGGATTTGAACCGGTGACTTGGGACACCATAAATTATCCCAAGTGGCGACTCTGAATTTTTAATAATAAATGAATCTCGTTTCGATTGTCATTTTAAGTTGGAAAAAACTCCCTTATACCCTTTCCGGGGTGTAGGAAAAAAAGAGGTGTGACAGCCTGACGACTCTGCTGGGAACTGGAACCCAGAACTTCTGGTTCAGGGTTTGAGAATTCGAGCTTGGAATAATTGTTATAATTGGCTTTGTTTATTATCTGATTTTTACATGTTTGGGCTTAATGTGCTAAATGCTACTTTTACCGCTTTGATATTATCTGAACTGTATATAAACTGCTACGAAACCCTTTTCTTCTCACCTTCGGGGATGTGCTCACTGGTCGAGACTCCCTATTCTGTTAGTGGCATACCTTGAAATAAGAAAGAGGCTCAGACAAGTTACTAAGCCAGATGGCCTTTTGTTTCCCGGTACGTAGCCCCCTCCTCGTCTCGAGTTGTCCGCTCGGGTACACAGTCTAGAAAAAATACCCAGGCTTGAACCTAGAATAACTCAGCTTCATGCCGGATCCCTAATAGGAACGTTTGTGTGCATCATGTGCATTTGACTTTGGAGGCTCAACACAGGGGTTGAGTCTGTCTAGGACAGGTGTACCAAAAATGAAAAAGACCATCCTAATGCATCTTACTTGCTATTTGTGCATTTATTTGCTTCGGACTTGCATGCTGACCGGCTTTTGAATATTTTGAGGAAAGAGAAATAGCAGTATGAGGGTTAAAGAGAGTTAATCGCCTGTTTTGAAAAAAAACCAATGTCCAAATAGTGCCGAAACTCTGCCGAATTTTTGAGAAAATTCTTTAAAAAAAAAACAAGAAGAAAAGGAGAAGGAAAAGAAAAAAAAGATTTGTTTTCAAAAATAGTTTGTTTATTTTGCCAATAAAATGAAAAAAGAATCTTGTTTTCAAAAATAGTTTGTTTTATTTGCCGAACTACGCTAGTTTGATTCTCACAGGGTGTGGGATACGCAGGCAACCCTCATCGGGTCCAACTTCTTTTTGCCAAAAATAGCCAGAAACGAAAAAAAATAATAATAATTTATTTTACTGTAAATAGGTAAGGTGATGCCGTTTTTATCAAAAATAGCCGAATGTTCCCGAAAGGGACGCCGGAAGGCTGATTTCGCATAAACAGCCACCTTTGGTCTTTTTCCAATCAACCTTAAAATCTCCCTCCGAAAGTGCTGAAAGGCCGTATTTGCAAAGTTGGGCTTTTGGTTTTGGAAAAAAAAATCTGAAAAAAAATGGTCAGTTTTGATTCAAAATAGAGTAAATCATGATTAATCACCTTAATAAATGTGCAGAATGAGCACAAGCCAGAATTTACTAGTAACAATTATGAACAATATCTCTTTGGAGTTGTACAAGTGGTGGGATGACTTGGGCAAATCAGGGCGACACACAGTCAATCTATACTTGGGAGGCCTCACTGGGTTGCTGAAAATTAATCCCAGAGGGGATATCATAAATGCATTGGTCACATTCTGGGACCCGGCTCACAACATATTTCATTTCTCAGATTTTGAACTTACCCCAACATTGGAAGAAATAGCCGGATATATTGGGGGTCCCAAAGTTCCTCTGAGACACCAGTACCTAATTGCTCCGAGGGCCATAGCCGTGCACAGGTTCCTAGACTCTTTGAAAATAAGTAGGGAGGTCCACAACCCAGACTTGGTAGTTGGTTTTTGTACTTTGCAGTTTATATACAACAGATATGGTCATATATGGGGGTTAACCAAGCCGGAAAACAAAATCTGCAGCAAGGGAAACCGCCTTAAGTGGGAAGAACACAGATGTTTTGCATTTATGGTGGTCTTTTTGGGACTTTTGGTGTTTCCTAGAAAAGATGGGATCATTGACATACGAGCAGCCGGGGTTGTCAACATTTTGTTTACTCAGGCCAACAACACCCTCGCACCCATGATAGTAGCTGAAATCTTTCGCGCTCTCACAACCTGCAAAGCCAGGGGAGACTTTTTTGAGGGGTGCAACGTGTTGCTGCAGATGTGGATGATCGAACACCTATGCCGTCGTCCTCAATTTATGAGTTATGGGTCGACAGAGAAAACATGCATAGAGGAATTTTCTACGAGGGTTGATGGAATCAGCTTGCCAGAAGGGGCCACAGAGTGGATAGCGCGCCTCCGTTCCGTCACTGCAAGCCAAATAGAGTGGACATTTGGATGGCTGCCTGTGGATGAAATCATATATATGGCAGCCACTGGACCCCATTTCCTTTTGATGGGACTCAGGAGTATCCAGCCCTATGCCCCGTATCGAGTTTTGAGGCAGTTGAGGAGATGCCAAATAGTTCCGAAAGATGAAGATCTTAGTGGCCAAGTGGTCGAGATCGGGCCTAACGGACAATTTCAAGAAGCAGCAGTCAGCCAAATTTGGACTGAGTGTCAATACTTAACGACAAATACAAGTGTATGTGATCGGTCCAAAGGTGAAGTTTCACCGGGATGCCTTGCTTGGTATAGGAGAGAAATCGAGTTTGGGAGGCCGACCAAGAGACCCCATCTCCAGGAGTTCGTCGGGGCATCACAAGAACAGTGGGATTGGTTGGCTAAAGAACATGAGTACAGGGCCACAATAGGCAGATTGGAGAAACAAGTCATGGAGTTGCAGTTTGAGAAAGATCTGCAGGCCTCCGCAGATGAGGGGGAGAAAAAGAAACTAGCTAAAGAAAATGAGGCCCTTCGAGCCCAAATTCAAAAGATGAAAATAGCTGCAAAAAACCCCGCCCGAAGTGCCAAAGATGAAAAACTTATAGATAACCTGAGGCGAAAAGTAGGCGAATATAATTTTGATCTGAACAAAGCAGAAAGTGAATTAACCAGGGCTCGAATCAATTGGCCGAAAACTCGGCAGAACGAGCACGTCTGGTTAAGTAGCTGAAAGAAAAGTATGACAATGAGGTTGCAGGGCTAAAGAAAAGGGTCATCGCCACAGAAAACAAAATGATCAAACAGGCAAAAGACTTCAGGGTTGAAAGGGAACATTGTTATACGGCCTTGGCGCAATTAGAAATAGACTTGCAACAACTTTAGGAGCAGAATCATGTGGCCGACCAAACTTTAGAAGCCAGGGCCCATCAGATTAGGCATTTGTTACAAGAAAAAGGCGTCATAAGAGAGAGAATTAGAAACATCGCCGACTACGTCGTTATGAAGTGCCAGATCTGTGAGGATATGACTCGCACTACCTTCTTCGCAACAGTGATGACATTTGTTAAGCAGATAATGACTGACTTGGACCGACTTCAAAGGGATCTTGCATATAGGCCCGCAGCGAGACCGAATGATGTCCTGCGGGCACCAAGAGCATTGATGTATTCATGATTTCTCATAAAGTCTGTATTTCCATTTCGGTTAAAGTCTGTCAGTCATGTTGAGTTTGTATTTTCTTTCTGTTCTGTATTTCCTTTTGTTGGAGTATGATAGCTTATTTTCGGAATCTGTATTTCGTCTTTGCATCAGAATCTGTTAGTATTTTGGAATTTTTTAGTTTTGAGTTTTGTAATGGAAGCATTTATTTTTTTAGAGCTGTTTACTTGTGCACTTATCTGCCAGAACTACGCACGGTCTGATTCATGCGGGGACATGATACGTAGGCAATCTCTATAGGATTTGACCACCACTAAAAAGAAAAGGGGGAAATGAAAAATAAATAAAGGAGGATAGAATAAAGGAAGCTTAAAATAAGGGGCACAATTATGAGAGGCCGGAATGACGCACGCAACCGAAGCAAATGCATGATAGAAAATGGTTAATTTCCTAGGTGCATTGCATCCCAACGTGTAATTGCATATGTGTTAAACTCTAAAAACTAACAAGTTTGTTATTTTTGTAGAGAATTCAAGCAGTTAGTTTATCTAGAGGATACTGACACATTATCATTACCAAACCAGATCAAAAGGACCAATACCAGAAATCATGTTTATCCCGGATGTCGACACAAGTGTTGAGGTAGAGGAGTTGGACGTCAGTAAAATGAAAGAGGGGATGCTCAAACTTAAGTAACAGATGGCCGAGATGTATCAGGCCTGGTCTAAAGGACAATCATCCCCAACTTACCCTGCTAACCCTGCTTCCACCCCACCACCGGCTCAGGCTCAGGATCATCCTGCCATCGATCCAAGCTTTCCCATTTACCAACATTACCATGGCACTACTTCTCATATGCCACAAGCTCCACTACCAAAATCAATTCCATACCCCCCTCCGCCAGTCACCCCTGTCTTTGTGGCATCTCCACCAGCTGCACTCCATAGATCCTCGAGTGAGCCTATGTTCCAAGCTCAGTACAACCAGTACTATCCCCCAAAGCCCACCTTCAAAGCTCCCGAAACCTACCCCTATAATCTACGTTCTGATCTCCCGAGAGAAGCTGAGAGACCAACCAAAAATTCCGAACATGAGGAGATGTTCAGGAAAGTTAAGAGCCTAGAACAGTCATTCCGGGACATGCGAGGATTAGGAGTCAAGTAAGTGTGGCCTACAAGGACCTATGTCTGTTTCCAAATGTGCAATTGCCGCCAGGTTTCAAGATACCCAAGTTTGATCTATACAATGGGCACGGTGACCCAGTAGAACATTTAAGAGGTTTTTGCAGTAAGATGAGGGGAGCCGGAGGAAAAGATGAATTGTTAATGGCTTACTTTAGTCAAAGTTTGAGTGGATCAGCATTGGAATGGTACACCCGCCAAGATCACGGAAGATGGTACACATGGGATGATCTGGCACAAGCATTCGCTTGTCACTTCCAGTATAATCTTGAGACTATTCTAGACCGACTGTCCTTGACTAAACTGGAGAAGAAGCATAGTGAAAGTTTCAGAGAATATGGTTTCCGATGGAGGGAGCAGGCAGCAAGGGTAGATCCCCCAATGAAAGAGAGCGAGATGGTTGATTACTTTTTGCAGGCTTTAGAGCCGACCTACTTTGGTCATTTGGTGTCCGCAATCGGCAAGTCTTTTAATGAGGTTGTAAAAATGGGAGGCATGGTCGAGGAGGGACTTAAGTCCAACAAGATCATGAGTTATTAAGCAATCAAGGCAACCACCCAGGCCATCCAAAGAGGCACTGGGGGTGTACTTAGGAAAACAAAGAAAGAAGATGTTGCGACAATTGAGTCCGGAGCCTGGTTCGGATCTAGAGGCCCATCACCCTACTATAACCAACCCCGACCCCCGACCCTACCACCAAAATTACCCCCACACTCCATACAGCCCTCCACAAAAATACTACCCACCGCCAGATCCCCATTTTCCCATCCATCAGGCACAAACCTATACCCAAACCCAGCTCCACAAAACACATATCCACCCCCCAAGAGCCTACAGAAATCCCCCCGGTACGGGTTTTCGACCAAGCCAAGCCTTCAAGAATGAGAGGTTACAGAAGCAAAAAAATTTCACTCCACTGGGGGAATCGTATACCAGTCTTTTCCACAGGTTGAGGCAGTTGGGCATGCTGAATCCAATTGAGCCTAAAATGCCAAATCCCCCTCATAGAAATCTTGACCACTCAGTGAGTTGTGAGTACTGTTCAGGGGCCCCTGGGCATGATATAAAGAAATGTTGGAAACTGAAAATAGATGTGCAAGAGCTTATTGATACTCATCGGATCAAGGTCCAGGCCCCAAAAATACCAAATATCAATCATAATCCACTGCCAGCTCACCATGAGACCCATATGATTGAGTTGGTACACAAAGGAGAGGAGCCTAAGAAACCCTCGCAGACGGTAATGATGACCCGTTCCAGCGAAACCAGTTCAAAGGAGAAGGTAACCAGTGGGAAATCAGTGGTCCAGTTGAAAGGGGTAGACAATAAGCCAGCTGTGGTAGCTGATAAAGGGTTGTCAAGCACTGTTGCAGTGAAACCAGAGAAAGCTAAAGTGGTAGTACCAAGGGTTGCAAGTAAACCTGTTGTGGTCGTGAAAGGTGCTTACACAGAGCCTGTTATTATAAAACCAGTAACTCAGCTTCCACTGATCAACAGTAAGGTTGTTCCTTGAAATTATGAACGGGTGAAAGTGATTTACAAAGGGAAAGAAATCAAAGAAGAAGTTTGTGAAGCACAAGGTTTGACTCGCTCAGGAAGGTGTTTCACTCTCGATGAGTTAAGAAGAGCTAAAGATAATCCAACGCCGGTAAAGAAAGCTGTAACTAAAGAAGAGGCAGAGGAATTTTTGAGGAAAATGAAAGTGCATGACTATTCTGTTGTAGAGCAGTTGAGGAAAATGCCCGCTCAGATCTCATTGCTCTCATTGCTAATCCATTCAGATGAGCACCATCAGTCGCTGATGAAAATCTTGAATGAGGCCCATGTCCCCGACAAGATCTCGGTAAACCATCTGGAAAAGATAGCCAAAAAGATTTTTGAAGTAAACAGAGTCACTTTTTCCGATGATGAATTGCCCATAGAGGGTACTGAGCATAACAAAGCCCTTTACCTTACAGTGAAATGTGAGGATTCCGTGGTTACCCGGGTATTGATTGACAATGGTTCAAGTGCGAACATCTATCCTCTCTCCATTCTAAGCAAGCTGAAAGGATCCATAAGAACAATATCTGTGTGCGGGGATTTGACGGCGGGGGCAAAGACTCCATCAGGGACATAATGTTGGAGCTGACTATAAGTCCAGTAGAATTCACAATGGAATTTCAAGTGCTGGATATAGCTGTTTCCTACAATTTGCTATTAGGGCGACCGTGGATTCACGCCGCTAAAGCAGTACCATCAACACTTCATCAGATGGTCAAGTTTGAATGGGATAGACAGGAAATAGTTGTGCACGGCGAAGATAATTTTTGCGCTCACAGCAACACCATTGTGCCATTCATTGAAATGGAAGATGACAAGGGACCATGGGTCTACCAAGTTTCTGACGCAATGTCAGTCGAGAAAGTTCCTGAAGGGAAGTGTATCCCAAATCCAAAGATAACCGCCGTATCAGTCATGGTAGCGTATGAAATACTGAAGAATGGTTTTGTACTAGGAAAGGGTTTGGGATCAGCTCTTCAAGGCATCATACAGCCCGTGTCTCTTTCTGAAAACTTGGGAACATTTGGTTTGGGATTCAAGCCCACAGCCGCAGACATAAAAAGAGCCAGGAAATTGAAATAGAGGGCATGGGTCCTTCCAAAGCCGGTCCCACGTCTTTCCAGATCATTTGTCAAGTCCAGTACGAGGAGTCTCCCAGTAACAGCAATTCCCAGTTCTGTGATTGATCCTGACAAGGAGTAATTGAAAGATTTGAGAAGTTGTTCGACAGTGTGAACATGGTAGAAATTGGAGAAGGTTCTAGCAACGCGGAAGTGCAATTTGTCGGGCCAAAAACAAAGCTTAATAATTGGAAGGCTACTCCTCTCCCTACTCGGAAGGAGTCTTGGTAGTTTGCTTTGATTTTCCTTTAAGTTTGTACAGATTATTCCAGGGTTGTAATCCAGATTTCATTTTTTTTCTAGTCTGTTTGAGTGTGCAAACCTTGTTATCTTTTATCATTCAATGAAATACAATTTCCCTTTCTTCATCATTCCTGATGGTTTTCCTTTTTGTTTTGTTTTCTTTTCTATACAATTCTTTTTACGCTGGTTCTAATGACATGGCATGTATAAGGAATCCTCAGCCCAATTTTAAAAATCAATCTGATTCCGAAATATTAGTTCAAGAAGTAGATTGTGATTACGAATCAGAATACGATGATGAGGATGAAGCCTTCGAAGAGATTAGTAAGGAGTTAATTCACTTCGAAGAAAAACCCAAACCCAACCTGATATAGAAGTCGTCAATTTAGGGGATACAGACAATGTTCGAGAGACTAAAATAAGTGTCCACCTCGAGCCAGAGATCCGGGAAGAGTTAATCAAAGCACTCATCGAGTACAAAGATGTTTTTGCATTGTCATATGATGACATGCCGGGTTTGAGCACTAATTTAGTGGTTCACAAATTGCCTATTGATCCAGCATTCCTCCCGTCAAGCAAAAGTTGAGGAAATTCAAAACTGACATGAGTGTGAAGATTAAAGAAGAAATTACCAAGCAGTTGGATGCAAAGGTTATTCGGGTCACTCGATATCCTGTTTGGTTGGCTAATGTCGTACCTGTACCGAAAAAGGACGGCAAGATCAGAGTATGCGTCGATTACCGCAATCTCAACAAAGCAAGTCCGAAGGATAACTTCCCACTACCTAATATCCACATTTTGATCGATAATTGTGCCAAGCGTGAGATAGGATCTTTTGTGGATTGCTATGCCGGGTATCATCAGATTCTAATGGATGAAGAAGATGCAGAAAATACGGTTTTCATCACGCCATGGGGGACTTATTGCTACAGGGTAATGCCATTTGGTTTGAAGAACGCTGGGGCAACTTACATGAGGGCCATGACCATCGTGTTTCATGATATGATACACAAGGAGATTGAGGTATACGTAGATGATGTGATCATAAAATCAAAGCGTCAGGCCGACCACGTTGGGGATTTGAGGAAATTCTTCCAGAGGCTTCGCAGGTACAACCTCAAGCTTAACCCTGCCAAGTGTGCATTTGGTGTTCCATCCGGAAAGCTGTTGGGATTCATAGTAGCCAGCGAGGCATCGAATTGGACCCATCAAAGATCAAAGCCATACAAGAATTGCCACCTCCGAGGAACAAGACTGAAGTGATGAGTCTGTTAGAAAGGTTGAACTACATCAGCAGGTTTATTGCTCAGCTCACGACAACTTGTGAGCCTATTTTCAAGTTGCTGAAGAAGGACGCTACGATCAAGTGGACTGATGAGTGTCAAGAAGCATTCGACGAGATAAAGGGGTACTTGTCTAACTCGCCTGTGCTTGTACCACCAGAACCAGGGAGACCTTTGATTCTTTACTTGACTGTCCTGGAAAATTCATTTGGCTGTGTACTGGGGCATCATGACGTCACATGCAGGAAAGAACATGCCATCTACTATCTTAGCAAGAAGTTCACGGCTTATGAGGTTAGTACACTCACTTGGAAAGGACATGTTACGCCCTAACTTGGGTGGCACAGAAATTGAAATATTATTTGTCATCCTACACTACTTACCTCATTTCACGCTTGGATCCATTGAAGTATATCTTTCAAAAGCCCATGCCGACAGGAAGACTTGCGAAGTGGCGGATTTTGCTCACAGAATTTGACATCATCTATATGACTCGGACTGCGATGAAAGACCAAGCTTTGGCCGATCATTTGGCCGAGAACCCGGTCGATGAAGAGTATGAGACACTGATTATTTATTTTCCCAATGAAGAGGTGATGCATATTGATGAGCTAGAACAGGCCGAAAAACCAGGTTGGAAACTTTTCTTTGATAGGGCTGCTAACATGAAAGGAGTGGGAATAGGAGTCGTGCTTATTTCTGAAATAGGGCATCACTATCCTGTTATAGCTCAGCTTCGTTTTCATTGTACCAACAATATGGCTGAATACGAAGCATGCATTTTGGGTTTAAGGCTAGCTGCAGACATGGATGTCCAGGAAGTCTTGGTCTTAGGAGACTCGAATTTTCTGGTACATCAAATTCAAGGAGAATGGGAAACACGCGATTTGAAGCTCATACCATACCGACAATGTTTGCATGATCTTTGTCAATGATTTCAATAAGTGGAGTTTAGGCATATTCCCAGGGTCCATAATGAGGTCGCCGATGCTTTGGCTACCCTAGCGTCAATGTTGCACCATCCGGACAAAGCCTATGTCGATCCTTTGCACATTCAAGTACGAGATCAGCATGCTTACTGCAACATGATTGAAGAAGAACTTGATGGCGAACCATGGTTCCATGATATCAAGGAGTACATCAGAATGGGGATATATCCAGTGCAAGCTACGGGGGATCAAAAGAGAACAATTCGACGGTTGGCAAGTGGATTCTTCTTAAGTGAAGGAGTTTTGTATAAAAGAACACCCGACCTTGGATTGTTAAGTTGCATAGATGCTAGACAAGCTACGACTGTCATGTCCGAAATATATTCAGGAGTCTGCGGACCATATATGAGCGGATATATGCTGGCAAAGAAAATTCTTCGAGCAGGTTATTATTGGCTCACTATGGAGCGAGATTGTATCAGTTTTGTGCGCAAATGTCATCAGTGCCAGATACACGGAGATTTGATTCATTCTCCACCATCGGAATTGCACACGATGTCGGCACCATGGCCCTTCGTTGCTTGGGGTATGGATATCATTGGACCAATTGAGCCAGCAGCGTCCAATAGGCATAGATTCATTCTGGTAGGCATAGATTCATTCTGGTAGCCATTGATTATTTCACCAAGTGGGTTGATGCCAAAACTTTCAAGTCTGTAACCAAGAAAGCAGTGGTCAATTTTGTTCATTCAAATATCATCTGTCGATTTGGAATCCCAAAGGTGATCATCACGGATAATGGTGCTAATCTTAACAGCAATTTGATGAAAGAAGTATGTCAACAGTTTAAGATTGCACACCGTAATTCCACCCCATATCGTCCCAAGGCGAATGGAGCAGTTGAGGCAGCCAACAAAACATAAAGAAGATACTTCGAAAAATGGTAGAAGATTCCAGGCAATGGCATGAAAAATTACCATTTGCGTTGCTAGGTTATCTCACTACTGTCCGTACTTCAGTAGGTGCAACCCCTTATTTGTTGGTATATGGAACCGAAGCAGTGATACCTGCGGAAGTTGAAATCCCGTCCCTACGGATTGTCGCTGAGGCTGAGATTGATAATGATGAGTGGATCAAAACCCATTTGGAGCAGTTGAGCTTGATTGATGAAAAACGATTGGCAGTTGTGTGTCATGGCCAATTGTATCAAAAGAGAATGGCAAGAGCATACAATAAAAAGGTGCATCCCTGGAAGTTTGAAGTGGGCCAGCAAGTGCTGAAACGCATCCTTCCACATCAGGCTGGGGCAAAAGGCAAGTTCGCCCCGAATTGGCAAGGGCCATTCATTGTAACCAGAGTATTGTCCAATGGTGCTTTATGTTTAACAGATATCGAAGGAAAATGCACAAACATGACTATCAGTTCTGATGTAGTAAAAAAATATTATGTATGATTTCTTTGTTATAATTGTTGATTGTTTGTATTTGGCATTATTTCGAAGATTGAAATGACGAAGGCAATTTGTTCTGCTATCTAAACACTTTACCCTTTGTTTCCCCTTTTCTGAGCCTTATTTATTTCTTTCATACCCCTCTTTTGGAATCAATCACGAAAAAGAAAGAAAAAGAAAGAAAAGAAAAAGGGAAAAGAAAAGAAGTGAAAAGTATAACAACAAGGAAATTCAGGTGTGAACTACGTTTGACCTGATTCCTGTTAAGGATACATAGGCAGCTTTACGGTTCGGTCATAGTAAAATAAAAGTCAAAAGATCCTCAAGCAAGAAACTGGGGCAGAGGTTGTATTTGTAATAAGAAATGTGATTCCAAAAGTTGTAATTTTAAACCCATGTCAAATTATTTTGAGCCTTTGATACCCTTTCTTTCTAACCCCATCCAAAAGCCCACATTACGGTCCAAAGAAAGACCTTCCGATCAGTTTTCAAGAGATGCCAAGTCGAGCAAATAGAGGTGATTCATATCAGGTAACACTTTGGTCCAAGTAGGGAAAGTAATGAAAATGAGAGAGTCTTATTGGTGAAAACCCTCACGGGCACCATGAGGCGGCGAAAAATGAGAGAAAATAAAAATGAGAGAGTCTTATTGGTGAAAACCTTCACGGGCACTATCAGGTGACAAAGAATTGAGGAATTAACAAATAAGAAAGGTTTGTCGGTGAAAACCCTTCAGGGCACTGCAAGTCGAACAAGATCCGTAAAGTTGGCGGAAAGTAAATTGGGTTGTGGAACATCTTGGAGCACAAAGTAAAACAATTGGAAAAGAGATTGGTTAAATAGACTGGGCCGATTAATCCAAAATGCATAACATGATCATTGGTGCCAGTGACTCCACTCAGATAAGTTCCTTTATCCTATCTCCAACAGTCATCCAAATTCGGATTTTCTTCTTTATTCTTAATTCCCAAAATCATTGCAATTCATTGATGTTAATTTTTCCAAGTTTAGCCTTGTTTCAACAAATAAGAAGGAATTTCAAAGCTTACTACCAGTTTCGAAATTGCACAAAGCAAAATGCGGCTAGAACATGCCAGAGATGATATGATGAAAAGTAGGACATATGGTGTAAGCAAAAGTTAAATCGGTGGAATGGTTCAGTAATATCGTGGGAGATATACGAGTTCAGACAGAAAGGTCAGAAATGGAGAACAACAGTTGGGGATCTTGCGGTTAAGGATAAGTCAGAAGGTCAAAACAATCCTTCGACCATGTTCAAGGCAGCCGAAACGAAGCAGAGCCTAGCAAAGAGAAAACCACCCCCAGCAAGAATGCCACAACTAACCACCACGTTTAAACTGACAAGATTTTCTTTGATTTGAAACAGGGCAAAGATGGCATTTGTTTCAGGAAACACCCTGTAAGGAAGACAAGTACCATGCAGGTTTGATCGCAGAATTCTCAGGACCCTCCTGGAAAATGGGACTTAATTTAAAATTCAAAATACACGACTGAGTAGCAAGATCTGGCATAAATGTACCCCAAAAGAATATAAGTTGGTTTCAAAATTTTCATTCTGGAGATAGAATTTAGTTAGGAGTTATCAGGACCCTCCTGGAAAATAGGACCTAGTTTAAAATTTAAAACAGTCATGAGTAGTAAAATCTAGCATAAATGTATCCCAAGGAATAAGATGGTTTTAAAGTTCGCATGTTTAAGATATGATTCAATTAGGAGTTTTCAGGACCCTCCTGGATAATGGGACCTAGCTTTGAGATCTCCATTAGATAACAAGGTTTAGTATAAGTTCTTGTTGTAGGGTAATATAATTTAGCCGTAGAATTGTCACTCTTAAGATAAGACTTGATTTAAGAGTTGTCAGGGCCCGCCTGGATAATGGGACGTAGTTTAAAACTGGTTTGGATAACAAGATTTAGCATAAGACATACCCTTCAGTAGATATAATTTAGCTCTAAAATTGTCGTTTAATTAAGAATTGTCAGGACCCTCCTGGATAATGGGGAGTAGTTTAAGACCTCCTTAGATAACAAGATATAGCTTAGATTTAAAATCGTTGTTTGTTTAAGAGTTGTCAGGACCCCCCTTGGATAATGAGACCTAACTTTCAAATTCTTAGTAATATTTGGTGATGTGATTCAGTTTAAACTCACAGATGCGCCCAGCTACCAAACTGGTGCAGAATTTTTTTTTTGTTTTGTCTAGTTTTGTTGAAGTCAGGTGCCCATCTGAAGAATAGGGAGAACAACACGGATATCAAAGATAAAAATGTGACCAAGTACTAGCAATCAGGCGTCCACCTGGAGAACAAGGAACAACAGTTGAAGTATCAGCAATCAGGCGTCCACCTAGAGAACAAGCAACAACAGTTCGAGTTTCGGCAATCAGGAGCCCACCTGGAGAACAAGGGAAAACAAATCAGGTTTCAAGGAAGATTGGTACAAGTATTGGTAATCAGGCGCCCACCTGGAGGAACGAGGGAGAACAAGTCAAAGAAAAGCAGTTTCAAGAAGAAGATGGACCAAGTTTCAGAAATCAGGCGTCCACCTGGAGAACAAGGAAAGACGGTTGAAATTTCAGCAGTCAGGAGCCCACCTGGAGAACAAGGGAATACATTCGAGTTTTAGCAGTCAGGAGCCCACCTGGAGAGCAAGGGAATACATTTCGAGTTCAGCAATCAGGAACCTACCTGGAGAACAAGAGAATACATTTCAAGTTTCAGTAGTCAGGAGCCCACCTGGAGAACAAGGGAATACATTTGAGTTTTAGCAGTCAGGAGCCCACTTGGAGAGCAAGGGAATACAATTCCATTTTTGGCAATCAAGCGCCCACCTGGAGAGCAAGGGAATACAATTCAAGTTTTGACAATCAGGCGCCCACCTGGAGAGCAAGGGAATACAATTCAAGTATTGGTAATCAGGAGCCCACCTAAAGAACGAAGGGAAGCAGCAAGTCAAGTGTTGGTAATCAGGAGCCCACCTAAAAAATGAAGGGAAGCAGTTCAAGTTTCGAGGAAAAGCAGTGCAAGTATTGGAAATCAGGAGCCCACCTGGAGAACGAAGGGAAGCAGCAAGGTTCAAAGGAGTTCAGCAATCAGGAAACCACCTGAAAAAAGAAAGGGAAGAAGTTCAAGTTTCGAGGAAAAGCAGCGCAAGTGTTGGTAATCAGGAGCCCACCTGAAGAACGAAGGGAAGCAACAAGGTTCAAAGGAAGACAACAATCAGGAGCCCACTTGAAGAACAAAGGGAAAGAATCTCAGAATGCAATTCAAGTCAGCAACAAAGGAATCTCACTCAGAGAGTACAAGTCAGTAGGGCAGCAGAAACTGCAAGTTCAAGATATAGATAGGATTCTTGTAATTCGTATATCATAGTTTAGTCTGGCTTCTTTTATTTTGTCACGGTGTAATAAGGAGTTCAGTAAGCAAAAACAACAACAATAGCAGCAAAATCACAGCTCTTCGGTAGTACCAGCTACCAAAACTTCTTGAACTACACGCAACCTGATTCCCCTATAATCCGGGATATGTAGGCTGTCCAAAACCAAGACTCGGTTGCACCCTTTCTCTTTTCTCTTATCCTTATTTCTTCCCTTTTGAATAAAAATATGTTCAAAAATTAATCACATGGCTCACCTTATCTTTGCTTGAAAACTCTTCATATTTCCAAACAAAGAGGGCCAGCTATGAGCACCTAATTTTTGATAATATTTAATTTTTTATCACTTCTTCTATGTAAATATTTTAGGGGTTTTAACCTACAATTTTTAGCTTTGTTACACTTTTTATTATAGGGTAAAAATACAAAATTTAAAAGGTGAATTATTACTATTAATATTATTTTATTTTTATTTTTAGTTTAAAATAATAAAAATATTCCGAAAAAATATTAATTTTTTTTAATTTTCAGGAGTGATTGAAAAAATAAGAAAAAGGGAAGTATTGAATAAAAAAATAAAATAAAAGTAAAAGTAGGTGGAATTCTCTTTTAAAAAGTAAAATAAAATAGAAAATTAAAAAAATAAAAGTAAAGTTTTGTGGATATTTTAAAAAAATAAAAAGTAAAAGAAAGTTGGAATTAAAAAACAAATATAAAGGTATCTGAAAATTAAAAAAAAATTAAAGTAAAAGAAAGTAGCATTTTTACAAGAAAATCAAAAGAAAGTGGATTGTTTTTTTAAGAAAAGTTAAATAAGTGGAATTCTTTTTTAAAAAGTAAAAAAAGTGCGATTTTAAATAAGATAAAAGTAATTAAAGTTGGAATTTAAAAAATAAAAGTAAAGAAAGGTGGGATTTATTTTTATAAAAAAAAATAAAAGCAATTTGTAAGTGGGATTTCTTTTAATTAAAAAATAATAAAATAATAAAATATTTTTTTTAAAAAAATCTGAAATATCTCGAAAATTTTGCTATAAATAGAAGAGAAAATTTGAGAAGAAAGAAGAAAAAAAAAGAGAGGGGGAGGAGAGAAATTTAGGTTGAAAATTTTCATTAAATTTTTCTTTCAATATTTCGGGCCTTGAATCTTGGATTTGAAGAAGAGTTGATAGAGATTTTCTTGTTGCTGTTGTATTGACTCTACAACTTTCAGATTTTATTCATTTGAATTCACTCTCTTGTCGGTATGTAATTCAAGCTCTTGAGTTAAAAAATGTCGGAGCATCTTTATTGAAGTAGAAGCAAATTGATTTGGTTCTTTTGATAAAGTTTCTTTCGTATTGGATCTGTTCGCATGAATGATGTTTCTTTGATCGAGTGAATTGAGATTTGCAAATGTTAACATTATTTTAGTATGTTCATGACTTTGTCTCGTTTTTGTTTTTTTTCTTTGTTTTTTTTTACTTTTTTTTTAATTTTTCTTGGCTCATGACTTGTAACCAGCAGATATTATTTTGTTTACATTTAGATTTCAAGCCCATGTAGCACCATGTTCATATTTTGAAATTTAAAGAAGTATGTGAAGTTGAACAATTTGTCAATATTAAGATGTAAAAAAAGAAAAAAATAGATTGCGTTAGTGGAAGGATCTTATCTTCAATTTATGTTATTGGCTGCATATTTTCTTAAATTAACCATGTGAAGATTCAACTTTCTCTGCTTCAAAATAGTACTGTAGAAGTTATAGTGGTGATACTACAACTTTCTCTTTCACATAGTGTTAAATAAATTAATTACTTTAAGTGTTCTTTGTTATAATCAAGTTTAAAATACATTTTTGTATGTCCATGTTTGTTTTGTTCCTTCTGATTCATCCGAGTAGTTCTCAGCATGGTTTCTTTTTCTTTTTGTGCTCATATGGTCATTTAAGATTCATTATTTTGTTATAAAATTTTGTTAGTTTCTTTCTAGAATTTGAAAACGAAAGTCGGTCTTTTGAAGATGATATGGAGATGAACCCAAAGCTGGCACCTGTCTTTTGTTATTTTCACATAAATGTCAACTTCACCTTTCTGAACTGTAGTATGCTATAACAAAGGCTCCAGTGATATACATGTAGCTAACCCATTTCTTTAGGCCTTTTGTACTTATCAATTTATACTACTCCATCCACAATAAAACCTCAAAACTCATGGCCCTCATTTAATTAATTTTAAATCCTTAGAATTCGAGACATGCCATTTAGCGTATTTTCTATGGCCCTCGCAAAGTTGAAAAATGCGTAGTTGCTTTAGGCGCGCAATTTAAAATTACCTTCCTAAACTCGGGTGTGCATTTCATGTGACCCAAATCCAAATCCCAACAACGTTAAATAAAATGTGTCGTGGACCGCGGGTGCATTTATGTGACGTGGTTCAAGACATATTTTAAATGACGTTGCAATCTTCCTAAAAAATGAATAAGAGCGGTTAATAAGTAAAAATTAAACTATAGGCTAAAACATGTATTAAAATCAGATAATAGGCCAATTATAACAGTTGAGCGACCGTGCTAGAACCACGGAACCCAGGAATGCCTAACACCTTCTCCCGGGTTAACAAAATTCCTTACCCGGATTTCTGTGTTCGCAGACTGTAAAACAGAGTCAATCTTTTTCTCGATTCGGGATTTGAACCGGTGACTTGGGACACCATAAATTATCCCAAGTGGCGACTCTGAATTTTTAATAATAAATGAATCCCATTTCGATTGTCACTTTAAGTTGGAAAAAACTCCATTATACCCTTTTCGTGGTGTAGGAAAAAAAGAGGTGTGACAGTTAATATGCTAGGAGCTCTTCAGCATGGGCATATCTCTTAAGTTTGACACTGAGATTTGCTAGTGTCTAGGTCCCATCTTTAAGCATGAAATCATAGTAGTAAAGTTATTATGAAAGAAGACGGGAGTTCCTAAAAAAATCATAGTAGTAAAGTTCAGTTGGAAGCGAATTTTAGAGTTCTATAACCAAAGGCATGCATTGGTATTCAACAGAGAATTGGTTGCAAATCTTTGGGCTAATGGAACGTGGTTAAGAAACCCAAGAAGAGCAACTAGGACATGGCTATGGAGTATATGAAGACACTCTGTGAATTTTTTGAATAGAGAATAACTTGTAAACAAAAAACTAATTTTTTCTTTTTTTTTTTCAAGGATGTAAGTGAAAACAAAATTGGATTTTGTGAATAGATGTTATTTTGTGTGAATTATGTGATGTCTTTCAAATTTTTGTTCTATTCACATTAATTTGTTTTTTAGTTTAGTTGTATTGAATCAAATATGTTTTGTGTCTTTTTTCATGAATTTTAAGTATATTTTTGTTGAAATTCAGCATGCTAAACTTCAGGATGAAGTAAATAACTTCTGCTTTTTAAGCTTAAGTCTTGGTTAAAAGTCATAACAAAAGTGTCGACAAACCTTTACGACAAACCTAATGAATCCACGACGACAAACTTCAACTCTTAAGGTGCTGAAGCTTTTAGAAATGAATTAAATAACTTCAGCACCTTGGGCTGAAGTTTTTGAAAAAGCTTTACGACAAAACTACTGCATCCACGATTAAGAGTTGAAGTTTTTAGAAATGAACTAAAAATTCAGCACCTTGGGCTGAAGTTTTTGAAAAAGCTTTACGACAAAACTACTGAATCCACGACGAAAACTTCAGCTCTGAAGGTGCTGAAGTTTTTAGAAATGACCTAAATAACTTCAGCAGATTGGGCTGAAGCTTTTAAAAAAGCTTAGGACAAAAACTTCAGCATGTTTTGGTAGCTAGTAAAGTAGCGTTTACTAGTTACTTTTTTTCTTTTATCACCTACTTCATCTTTTATTTAGTTTTGTTTGACCATATAGTAAATGATTCGAAAAAGTTATTTTTGCACTTACATTGATTATGTTAAAAATTTTCAGGCTGAAGTTATTTTTTTTACTATATAAAAACTGTGGGCTTATTAGGGCTGAAGTTACATTTCTTTTTGCATTTATCACATACTTGTTTTACCACCTACTTATCTTGTTTCATTCAATTTCTCTGAATGTAAAACAGTAAAAACACCTGAAAAGTTACTTTTACATTTATAGATATTAAATTGATTATGTGAACTCTTTGTCTATATTAACAATCTCTTCACTTGAAAATTTCATAGTCATTCATAGACTTCCATCATATTTCTTTAAATTTATATTTATCCTTAGTCTTTTAGCTTTTGTTAAAGAAAGAATGTCTGGTGCAAGCGAAAGTAGGAAGCCTAATATGGATGAAATTATGCAGAAGTGGGAGATTTTGAAGTGTGAGTGGTACAATAACAAATCGATGTCTAATCTTATGCTTTTGTGGGATCAAATAAAGGCTGATGGGAGAGAATCAGACCACTGTTTTTTGCCAATGAATCATTCCAGAATAGGCTTAACCTGGAATGTAGTTGTGGAGGTTATTCAACCTCGTTTGACAAGGTTGTGCAGCAGTTTGATAGTTTTAAGTTTTCCATCGGGGACGACTATTCCAAGCTGAAAAACAACCTGAAGACTCTTCTTTCTCTTATGGATAGAGTAATCGTTGAACAAAGTCAGCTGTGTGATGAATTCAACAAGTTGAAGAATGATCTCGTTGTACCTTGTAGTCTTTTGCCTGAGTACCCTATAGTTATCTCCGATACTGATGATCATGATATATTTAGAGAAATTGAGGAGTACTGTGATGATGATGATGATGATGATGGTGATGCTTAGTGTTTGTAATTCTTTTTTTATGTTTTTAATGCTGTGCTTTTTTGTTTACTTCAGCATATTCATTAGAGAATATGCTGAAGTTATTAGGTTCATTTTGTATAACTTCAGCCCAGAGACGTTGAAGTTATTGTTTGTACTTTGTGTGTTGTCCTCATCTCTTTCTGTATCAATGTAATTATCATCCTCTTTCTTCTTAGCTTTATGTTGTAGTATCCTTGTTATTGTTGGTATTTGATTTTTTACTTCTAGTCAATTCTGAGTTAATACAATTAGTTGCATTTTAATTTTAGTTTTTGTAATCATTTTTTATGTTTTTATGATGTGCTTTTTTGTTTACTTCAGCATATTCATTAGTGAATATGCTGAAGTTATTAAGTTCATTTTCTATAACTTCAGCCTAGAGATGTTGAAGCTTTTGATTGTACATGCGTATCTTTTGTGTGTTGTACACGTATGTGTGTGTATATGTGTGTGTGTTTGTTAAGGATATGTATTTCACATACTGTAACCTGAAGTTTTTTCTCGGTGAAGTCATTGCGTACTTTTTTAAAATACAACCAAACCTGTAAGCCTGCGCAACAAAAATGAATGATTTGTACTTTAGCAGTATATAAAATAGTCCAAGAACTTTTTTTTATTCCTATGAAAAAAATCACATTTTAAATATGTCATACAATAATAAAAGTCTAAATTCAGACCACGGATTATTGAAGGGTGGAGTATGTTTCAGTGTGTTTCTTGGAATATGGATGAGGTGCTGGAGAAGACAAGCAAGTTGTTCTGTTATGCCCAGCTTGTTTACATCGACTGCGTTTGGTAGACTTCAATGGTACTATTTCAGTCGCAGGGATATACCTCTTCTTTTGTCTTCTTCCTTGTAAAATCTCTACATCGAGAGGTTTTGTGATCTCAGATTGTACAATTTGTGGTATATCCCATGATTTTTGATCTCCCACGGTATTTACATGTCCTTCATATATTTTCAACCATGTTTCTTTTGAATACCAATTTGAGTAGTAATCAGATTTCTGCAAATATCTCTTATTAATAACAGCAATTGTATGTGGACAGGGCAATTCATCAAGTTGGAATTCTAGGCAGTCACAAGTTCTCTTCTTTAAGTCCACAATGAATTCGATTCCTTCACTATTTATTCTAAACAGCATTGAATCAAGGTTGAACACCTAACAAGGAATAAAAAATTAAGATAAACTAATTATGTGTATTGTTGCTTCAAAAAGAAAAAAGTATGAAGTTTTTTCAATGTAAGCAGTAAATCACTGCAACAGATATAAAAAGCTGAAGTTAATAATTATACTCACAAATATTTTGCAAGTCAAGTCCATCTTCTTAGTCATCTCTTCTTCTGCCCATATTGATACTTTGTGAAATATTTCATTTGCCTTTTTTCTCCGTTCGTAAAACTACTCTCCCAACTTTTCTTGGATGAAATCTAACATTCTTAAAATAAGCATTTCTCTCCCTTTTAGTAAAACGAATTCATTGATTCTACCATATTTGTTATTAGCATATCATAACGTCGCCGTGGGAACCACGATCGAGCCCATCTCTCTAGAGGTCTTCCATTATTTAATTGTATATTTTCTTGTCAATAATTTTGAGTTGGGACATTAACTGATTAAAATCTTCACGTTTGTATGATCTTGCAGCACTTTGAAATAGATTTATTACCATGGCTTTTGCATGTCTTTGCTTTAAATTTTTTTCAAAATGATAGAGGCAGATACCATGGTGAGCTTCAGGAAAAACTTTTCTAATCTCATTTGCGATCGATTGGTTTCTATCTGCCAAGAAAACCAGTTCACGACGGACTTGAATTGCTTTTCTCATTTCCCCGAAGAACCAAATGTATGCCTCGTTGTTTTCTGAATCTGCTACACCAAAACATAGAGGAAAGATTTGATTGTTTGCATCCTTTGATACAACAACAAATAGAACACCATGATATTTTGACTTTAAAAATATTGCATCTACTGCAATAACGGGTCTACAGTAGGACCAACCAGCTACTGATACTATAGGATCAAAGAACATGTAAGCAAATCTGTACAGTGAAACACAAAAAAATAAATCATAAGGTGTGAAGTTTTTCAAATAGGAACATTTGAAACTTCAAGCTGATGGTTATTATTGTTTTGCTTACATATTCTGCCCATCTCTTTTTATGCTCGTGTACGTTCCTAGATTTTTACGCACCATCATGTACAGGTATGAAGGAAGAATCTGGTAGTTTTCTTCAGGTGTTCCCCTTATGCAAGCAATAGATTTTTGAATAGCGCGTCATGCCTTGTGATAACCAATGTCAATCCCAAATTTCTTTTTCATTTCGTTTTCTACAAACGCTGGTATAACATCTATCTTTTTGTCTCGAACATGTTCTATAATTTGTTCACTTATAAAATTTGATGTAGCATGCTTCTGATCTAATTTTCTTGTATCAACTGAGCATTCATGGTTGTTATGATATTTTATCACCCTGAATAGCTTGGAATATTTTTATTCTGGTAGCACGTACATTCCAACCACATTTGTCCATGATGCATTTCAGCTCGTATCTCTTTGAACATGATCTAACAGCAGTGAGTTCAACTTTCTGGTTTATCTCCAAGCTGCAGAAAAATTTAGTCGTGTTTTGTTTGTTCTCAAAAATTGATCCGACTCTTACTTCCTCCGGCAACGCATCATGCCTAAGTATTTTACATGGTGGAGATTCTTTCAGCTCTCTCCTCACTCTTGTACTTGATTTTTGAGAAGCACTAGAAGTTTCAGCAATTTCTTCAATTGTATCTGATGTTATCGGTATAAGCTCCATGTTTACTTCATCTTCGTTGTTGCTTATTATTGTAGAAGGTAACAAAACACTTTGTTGGATTGTGTGTTGGTTGTCAATTTGCATTATTAGTTGTCCTTCTTCTTCTTGGTCATCGACAAACTGGTATGAATTTATTGGAGGAGCGGGTAATTGTTGCACCATTATATATTCTGAAGCAACTGTAATGTTAGAAGGTTGTTGCTCGTTGTCTACTTCCATTATTGGCTGTCCTACTTCATGTTGATAATCGACTAAAGGTTTTGAATCTATCGCATATGCAAGAGATTGTTTGAATGCTGCAGATTCAGAAGGTTGTATTTTTTCGATGACGAAATGGCAATTCTTGTAGGCTGAATCAGTTGTAAGCAAATGTATACAGGTACTGAGTTCTTCATCTGAAGTTACAAGCATTCCTTTGCTTGTATTTAGTTTGATATCAAACCATACTTTTAGTAAATATTTGGTTGAATCAATATTTGCAACTTCACTAATTTTCTTCAGGAAAGTATTGAATGATATGTGCTTATTAAGTAGAACAAGTTTTGTATCATGATCCAAGTATTTGAAATCAGGAGTCCACCTCCCATTGAAAGTTATAACAACGCAAATCGAACTCATCCTGCAGATTCATGTTTAGTGGCAAGTATTAGGAAAGTGAACAGAAGAATTTTTAGGTTGTTTGTGCTGAAATTTTTACAAATGAACTAAATCGCTTAAACATCTTCTGTTGAAGTTTTTTGAAAAAAGATGTATGACATAATTAATGAATCTTGCACAGAAAACTTCAGCTTTTTAAGTGCTGAAGTTTTTAAAAATAAATTAAATAACTTCAGCATATCAGCTAAAGTTTTTATGAATAAGTTGTATGACAGGGATTCATGAATCCAGGGAAAAAAACTTCAGCTCATTAAGTGCTGAAACTTTAGAAATGAACTAAATAACTTCAACATATTGGGCTGAAGTTTTAGCAAATGAATTCAACAAACTTGAGCATGTTTCAGCATTAATTGCATAGGTTACAGGAGTAAACATAACAAACACAATTAAAGTAGTAATTATATTGCGTTGGGGGTATGTGTTAGTGTAATAATTACGTTCCTATCACATTCATACACGCTTTTCATTAGACAACGTTTAAAATTCTTCTTTGCCTTTTCGTATACCATACAGAAGTTTTTTTCGCCTATATAAGGACGCTATACCTTGTGAGTTTATTCACTTAAACACATATATTTTAGCAGACATAAAATACAAAAAGGAGAAAAATGGATGCCATCATCAGACAAACAGTGGACGAAATCAAGCAAGACATCACTGATGCATTTGAGTTGAAGCTTGACGAGGTCATAGAAAAGTACGATAGGGAGCTGCAAGAAATCAATAACAAGCTTGATACGCTTGTGATGTTTCCAAGATTTGATAATCTTGATGATGAAGACACTCGTCCATCAGGAAGTGACGACGATGATAATGATGATGGCATGGACGATTAGCTTTTTTTTATATAATCCTTTTAATTAAAGGATTATAATGTTATTTTGTTATTTATGTAATTTAATTTATGTTTTTTAATGTTTAATGAAATATTCAGTTTTTGTTTTAAGTTTTTTGTGCATTCTTTAATATTAATTATATTCAAACTCGAAAAATAATAGAGGAAATGAACTAAATAACTTCAGCAGAAATTAACAAAAACTAATCCGAAAATTAAGCATTTTTTGGTATGAAGTTTTTCCAAAAAATCATAATAAAGTACACAGTGCTTGATGAAAACTTCAGCTCCCTTTGCTAAGTTTTCAAGCATGAACTAAAAATTCTTTTTAAACTTAGAAAATAATAGAGCAATTAACAAAAACTTATCCGAAAATTACATATTGCACGACAAAATATTAAGCATTTTTAGCAGATGAACTAAAAAAACTTCAGCATACAAAAAATTATATGAAAAATATTTTACATATTCGTGAAAACATAAGTATTTTTTGGTATGAAGTGTTTCCAAAAAAATGATAATAAAATACATAGTGCAGGAGGAAAACTTCTGCTCCATTTGCTGAAGTTTTTACAGATTAATCAAAAAATTTCAGCACATGTGCTGAAGTTTTTGTGCAATATAAAATTTTAATTTATGTTTATTTTTTACCAAGTGTAGGAGGAAAACTTCAGCTCTTCTTGCTGAAGTTTTTAAATATTAACTGAGAAATTTCAACACCCATGCTAAAGTTTTTTGTGCAATATGTAATTTTAATTTATGTTTTATTTTTTTTTACCAAGTGTAGGAAGAAAACTTCAGCTCTTCCTGCTGAAGTTTTTAAATATTTAACTAAAAAACTTCAGCACTTATGCTGAAGTTTTTTGTGCAATATGTAATTTTAATTTATGTTTTTTTAGTTAGTGTAGGAGGAAAACTTCAACTCGTATTGCTGAAGTTTTTAAAGATTAAGTAAATAACTTCAGCTTGTTTAGCAAATAAACAATGATAACACTCATATAATGTTGTGTTGTTTCCAGCTCGTTTTGCTGATTTTTTTAAATATGAACTAAATAACTTCAGCTTGTTTAGCAAATAAACCAAAAAATTTAGCATATTATGCAGTGGAAAACTTCAGCATATTTGTCGTATTAGAATGTTAGAATTCAACGTCAAACAGATTTAGAATGCAAATTCAGCATATCAGTGAAGTTTGTCAAACAACTTCAATCAATCAATCAGAAAACATATAATTAAAAAACTATTTTGAATTCTGAAGATGAATTTGAATACTTACAATGTATTTTGTAATTTTGAATTTGGAATTTGAATCTGTTTCAAATCTGGTTTGCGAAAGGCGATCTGAGGAGAGACGGAGTGATGGAGGAGATACGGAGGAGATCTGGAATTTGAATCTGAGTATGCTTGATGCATCTTTTATATGTTTTGGAAGGGGTATAATGGTCATATTATTACGGATTTTTGTTAGTTGGTTATGAAATCAATAATTTCTAAAAATAAAGTATAGGTTAAAAGGTCGCAAAAATATAGAGTACGATTGCAAATCGCTCTAACTAAGAAGTTGAGTTTGCACCAACGAATCAAAGTAACCAGCAAAAGTACAATTATCAATTTCATCTTCCCACTCTCAAAAACAAAATGAAAAATAAAGTAGAATAAGTGCAACTCTAGTAGTTCGGTTACCATCATAATTTTTTGTTTTCCACCCGGTGCTAATATCCGATTGGAGCCTCCACTAAATCCTATTCACGGCGTGTAAGGCTCATTAAAAGGAAATACGCTTCCTTTAAAAAAAAATTAATTCCTAAGTCGCCATCATATCAAGGATTATTAGTTAACAATCACATAAGTATAGGAGCATAATGCTAAATTTATCATGAGATGTTGATTTGAACGAACTCTGTGTTTCAAATCATTTGTCGAATTTTTGGTTTTCCTAGTCGTCTATTTAATAGTAGGGGGACTAACTATTCTTAGAAAAAACATCTCATTAATCAAATCTTAAGAGTTGCATTATTACACATGCAAATTCTCTCAAATGTTCCTCTGCCTAATAAGTTGGTTCCTTAGCTAATTATAAAAATCGCAAGTTTAGAGGCAGATTCATAATTTGAATAATATATATTCTAGGTTCCGGTTCGAAACTTTATTTCTTGTACTTATTTAATGAAATTTTTGACACATATAAAGTGCAAACTCAAACTAGCTATTGAATATTTGAATTCGGATAAACCAGTAAGTCCGTAACTATACGCACCCCTAGGAGTGGCAAACGAGCGGGTCGGGTAGGATATGAGCGGGTCAAAACGGATAATTTTTAAAAAATGAATAAATTATCCGACTCGACCCGTATTTGAGACCGACAAAAACGGGTTTATCCGGCGGATAATATGGATATCCATATTATCCATGGTTTCTTAAATATGATCACTTATGAGAGAATTCCTAATCTTCCAAACTTGAGGAGCTCCAATATGAGGCTTTACAAATGTAAAAGTTAAACACATTAGTTATCCATTTGGTTAACCATTTTCTAGGTGGATAATATGGTTCTTTATCCATATTCGACCCGTTTTTAAATGGTTCATTATCCAACCCATTTTTTGATGGTTAATATAGGTGGATAACTGTTTTTTTTTCAACCATTTTGCCACCTCTACGCACCCCTAACAACTTTTGATGCATCTAATTCGTAAAAAAAATCATTGAGCTTTCACTAGGACAGAAAGATTGCATTTGAGAGAACGCTATGAAAATGAATCTTTGACAAATTTATTTAAGTGAAACGTGATAATTAATCCAAAACGTGATGTCTATGATCGCTTGAATACGACAATTTCAATCAATCCCCTTCTTTAAAAAGAAAAAGAAAAATCTCTACGGCCAGTCATGAGAGCCATGATTTCTTCTATTATTTGACTTGGGTAGATTATTTATTATTACCTCTTATTATGCAGTAGGATCAAAAGGAAAACTATAAAAGATAATTTCCCCTTAGCCGTCCAATTCTTAAAATATCAAATATATTGTACTTCCTTTATGCCAAATTAATGAACATGAGTATACATGACCCTCTTCCTCGAATCCTCCAAATCTTCATATTTTTATTTTTTCAATCTCATCACGATTTTCATGGAGTTTGATGAGTATATTATATAGTTAGCGAAGGAATGTTGAATAAGTTTAATGAAGAACAACTCAGCAAAGTCAGACTAATCCTATCCCCAGCAGACACAGAGAAACAAGATGGAAAGAGGACAACACAACTTCAGTACGTACTAGAATATGGATATATTCATAATTGGACAGTTGTAATATTATAAACTTCTGTACGTACTGAAACAGTATGTTCAATATTTTAGAAAAATCTTTCGGTTTGTCAAATTTATATAGCGTATAATGTAAAGTACTTCTAATGCTAAAGAAACGATCTTTTACTTGTTATTTTTATACAATATTAGATCAAGATCCACTTAAATGGTGCGACATAGCCAGAAATTTTGTTAAGAGTAGTATTTAAGCTTTAACATATCATATATAAAAGGTAATAATTCACCCAATATACATTATATAATTTTCCGGTAAAGAGTATTTAACTTACCATTCACCTTAAGTCATATAGGACAGCAAAGCGAACCTTACACAAATCTGCGTTCAAAAATCTCTTCATACTTTGTCTATATTACTGTCGGCTCAGATTGTGGACATGCCAATAGTCTGCCCATACTTGTGAATTAATTTTTCAGTAATGTATTTGACAAAAATCCAATGCCACAAATTTACTCAGATGAGATCACGTTTTTTCCAACAACAATAAATCTTGATTCGTGCGTGAAGAAACGTTTTCCAAGAAATAATGCATTAAATTAAAAAAAATTCAATCATAATGTCATGGAACTTGGAAGTATCAAAAGAAGATGTCTTCGTGCGTCCATGATATAACAATAACACACCAATAAGGTGGTTGTGAATACTCGTAAATATTTATTCATCCTTAATTATAGATTTTGAATTCAAATTTTAAGTATGGAGTCAAATCTAAACGTTCCATACACAAATCTAAATTAATCGGGGCCCAACCAAGATACCACACACCAATCGAGTGAAAAATAACATATAACTTGCCGGGACCATGTAAATCTCGATCGAAATTATAGGATGTCTTGTTATGAATATCTCTTTTCTGTTTAATTAAAATTAAAATGGACATAGAAATTTTAAATATGTGATTCTTTGCGTACTTCATCTCTTATTCAGTTCATTCAGAAATCATGATAGTCTCTAATTTCATAGAGATTATTAATGTAAAACTTATATTTGTGATTTAGCTAATGCTATTCCAGATATGCGAACTTGATATTTTAGTACTATCTGATTTATTCCTGCTTGATTTATAGTGTTTGATTAGGAAAAAAAATAGAAAACAAAAACTTTCCTTGGACTGACGTCTATATATGTGACAGCATGCATGAGTGCTTAACATGCATCTCGAAGTGACTAACTTCACTAACTAATTCGGATTGATTAGGACAAGTTCTCGCAGTTTACAATGGGTTAAAAATCATTTGAAAACTACGCGTTAACGGTCAATTTTGGACTTGAAGATGATTAAAAATAAACAAAGAATTGTATTTTTTTTTTTTAAAAAAAAAAGAACTAACGGGTAATGGTGGAATAGTAAGACTCTTTCATTCTTAATTAGAGTTCTCGAATCCTGAGTATGGAGTCGTCTTATTAGAGGGTAAAATTTTCTGGCGTAAAATCGAATTTAGTCAGATTCCAATACAGATACATGATACCAAAAAAACCAAAAAAAAAAAAGTATTAATTGTCAAGTCATTTTCGTTTGACCACGTCAAATGATACAACTCACTTTTGGCGTTTCTACATTTGCTAATTGGTAAATAGTACTATATTATAAAGTGGTTGAGTAATTATACATTTATATAGTGGATTAATACTACTTTATAACCAAGACTTTGTTTTGGGAAGCTAACAAGAAGACGGGGTTAGTTGCACGTTAAGGAATACTTTTGTTTGGTCTGTATAAGATAACACCAATTTTGAAATGTTGCATAAATAAAGCATATATATATATATATATATATATATATATATATATATATATATATATATATATATATAAAATCATCCATTTATGATTGAAAAAAGCTTGCTTTGCTTAATTAATTCCTTTCTTGCTACTCATTTTATATCTTTTGCAACTAAATTTTGAAGAAAGGGAATGTCTTTAGTTCTTGGTATATCCCCTTCGAGCCAAAGGGATAAGATGAGGAGAAAAGTTGTAAATATTTTAGTAATTTATACATCAATGTGTTTAATCTTGTTCTTTAGTCCTAATTAACGTCATTGATTAGTTTATTTCGCATATCTGTTTTTACTTTTTACAATATTTTCATTTTAACAAGTCCAAGAAAAATGTCCTGTATTAATTATTTTGGTGTAAATATCTAATACGACCTAGTATATTTTTACCTGGATGGTATATATATTTTAATTTTAAACAAAAGGTTTCGGGTTTGAATTATGAAAATGAAAAAGAAAACTTGCTCTAAGAAGCATCTTTCCTTTTAATGAACCATAGGAATAGCGAATTCATATTAATCGGGTTAATAGGGTTTGCATATCATAATGTTAAGCAAAAAGAATTTGTGACCAGCATTTTGTGTTTTAATTTTCACACACCAATTTCCGTGACTAGGAAACTAGAAAAGGGTATTTCAGTACACTAAGCTCCCGCTATGTGCAAGGTCCGAAGAAGGATCGGACCATAAATCTATATTATACGCCGCCTTAATGAACTAAAAATAGGAGCAATAGTAAATTAATGAATTGCGGCTTTTGTTTTCTTCTTTCAGCTATTTTTAATTATAATCTCCTAATTATTATTCTTATCAACCTTCACCTTTCTTATAATTTATAACTAAGCATTCATATTCTAATAATTCTTTTGTCAATCTTCATTCTTAAGCTTTAAGTTATCCAAATACAAGAAAGGAAGACGACAAAAGGAGCTTCAACCACTAGAGTTTATTTTTAATTCTTTAAAATAAATATTGTGTTTGTGGGTTGCCTTTACCGTACTATATTTAAAAAAAAGGAAATTAAAGAAGGGAAGATAACGAGAAAATAAAAAAAAGAGTGCAATGTACCAAGCAGGATAATCTGATGGTCAGTGCTGGTTTATTTTTTGACACAGTTGCGGACACATCACTTGTGTCCAACTCAATTTAAAAAATTAAAATTTGTATATATTTATGCTCAGTTAATAATTATTGTCACAAAATAGAATAGTGAGGGCCATGACATTTTACACCCTTTGATTTAAAATTTTTGATTCGCTTTTTACTGGTGACTACAATATATCTCAATACGAATATCATTTGGATTTAAGTTATATTTTAAAGAAAAGTGTTCAATTTACATGTGTACTATTCAACATCGCGAAATTTTGCCCTCCGCTATAGTTTGAATTTAATTTTACCTTTGTCATTAAAATAAATCTCGTTTTGTCCCTTGATCCCTAATGGAGCTCTAACTTGAGAATAACCTAAATAATAGTCAAAAGAAAATGGGTAAATAAGATTTTTCTCTTGAAGTATTTTTGATACATGGAGTCAATTTCACGGTGAAGCTTCATTAATACAAATAGACCCAAAGTATTGGAAATTTGAACTTTTTCTATATTTTAAACTAGCAATTTAATTGGTTATATCGTGTAGATTATCATATAAAATTTACTATAAAGGTGGTATAAAAAAGAAAAATTAACCCAAATAGTCGCCTACCTAATCTCTTAAACCTAAAATAACCCGCAGATATATAATGTATATATAATTTATATATAATATATGTATAATTGTGTATAATTAATATATAATTTATGTATATTAGCTAGAAAAAGTAAACCTTGAATCTACGGCTAAAGTCTAAACACTATCAATGTAAATAAATTAGAAATATGGTATTAGTGTCGGTTACGAAATTGAAGAAATGGCATATACCGTACTCATGTCCGGCGGGTGGTGGACCTCCTCCCTCGCCAATCCCACCACTAACACCCCACAACCACAAATCACGCCAACAATATAATCAACTCTCCACCCTCCTCAACCACCCCCTCTAACTATTTTTTTAAGGATTATATATATATAAAATCGTGGTGTCCGGATCAATTTGTATACATCTAGACTAATTTTACGTAATATCTGCTAACTCTTACCAGCATAAGTATCAAATAACTCTGTGTACTGAAACTTGGGCAGATGAAAGGAAATGATCACCTCATATTTTGCTTTCGTTGAATTTTGAACGTGAAACCTTCATGGTTTGTACAAATATTCCTAGACCTTGTATTTTGACTTATATATATATATATATATATATATATATATATATATATATTACATGTGTTACAACATTTGTGTTACAAAGTAGGAAAGTCCCATGTCACATCCAACCCAAACAATGAATCACTAGATTATTACTTAAGCAGTATCATGTTCACTAAGAATGTAACAAGTATGTCCATACACAAGGATTTAAAATTGCAAAAAGGAAAAAGGTTAATAGCACTAAGCAAGATTGGAAGAAGAGGATTATTCCCTTCTATCCATTAATAGAACTCAACGTCAGACAAAGGAGACTATTTTAGTATGATAGCACCAAAACCGTTAATTTGGCCAAAAAAAATAGATTGATCATCATTAATTTAAGGTCTTAATTCAACTAACACCTTACACCTCAAATTATTAAAGTGGCAAAGACATGATTAAGAAACCAAATTGTTGAGTAAAAGGAGTGTTAGATGTGGGTTACACTTTCGGTTTAATAAAGTTTTATTGTTGGAAATTTGGCATGTTAAGTGCTAGCATCTGAATAATGGTGAGCCTGGATTTTTTTAATGTGAAAATATTAGCGCCCCCAGTAAAACATTATTCCATATGTTTTGCTTCATGTGTTATTTCTTTTGCCTCTTGGTATGGTTCGAGAATAATATAATGAGACTAATGTGTAGGGGTAAAATCGGGAATAAATGTACCCGATTTCCTGATGAAGAAACGAGAAGACAACGCGGTCCGATGTAGTCTCGGGTAAAGCCGAGGGCTCCCATAGATCAAAGCCCGGGGAGAACGAATAGTGCGCTAAGAATCGATATGGCCAAACATGGGAAGAATCAAATTCGAGCAAGGTGAAGAACCGAGGCTAAAGGAAAGACGGTTAGAAAAAACAAATGAGATGCCGAAATATCCTCCCTCAACCGGATATTACGGTACAAATCTCGCCTGATTTCAACTGTGTATCATGATTTACTAGAAGAGAAAGATTTTTAACTTATTTAGATTTGTAATAGGATTGAAACTGTCACGAGCCAAACCGATGGGCCGCGACGGACACCCGGTACCTTACTCGACCAAGTACCAACGTAACCTATCTTTCTTATTACATTATCATATACACATGACATACGGGCCTAACATGCCAACATAATCATTTATAAACTCAAAACATAGGTCGACAAGGCTGTACAATCTTTCACATATACGACATATGTCTACAAGCCTCTAAGACAACATAAATGTCATAAAGGTCGGGATAGAGTCCTGCCATACCAAACAATACACGTCTAAATCATACTAACCAAACAAGCAACTCCGAAGCAAATGGAGTGCACCAACATCTTCCGCTGAGCTGATAGCTTACTTGAGGGCTCTCGACCTGTCTATCGGGACCTGCGGGCATGAAACGCAACGCCCCCAGGTAAAAGGGACGCCAATACAAATAATGTACCGAGTATGTAAGGCACATAAATAAATACATAAGAGACATGGAAGACATATAGAGTACATGACTCAACCTGTAAGTCTGAATAACTTTGTAAATCATAAATTACTTTTAGCGTTATGCATATGCATATGAATGTCATGTCGTGCATAGGTACATGTTTTATAGCATCATCAGCCTCTAAGGGCATCCTATCATATCATATCGGCCACTGTGGGCAAAATCATCGTCGTATACCAGCTGATCAGGTGGTGGTGCGTATATAACGCCATAACCTTTCCCATATCCCATATACATATATATATATATATATATATATATATGCGTATATAACGCCGTTTGAATCATATTTCAGCCATTGTGGGCAACATCATCATCATATACCAGCTGATCAGGTGGTGGTGCGTATATAACACCCTAACCTTTTCCCGTATCCCATATAAATGTAATATACATATATATGCGTATATAACGCCATCTGGTCATGGGTCAATCCACATATATGAGATGCATGAAAAATACGTAATAATCTCAATATTCTTTTTGGATAAATTTTTCCAACTGCGTATTATTGTGAGACCCATGAACAGATGATAAAATATTGAATAGAGTCATTCATAAAATATCTCTAATACTTCTATGAATAAAGTCATTCATTGAATTTGTGCATTTGCACGTTTTGTTCGTATCGTATGATCATGCCAAAAGAAAGAAGGGATAACCTTAACATACATGTTTCTGCGAAATTCTTGAACGAAATTGTTCTTGCTCCTTTGAAATTTATACACGAAATTTGGATTTGGATTTCTTTGAAACTTTTGGACGAAATTGCTTCTGATCTTTTGATCCAAATAAACAAACAAGCCTCTATCTTCTACGTTTTCTATATGAAATTTAGTAACTGAATTTCCATTCTTTAAAGAAGAATCCTTAACTTTACTTGTTAAGGAGTCTTTAAGAAAGAAATTTCCAAAAAATGAATCTTGCTCCGGTCACTTTTTTTTGGTTTGGTTTAAGGCAACATAATGTATATTTTGTTGTTTCCCTTTTGAATGAATTGAGCTTATCCATTCTAAAAGCTCACCAATCTTTATTTGATAAGACATGACCTTGTAATTTAGCTTGTGACACATGTAAAAGTGAGTAATGAATCACCTTATACCAACAAGGGGATTGCCACGTTTCTTTTGATGTAATTGATTAAAAAAAATTGTCCGCTTATTAGTTAATTGGGTAATGTTTTGTTACTCGGTAATTAATCAATTGCCCGAAAAATTGAGAATTATTCCCACTCACTGAAAATATTACTCACTTTTAACGTACCTTATATCTCTTACTATCATGGCCATGTGCTACCTTGTATAGTACTAGTCCATAATATCGGGTATTTTAGCTTGGCCATATTATATCTAAAAACGCCAAACTTCGACGAAATTTATTTCCTTCGATTCACTTACCCTTTCACCTTCACGAATTTACTCACTACATATGATCCTTATAATCCCGAAATAATCTTTTCCTTGGACTGATGTCAATTGCCTTACGACAAATTCAACGTACAATACTTCAGGGAGCAACCCTATCATAACTAATTACTGCGAAGCGTAACATCACCGTAATGTAATACTACTGGGTAGAACATTGTCGTAACTTAATACTGCAGGACGTAACATCATCGTAATATATTACTGCAGAGGGTGACATCATCATAACATATTACTGCAGATCATAACATTGTCGTAATATAATACTGCGGGACGTAATATTGATGTAATATTACGGGGTGTAATGTTATTCCCCTCTTTGGAACATTCGTCCTCGAATGTTGACTGATGCACTTATCATTTTCATAACTTATAGCTCTTGTGAATACCTTAATACTCCCCTTTTCATTTAGGCAATTGTTCTGTGACTAAATCCAAAGGCCAGAGCATTTCCCCCTTTAGGCCTCTTTCTCACACCACGACTTGAAGTCGGAATCCTTCTAATCTCATAACTGTTGCTACATTCTATCATGCAGCCTTTACGACTCTAACTTTGTATGTGCGCATATGCGACTCTTCTCTTCTCTTTCCTCCAGCTTTTAACCAATCTCTAGGCTTCACTTTGTGAACATATACAAAATTATGTTAAGCTGTCCCTTTGGGTGTCATTAGCTTTACTACATCTACGTAGGCCATACTACTATAATTCTTACTTCGATTTATCATTAGTGAGGTCCGCTACTGAATTCCAGGTTACTCTCATTACTTATCCTATATGCATAGAGCTAAGTCCTTTAACGCTTCTTCATTACTATCCATCTTAAGACTGATGGCGCAATCTCATCTCATACTTTATAACTTTTACCCATCCATTGTTGATTCTCCTCAATGTTGATTTACAATTATCCATTGATAACTTGATATTTCTTACGTAATATATTACCGCTAGGGCTTACGTTGTATTGAGGAATATTTGAAGTGATTTCCATAATCATATTTCATAGTGTCTCAATGTGATTCACCTTATGGGGTATGGGGTATCTTAATTTCGTGCCGCCAGCTAAATCTTTTCTCCTTCTCTTTTTCTTTACAAATCATTATTCAAACTAAGGCCCAAACGTCATCCTTTATCTGTCACAATTATACCCTCATTTTATTACTAGGTCAGCATTTCATTCTTTCTAAATGCTATTAATCTTAGATTCCTTTGAGTTCATTCAGGCTATACTAAACTTTCAATAACTTATAAAAACCATTATCTCTCTTATTTTCATGGACTTAATCCTGAGGACTTATCTATTCTTGTCACCTTTTCACTTGCCTTTCCTCATCCTTACTCATGTTTCCTTAAAATTTTGTCGCTCTACCATACTTTAGCTTGCGACCTATACATATTCATATATAAACTTTCCTTCAACTTGCTTGCACCATAGATTTTCTTATGTTATTCTAGAATTTCAAGTGAGACGGCACATCGTCTCCAAATTTTTCTCTACTCTCTTAACTAGGTCTCTCAGTGCTTAGAAACCATAGGCTGGAAGACATGTCGCCGACGATGCTGCTATCATTCCCGGTTATTGGACTCCCGTGCTTATAGCCTCATATCCAAAATATGGACTATTCAAGACTTTCTGCATTTGAGTATCTCGTACGTTGTTCACTTTTACCTTACTTACTCAAAATCTCGTATCATATCTTTTATCTCCTTTATAACCTCCCTTCCACCTAGGTGTAATTCACATCCATAACTTGAAGCTCTATTATAATACTCACACCTCTGGTACATACACAATCCGATGGGAGCTTCGTACTAACTTCTTATGAGGCTGGTACTTCTTCTAACTAGCTTCCTTGTAGAGCCATTATAGATTATGGTTGTTGTGTTATTTCTCTTGAACATCTAATATTAAGAGTGATTCTGTCATGTTCTCCAGCACAACTCCTATAATTTTTCTAGGTCCAATAATCAGACTCCTGATTTACTTAGGTGATGTAATCTTTTAGTTTCCTCTTCCTTCTGATCAGCCTTTACGTAGGCTTAAGCTACCTTCCGATCTGTGGCTCATGGTATCAGTTATTACCTTAGCCTTTTATGGGTGTTATGGAATATCTATGATACAATCTTCTAATAATTCAATCCTTTGTCTATGCCCTGGGCTTAATTCTTTCTTTTAACCTATTCCGGAGTCTTCTATGGTTGTATGATTGTTAACAAATATGCTGCCTGGATAATGCTCCAAAATCTTGAGTGCATCCATAATGTACTAACTCTAGATCATTGATCAAATAATTCTTTTGTTCCATCTTAGCTTTATTTCAACGTAAGCTATTACTTTTCCTGGTCCTTATGCCCCCTCGTTGCATCCATACTTAACTTATCTTAGTGCCCACACTTGCCAGAGTTTTTATACAACTCATATGATCTCGAATATTACTTTTAACTCTTACTTCCCGTTCATTAGCCATGGTAGGTGTCACTTTACTTTGGAATGCTTACAATGTTATTGCGAGATTGTTGTTACACTACCATTTCCTCATTAGGTCGTTGTGCTTAGGTTGAAGTCTTCTTTCTTATCTCCTCAGCTAGTCTTTCGTTGTAGTACTTAGGGAGAACCCTTGACTCTCGTAAATTTGTGAGCTTATTATGGACCTTTTTTATGTCCTTACTTGACTATAATCTTCCGTAGTTGCTTACTTCCATGCCCTTGTGCTTGTATGGTTGCTTCTGAACTGATATCTTGACTGCCTTTCCAGTGGCACATTCTTTTATCCCCGTAACACTCATACAGTACCTTTAACTATCCCGACTCTTGTTTGAATATATCTCAAGTATAATAATAATATTCTTTGAGGCTGAATTCTCCATGTTAGGTTCTACTATGTTTATCTTACACGATCTGATGACTCGTCTGTAACTTTCTGTTTAGCCATAACTGGGATCTTCCTGACCAATTATTAACTACTCGTTGACCCATTCTCATAACGATATTCCTCGTAATCTTTCTTGGGTTATTTACTTTGTTTTAACTTATGTTTCGCACTGGCTCCTTATTTATTAATAACAGCTCGGGCAGGAACCTTTACTTCCTCTCCTTGACATCGTGCTTGCACAATATTCTTGAATTGTAGTGTATCTGTAAGATTTGGATAAGTGCCATCTCATTTGTCTTTCATTTATCACATTCTTCCTTTACCCATTCCATAGTTACTAGAACCACTTAATTCTGACTTAGTGCCACATTACTCTATATTCCTCCCTTTAGGGGTGTACTAAGATTTGGACTTATGACGACTTGCCTATAGATGTTTTTCCTCTTCATATTTGGCATCCTCTCACATTATCAATGACCCTTACTCATCTTGTGGTAATCCTTTTGTACCAAGGATAACAAAATCCCTCGCTCGCGATGGTGACACTTAGTGTAACTGGCACATACAGTCTCTTAAGCTTAACTTTGCTTACATTGCTTGCTTTACGGAAGCGTCTCCCTGAATGACCATTTTCTAAACTCATCATGGATCTTCTTCTGTTGTCCATTATTTTATTGCCGGAATGCAATCTGCAATTCTCATGATGCTGACTATTATCAAATCACTCAATTCCTTATTCATATTTAGTTTATCTTATTCACCAGTCCATACAGATTTCTATTATTCTGGGGTTTAATTCTCCCTTCTGGTAATCACGTTAGAGTCATGAACTTATTTCTCGAAATGAGGATATAACCTTATGTCCTATACTCTTTTGTTGTCTTAAGGCCCATCACCTTTCGTCTTTTCCTTCATTTGACTATAGGTTCTGTAACACTCTACCGTTTTCATCCATGTATCACACTTTATTCATAATGCTTCCTTATCTTTCTTCTCATTACTCTGCTAATATTTCTGCATATCCCTTTTCTTGTGAAAACTTCAATACGAAATTCTTTTGCTTTTAGCTTCCATTGCTCCATCCAACGACTCTTTGGGTTGCTTAACATCCTCGATCTACTAGGGATGAGAGCCTCACTTAAGGTAATATTTATCCCATCCAGGCTTTTATATCTTCTGAACGCTAGTATTCACATCTAATCGTAATATTCTAGGGTGCACTATTTGGGTGTCTCACAAGAAGATCTATTGGCACATTTGTAATACCCTTCGAAAATGCCAACAAATGAAAGTAATCCATTTACCAATTTGGGTTACTTTATCCCTAGCCAGATCTTGATATCCCATCCTCCTCTTAACTATACCTGTTACCCCCATAAGGCATAACTGAGATGGGTGCGGCCAATTGTACATACCTCTGTTACTGTTGAGGGTAACTCTTAATGCTTATATTTTTTTACCGAAACTGTAATACTGATAATCTTCATTAACTGGGCGCCTTGTACCCTTCTTCATCTTGCTTCTTTTGCTTGTTGAAACTTGTATTTATCTTTTGTAATCTCTCATTGTCTTTCACCATAAAGGTGGATAGGAATTCTTGCCTTAAGGCTCCTTATCAAGAGGCTTACACCTTTGAGTACGCACATGATCTGTTGAATACCTCATATTTACTTATCATAAGCATGATGCAAAGTCGAGTTCCTCTAATTCAACATTTCCACAGCTATATCTCTTATCGATCATCTTTTTAAACGTAGGTATCGTCTTATTACAGAAAATAAAAGTTCGGGACTTGAATTCTTATAAGTGAGCTCTACCACACGATCTAGAGTATGAAGAAAGAGTGACAGTCTTAAATGCCCTGTAGCCTCCTGCTTATAAGTGTGGTGCACGACACACCCATAAACAAAACTCTACTAGACACGGCTTGTAGACTCCCTAGGACAGAACTGTTCTGATACCACTTTTGTCACGACCCAAACCTATGGGCTGTGACGGGCACCCGATACCTTACTTGACCAAGTACCAACGTAACCTATCTTTCTTATTACATTATCATATACACGTGACATACGGGCCTAACAGGCCAACATAATCATTTATAAACTCAAAACATAGGCCGACAAGGTCGTACAATCTTTCACGTATACGACATATGTCTACAAGCCTCTAAGACAACATAAATGTCATAAAGGTCGGGATAGAGTTCTGCCATACCAAACAATACACGTCTAAATCATACTAACCAAACAAGCAACTCCGAAGCAAATGGAGCGCATCAACATCTTCCGCTGAGCTGATAGCCTACTTGAGGGCTCTCGACCTATCTATCGGGACCTGCGGGCATGAAATGCAGCATCCCAGGTAAAAGGGACGTTAGTACGAATAATGTACCGAGTATATAAGGCACATAAATAAATACATAAGAGACATGGAAGACATATAGAGTACATGACTCAACCTGTAAGTCTGAATAACTTTGTAAATCATAAATTACTTTTAGCATCATGCATATACATATGAATACCATGTCATGCATAGGTACATGTTTCATAGCATCATCAGCCTCTAAGGGCATCCCATCATATCATATTGGCCACTGTGGGCAAAATCATCATTGTATACCAGCTGATCAGGTGGTGGTGCGTATATAAAACCATAACTTTTCCCATATCCCATATACATATATATATATATATATATATATATATATATATATATATATATATATATATATATATATATATATACATACATATATATATATATATGCGTATATAACGCCGTTTGAATCATATTTCAGCCACTGTGGGCAACATCATCATCATATACCAGCTGATCAGGTGGTGGTGCGTATATAACGCTGTAACCTTTTCCCATATCCCATATAAATGTAATATACATATATATGCGTATATAATGCCATCTGGTCATGGGTCAATCCACATGTATGAGATGCATGAAAATATGTAATAATCTCAATATTCTTTTTGGATAAATTTTTCCAACTGTGTATTATTCTGAGACCCATGAACATATGATAAAATAATATGACACATGGGATTCAGGAACATAGATATCTCTAATACTTCTATGAATAAAGTCATTCACTGAATTTGTACATTTGCACGTTTCGTTCGTATCGTATGGATCATGCCAAAAGAAAGAAGGGATAACCTTAACATACCTGTTTCTGCGAAATTCTTGAACGAAATTGTTCTTGCTCCTTTGAAATTTATACACGAAATTTGTCTTTGGATTTCGTTGAAACTTTTGGACGAAATTGCTTCTACTCTTTTGATCCAAATAAACGAACAAGCCTCTATCTTCTACGTTTTCTATATGAAATTTAGTAACTGAATTTCCATTCTTTAAAGAAGAATCCTTAACTTTACTTGTTAAGGAGTCTTTAAGAAAGAAATTTCCAAAAAATGAACCTTGCTCCGGTCACGTTTTTTTTTGGTTTGGTTTAAGGCAACAGAATGTATATTTTGTTGTTTCCCTTTTGAATGAATTGAGCTTATCCATTCTAAAAGCTCACCAATCTTTATTTGATAAGGCATGACCTTGTAATTTAGCTTGTGACACGTGTAAAGGTGAGTAATGAATCACCTTATAACTACAAGGGGATTGTTTCTTTTGATGTAATTGATTAAAAAAAATTGTCCGCTTATTAGTTAATTGGGTAATATTCTGTTACCCGGTAATTAATCAATTGCCCGGAAAATTGAGAATTATTCCCACTCACTAAAAATATTACTCACTTTTAACGTACCTTATATATCTTACTATTATGGTCATGTGGTACCTTGTATAGTACTAGTCCATAATATCGGGTATTTTAACTCGGCCATATTTTATCTTAAAATGCCAAACTTCGACGAAATTTATTTCCTTCGATTCACTTACCCTTTCACCTTTACGAATTTACTCATCACGTATGATCCTTATAATCCCGAAATAATCTTTTCCTTGGACTGATGTCAATTACCTTACGAGAAATTCAACGTACAATACTTTAGGGTGCAACAATGTCGTAACTTATTATTGCGAAGCGTAACATTACCGTAATATAATACTACTAGGTAGAACACTGTTGTAACTTAATACTTCAGGACATAACATCATCGTAATATTTTACTGCAGAGGGTGACATCATCATAACATTTTACTACACAGCATGACATTGTCGTAATATAATACTACGGGACGTAATATTGCGGGGTATAACAGAAACTCCCCTACTATATAGTAGGGGAGAACTTTTTCATTTTCAACCACGGTTGGCATGCATGTTAAAGCAATAAAGTTCATTTTTATTCTCTAGGTACTGTTCAAAGTGTTCTTCAGCTGCTTATTTATTTAGTTGCAACTGAGACCACCTCGAGAGCTCGATCAGAACCAGTTTTAGCGTTCAATTTAAAGCTAGGCTTAATCGTTCCATCATGTTTCGTTTGGTTGTTTTGTTTCTCTTTAATTTAATTATTTATTGTTCTTAGATCATTCGTGTTAAATTAAATCATGTATCCTTTAAACCGCGTACAAATTCAATTTTTACTCATTTTAAGGGTAAACTTTTTGGCGTCCACCGTGGAGCTAAGGATAATAGTAGTGATTTAATACGAATCTCTATAACACACCCTATTTTACACTTTCTCTTTGAAGTTTGATTCCAGATCTATTCAAAATGTCAAATTCTCAGTCTGCTCACTTGAATGTTGACGTTAAGTCCAGCCACACGGTGAAAATAATAACGTAGTACCAAGCAATGAAGTGCCCTATGTTGACCCTAATGGCGTCTCAATCACTGACCTAGTTGATGCCAACTCACAAGTTGCAATCAATATCAACCTACCAACTGATCTTGAAAATAACATTCGTGGGGCACCTCGGTCATCGGCTCGAGAAGCGCCTGAAGGGGGAGCTGACAAAGTTAGCTTACAATTGATTTTTGAAATGTTACATGCTCCGCAAATGGTAATAGCACAACTGCAGAGTCAAAATCAGGCACAGAACACGGTTGAACGTAAGCAGGTTGGAAAAGATGCTCGGAGAGACGTACAGATTGTCACAAAACCGGATGGGGTCGGACCCAAAGAGACTTTTGAGGTGATAAAAATGCTCGAAGCACTAACAAAACGGGTAGAATCCGACGAAAATAAGATAGAGACAAATGACAAGATGGTGGAGACCTACAACCCAAGGGTTGATCAGATCCCAGGAGCACCTCCAATATTGAAAGGACCGGTTTCCAAAAAGTTAATTCAGAAACCCTTTCCCCTGAGTGCGGCAACGAAGCCAATTTCAAAAAAGTTTTGAATTTCTGATATTCCCAAATATAACGTGAACACGAACCCAAACGAGCATGTAACCTCCTACACATGTGCAATAAAAGGAAATGACCTCGAAGATGACGAGATCGAGTCGGTGTTGCTGAAGAAATTTGGGGAAACCTTATCCAAAGGAGCGATGATATGATACCATAACTTACCTCCAAATTCTATTGATTCGTTTGATATGCTTGTAGATGCCTTCATTAAAGCCCATGCCGATGCTATCAAGGTTGAGATGAGGAAATCCGACCTATTCAAAGTCAAGCAAAGAGACAACAAAATGCTTAGGGAATTCGTATCGAAGTTCCAGATAGAACGGATGGACCTGCCCCCAGTTGCAGTGATTGGGCCGTTTAGGATTTTACTCAAGTACTCAACCCCCAAAGTTTCGTTGATTCTCAATAGTTGAAGCAAAATTTGGTAGAATACCATGTAGTAACTTGGGCCGATGTTCGCAACAGGTACCAATCAAAGATAAGAGTCGAGGATGACCAGACGGGGGCTCCCTCGGGGTCTATTTATCCCCAATAAAGTGAACGTCATATCTAAAAGAATTGTGGATCATGAGTTGAGGCCACCCCGAGATCGGTACCAGCCATGAAACTCGGACAGAAGGGGAAATAGACTCGGTTGCCACCGACCAGGAACGATGGGAGAAGCGACAAAGGTCCTAGCAATCGAGGTTTGATGAGTAAGAATGATTTTGATAGATCACTCGGGGTAGAGAAGCCCCAATACTATCAGAATATAACTTCAACGTGGATGTAGAGAGTAGTGTAGGACATGAGTCCCATCAAAGAAACTAAATGGCCAAGGACAATCCAGTCCGATCTCGCACAGAGGAATCACAACTTGATATGTAACTATCATGGTATTCACGGTCATAGGACCGAGGATTATCGACAGCTAAGGAAAGAAGTGGATCATCTATTCAATAATGGGCATCTTTGGGAATTCCTAAGTGAGCGAGCCAAAAATTATTTCAAAAATAGGGACGCCAATAAACAAATCGAACCGGAAGAACCTCAACATGATCATCGGAGGAGTAGATATCCCACAATGGCCAATGATGAAATACACTAAAGTTTCTATCACGAGGGAAAAAACGCATTCGAGACTATGCCCCGGAGGGGTCCATTTTGTTCAGCGACGAGGATGCCGAGGGAATCATCCAATATCGAAATGATGCATAGGTAATATCTGTACTTATTAATAAATCTCGAGTTACGTGTGTTAATTGATCCGGGCAGCTCGGCCAACATCATCCAATGGATAATTGTAGAACAATTGGGTGTATTTGACCAAATCATACTGGCAGTACGATATTGAATGGGTTCATAGTGGCATGCGAGACAACTAAGGGTGAAATAACACTACCGGTCAACATGGATGGGACCACCCAGAAAATATTTTTTATGTAATCAAGGGGGACATGAGATACAATGCCTTGTTTGGGAGGCCATGGGTCCACATCATGAGAGCGGTGCCTTCGATCTTGCATCAGGCGTTGAAGTTTCCAACCTCAGACGGAATTAAAACGGTCTACGAGGAGCAACAGGCCACAAAGGAGATGCTCGTCATCGAGGAAGTGATCCCAGTGCCCCTAATAACAACATCAAAAAGTGAGAGACTGGTCAAAGAGAGAGGCACCATATAGAAATCACTATACCGATCCGGCCCAACCGGGCCGGAGAAACTGGAGGAACACTCAACGAATCAGGAAGAAGATTTCGAGGTCCCGAGATCCTTCATAACACCCGATGATACCAATGCCTCCAAGTCGATGATCGAGGAACTGGAACAGGACATATTGATCGAGTATCTACAAGACAGAAAGGTATACCTGGGCACGGGGTTAACCCCTAGCTCAAGAAAAAACTTATTTATTTCCTTAAAACTAATGCCATTGTTTTGCCTGGTACCACTTAGATATGACAGAGATCCCGCAGGTGACAACTCACAAATTGAGCTTGCATATGAAGTTCCACCCGGTCAAACGGAAGATGAGGCTGCAGTCCAAAATCAAACACGCATTCATCAAAGACGAGATATCTAAACTCTTGAATATAGGTTCCATTCTGGAAGTTAAATACCCATGCTTGCTAGCTAACGTATTGGTCGTGCTTAAAAAAAACAAGTTTAGAATGTATGTAGATTATAAGGACTTAAACAAGGGATGCTCGAAGGATTCATTTTATTTGCCTAACATCGACTGAATGATCGATGCAATGGTTGGGCATGAGACTTTGAGTTTTCTCGACGCCTATTCCTAGTACAACCAAATACGGATGGACCCGGGTGACCATGAAAAGACTTTTTTTTATAACTAAAGTTGGCACTTATTGTTATAACGTGATGTAGTTTGGATTAAAAATGTTGGTGCCATGTATCAACGCTTAGTTAATCGAATATTCAAGGAACAAATAGAAAAATCAAAGGGGATTTATATTGATGATATGTTAGTTAAGTCCCTGCAAGCAGAGGACCATTTGAAGCATTTGCAGGAAATATTCGACATACTGAGGAAATACAACATGAAGCTGAACCCGGAGAAGTGTGCCTTCGGAGTCATCTCGGGCAAGTTCCTCAGCTTCATAGTGTCTAACCGGGGAATGGAGATCAACCCGTATAAGATAAAAGTCATAGAAGATATCACCGTAGTTGACAATGTCAAAGCGGTATAGAGGTTGAGGCGGATAGCACATTGGGCTGATTTATTTCGAGGTCATCGGACAAAAGCCACCGATTTTTCTCATTACAAAAGAAGAAGAATGGCTTCTCTTGGACCCTAGGATGTCAATAGGCTTTAGAAGAACTCAAACAATATCTATCAAGTCCTCCTTTGTTGCACACTCCGAAGGCGAACGAGCAGTTATACCTCTGCTTGGAAGTCTCCAAAGTCGCGGTAAGGGGTCTTCTGTTCCGGAAAGAAGAAGGTAGGCAATTTCCTATTATTATGTTAGTAGAACCTTAGGTGATGCCGAAACAAGGTATACACACTTAGAAAATTAGCTCAAAATTAGCGCTCGCATTATTAAGCGCATCTAGGAAATTAAAACCGTACTTTCAATGTCACCCCATATGTGTCGTGACCTCGTACCCGCTAAGGAATGTTATGCATAAATCCGAGCTCTTGGGTCGACTAGCAAAATGGATTGTAGAATTTAGCGGGTACGATATTGAGTACAAACCCGAACTGCTATAAAGTATTAGATTTTGGTAGACTTTGTGGCCGACTTTACGCCGGCCTTGATCCCCGAGGTCGAGAAAGAATTATTGCTTTCCTAGGGGACTAGCTCGGGGGTCTGGACCCTATTCCTGGACGTTGCTTCTAACGTGAAAGGGTCCGGGTTGGGAATCGTATTAAAACCACCTACGAGTAGAGCCGTCAAAATAGACTTGGCCCGTGAGGTCAACCCAACCTATACCGCTAATTGGGTAGGGCTGGGTTGACATTTTTTAGCCTATTTAAAACTGAGGCTTATAAGCCCGACCCAAGTCAGCTCGCGGGCACTTGAGGCTTGATCGAGGCTGGGCCTGGGCCGGCCCGTGGGCCAAAAATTAATTAAATTCAAATTTAAATATTTTAAAAAAGTAAAAACTAAAAAATTATTAACTATAATCCTCATTTTCCAACCTTGGATTGCTCATTTACCCTACCATATCAACTAGAATTCATATTTTTGATATGCATATAGTATGACGAGATTAATTTTTCTTTTGCTTAATTAACAACTAGGAAAGTTTTAAGTGGCCAATGATTTTTTTTTTAAAGAAAATATTATTTTAACTGGCCAGTGATCAATTTGGTTACTTTATTATATTATTAATTATTAAATTTCTCTTCAGCATAGAAAAAACTCAAGTTTTAATACCCAAAGAAAATTGACAACACTAGCAATTTCATGAATTTTAAAATTTTTATGGATTATAATGACGAAATCAACAAATAAAGTTAAACCTAAATTAAAAAATCTTAACGTATAAACTTATTGAAGCAATTCCTGAACCTAAGGAAAGTGAAAGAAACTAAAAAAATATTTATGTAACATTAACAAAAGAAGAGCTAGTGATATAGAGAATTTACATTTCAATTACGAGATTCTTTTTCAAATATCAAGATTATTGTACACTCTAAATAAACATAAGTCGTTCATATGATTAAGATATTATGTCACGAAAAAATATCTAAAGATTCGAAGAAATATTTTTTTCAAAAAATATTAAAGGGTCAGCCTGCCCGTGGCCCTCTTAGGGCTGGGCTGGCCTGGCCATTTTAAGGCCCATATAGATGGAGGGTCGGGCCGCCCTAGCACATCATATTTAAAAGCCCATAAGTCTAGGGCTAGGTTGGGCTGGGCTAACATATTTTGACAGCTCTACCTACGAGTAATATAATAAGGCAGTCTGTTAGAACTATGAAATTGACTAACAACGAAGCCAAATATGAGGATATGATTGCAGGTCTAGAACAGGCTAAGAGCATGGGGACTGAGATGATCGAAGCCAAGTACAACTCCCTCCTCGTTGTTAACCAAGTTAATGGGACATTTGAAGTAAAAGAAGACCGGATGCAAAGATACTTGGATAAGTTGCAAGTGACATTACATTATTTCAAGGAATGGATACGACATCATGTACCCTGAGATCAAAATAACAAGGCAGACATGTTGGCTAATCTAGGGTCGTCAGTCGACTCCGATGAATTCAATTCCGGAGCGGTGGTGTAATTGATGAACTCGATGATAGGGGAAGGTCACGCCGAGGTAAACTCAACAAGCTTGACTTGGGATTGGAGAAACAAATACATAGACTACCTTCAGAAAGGGAAATTTCCATCAGATCCCAAAAAATCGAGGGCCCTACGAGCTAAGGTTTCCAGGTTTAGCTTGGTTGGAGGAAAACTATACCGAAGATCGTTCTTCGGACTGTTAGCAAGGTACTTGGGTCCTGGGGAGACCGACTACGTGATGAGAGGACGTCCACGAGGGTACTTGTGGAAACCATTCAAGAGCAGAATCCTTGGTTTGAAAATTTATCAGGGTCAGTTATTACTGGAACGAGATGGAAAAGGATGTGAAAGACTTTGTTCAAAAGTGTAACGAATGTCAGAGGCACGCCCCAATGATCTACCAACCGGGGGAGATGCTTCACCTGGTCCTTTACTCTTGGCCGTTTATGAAATAGGGAACGAACACTGTGGGTCCCTTGCCATGGGCACCTAGCAAAGCCTAGTACATCTTACTTATGATCGACTACTTCTCCATGTGGGTCGAAGAACAAGCGTTCGAGATCGTTAGGGAAAAAGAGGTTATCGACTTCATCTGAGATCATATAATATGCTTGTTTGGGCACCAGCCAAGATCACGTGTGACAATGGGAGACAATTCATCGACTACAAGATTAATAAGTTTTTTGAAAATCAAAAGATCAAAAAGAATTTATCAACACCTTACCACCCAAGTGGGAACGGTCAACCAGAGTCAACAAACAAAACTATACTGCAGAACCTGAAGAACAGATTGACCGACTCAAAACAAAAATGGAAAGAAATTTTGCTTGAGGTCCTATGGGCGTATCGAACAACTTCGATATCGAGAACCGGTGAAACACCATTCTCTCTAGTCTACGATGTAGAAGCTTTGATTCCGGTAGAGATAGAAAAATCGAGCCTAAGGTTCCAATATGCTACAGAGATATCAAATGATGAGGCCATGGCCACGAGCTTACATTTAGCAGATGAAAGGTGAGAAGCCACCCTAGCCCAGTTAGCGGCCCAAAAGCAATGATTGGGAAGATACTAAAATCGAAGGGCAAACCTTGACACTTCCAAGACGGGTACTTGGTACTGAGGAAAGTTACACTGCATACCAAGAATCCGAATGACGGGAAACAAGGCCCAAACTGGAAAGGACCGTACAGAGTCACCGGTATAACCGCAAAAGGGTCATACCAGCTCGAGTCCGGAAATGGGGTACGACTACCCAACAATTAGAATGTGTCACACTTGAAAGCACTACTACTGCAAAGGTATGAACACAAACTTATTTATGGTTTATTATGCTTTGAACTAATCCATGAAGGTACTCAGTCGAAGTCAAATCTAAGGATTAGGTCTAAAGCATGTGTTGCACTCTTTTTCCCTTGGACCGATTTTTTCCCAAAGTGAGTTTTACAGCAAGGTTTTTAGCGAGACAATAGTAAGCGTGCTACCCTAGTTTTCAAGACCACTCTAAGATTGGGGACTACGTATCATCCGTATCAGATCAATAGTATTCGACCCCTAAAAAATCCAGTCTTGAATAATCGGGCCATCGCACCCTAATTCAAGAATCAAAGTTCTAAGTTCGGAAATTTAGAAGGCATTTTTATTCGATATTAAAATCCAAGGCTTGAATATTAGGATAAATTGTAAGGGTAAAATGAACGGTACCCGCATAGCTCATTGTCACCATGGTAGATAACTTTTGTACTGTCGATTATTTACACAACATTCAAAGTAATAACAGAAATTTTCCTTCTATGTTTCATCGATTCATATTTGTACAAGCAATATTATCATAAAGTTACTTAGAATGAACATTGGGTTCAAAACCCTTAAGCCTACTGGCCTCCCCGAACCGAGGACTGCTACCGACAATAAGATCAGGAAATTCGGCCTAATAAATCTCGGAGGCACCAAGTCTACTAGGCAGGGCCCAAACATGAAAGGTTGCGTCCAAACCTGGTCAAGTTACTCGGTCTCGAATTACGGCCATGAAAAGATCCACCTTCGGCAAAGAATTGTGTCCGATTAAAACATTCAAATATTTTAACAAAGACTTCATTTTTTATCGGTTCCTCCGAAGTCAAAGCAACTCATAGTTATTACTTAATCCAGGCCTTATTCGGGCTTTGGGGGAACGAACAGTTGAAGCGAAGTCAAATTCTAGCTAAGGCATCGATGTCATATTATGAAATCCAAAACATAAGTTATAAGTCTTAAATATAAGCAAGTACAGAAAAGTAAAGGACACAATGTGTAGCCGAAGAGAAAGTTTTTGTATATATTTACCAAAGATATTTACAGAGGCGCTATTAAACGGCCCCAAAATACAAAATATTTAGCTACAAGAAAAAACAAAAATAAACTAAGGCATTTCCTGCCTAGTCCTCGTCAGATCCCGACTCGCTACCCGAACCATAAGGCTGGTACCTCGCTCTGGCCTCAACTTCGAGCCTCTTCACCTCCTCGATCTCGGACACCAGGTTAACTCCCCGAGCTTGGATCTCCTCAAGAGTCTCTCTTCGAGATAGTCACTTCATATATTCGGCCTTTGTTTTTACACGGGCCTCGGCTATCTCCATACTATTTTTGTACTAGGCCAACATGTCCTGAACTTCAGAGGCCTCATTCAAAGCCGCCTCCAATTTGGACTTCAGTGCGGTGTATTCTTGGCCAAGGGCATCCCATTCTACAATGTTCGAGTTGAGTTGTGCACAGAGCTCCTCATTTTGCTAAGACCATTTGTCAGTTTTTCTCTTACCACCCGGAGTTGTACTTTGGTCGATTCCATGTCCTCTTTGATGGCATCCTGCTCCGAGACCAGGAGATCCATTTTTTCCCTCAACTTATCAGCTAAGGCTTTGACCTCATCCATCTCATCCCTAAGCTGGTCGATCAAGGTTATCTCCTCTTGGACCTGCGAGGTTGCGGAGTTAGCATCTGCAGTAGCCTCTCGTTATTGATCTCAAATATTCTTACTTTTTCAATCCGAAGGGTGTGTTCCAATTTTGTCTTCGAGGCCTCATTTTTGGGATTTTCCAGCCCGTCTTGGAGTACGAAGTGATCCCTAAGGACTTCATCTTTTTGCTCACAAAGATCTTTGTACATGTTCTTTTACCGGACCTTCTCCTTGAGCTCGAACTCGAGGTGACTCACCTCTATTCGAGATTGGTGGAAGCTCTCATGATGAAGTACCGAGGCCTGAGGCATAAATAAGAAAAATCATTAAAATTTGCTAAGGTAAATGAACTCTTTAAAGTTATAAGGGGAAGAAAGTATACCCTGTTCAACGTCTGTTGTGCCTCGTTAAAGAGGCTTGGCCTGTCTACCTCGTTCATCTTCACTTGGTCCTTTTTAGTTACCAAGGAACGGAGATTACTGGCCACATCAACTAATTCGAATAGCATCCTAGTATCCATTGGTACTATAAACATGATCATCTTCTTTCGCTCAGGGTCCACACCCGGGGCGAGGAATTGCTTTTCGATAAATTGAGGGCCTTGTCTGCGGTCTGTGATGCCTCGGTCAGTTCTTTTGTAAAGGCCCGAGCCTTACCTAAAAGAGGCTCCATGTGAGACGATGACTCTGGAATGTCAATAACGTCGGTGGTCTCTTTCGAAATCGGAGTAGCTTCTTAAGGAGCAGTGGCCACATGTTCCTCATCGGGCTTCCGAGCTTAGTAGGATTCAACCTTACGATCACCCCTCTCCAGGGCTGTAAGATCTTGTGCGGCATCGATTGGATCGTCGACAACAAACTCTATGTCATCATCCTCGGGGTAGTCTCTGAGCCGATAGAGAGATTCAGGGTCCGGGACCCTGGTAGGAGTACTTTTCTTGGTACTCTTTCTGACCCTGACTACAATCCTCTTCTTCTTGGCCTCGCTAGGAGCGTCCGAGAAGTCAGGGAACCTATTTTTCTTTCTTGTTTTCTCCTCCTTCTTCACAGCAACTTCGGTTGTATGTTGTACCCAAACGGAGGGCTTTTCAGACGGGGATCAGGCCACGACCTCGGTAATTTTCTGAAGTCTGGTGGTCTTGGGCAAAATTGCAAAAAGAAAGGACTTAGTCAAAATGACGATGAAATGAAAATGACCTAGAAGGAAATTCAACTAGGAGAAAAAGGACACTCACCATGGAACCAAGCCTTCTATTTGCCTTTGAAAAGCTTGCGCCACTCACGCTCTAAATAGGTGAGTTGTTTGCAGATACCCTCGAACCACTCCCTAAACTGAGGGACTATATTGGGGACTCGAGCGACAACTGTATATCAGACAAAATGAGTATTGAAAAAAGATGGATAAATTCAAAGGAGTAAATTAAAAGAAAACAAACTTACGTTTTGAGTTCCACTTTTCGAGGAATGACAAGAACTTAGAGGGAATAAGGTCTTTGGTCTTTACTCGAACAAACCTCCTTTGCCAACCTCTGTCCCTATCCTCGTCAATGTAGGAGAAGAGAGCCTTCTTTGCCCGTCGGACAAGCTTATTAACCCCCTTGAGAAGATTCGGGGGATGCAGTAGAGCAGGTGGTCGATCGTGAACTGAGGCTCCTCCATATTGTTGGCAAAGTGACATGGAAGGGTCACAATCCTCCAAAAGGATGGGTGGATCTACTCGAGGCAGATCTTGTGCCTCTTAGAAAAGTCAAGAGTCACTGTGTCCATCAGAGCGAGCGTAAAGGGGCGTATAAGCATTTAAGTATACCTCCATGTGCATAGTGATATCCTCATCAGGACCGGGAATGACTACGTCTTTGCCTTCCCATTTGCAATCCTCCCAGACCACTTGGAGTGTTTTCTTGGTGTTGGAGCAGATATACCTCAACGCCTCATCACCTCGATCTCCTTGTTTGGAGGCTTTTTTACCTTAAAAACGTTATCTGCAGAGCAGCCTCCAGCGATAAACTCTTTAAGAAGAGGTTCTGGGGATGCTACCGGAATGGTCGTCTCGGTATCTGCGGTCAGGGTAGATGTTGAAGGAGTAGTGTTTTGAGGCACCAATTTTGAGGTTTCTGCCATCTTGATATGGGAATATGAGGTTTGAAGGCTGGTATGAAGGTTTGAAGATTGATAAGAAGATTTAAATATTTAGTTTGAAGATTTAAACGCAAAGTATGAAGATTTGAAGACAAAATATAAATAAATGAAGATGTGAAGAACAATTTTTGAAGATTTGAGAGATTGATGAATAAGTAAAAAATTCGAGGGTAACTCAATATGATTCAAAATCGGAAAGTAAAAAAGTGAAAAAAGGAAACCGAAGCTTTTATAGGAACGAAGTAATGAATGTGTGATGTTTCGCATTCGGTGCCTACTGAGGATAGTCAATCAGCGGCTGACACGTGTACGAAGTCAGAACGACGCGGCTGATGGGACGTTCCAGTGACTTGCCAACTCATTTGTGGCGTATGGAGGAAGGAACCGAGGTCAATTAATTACTTCTCGCCATTTTCTATAAATCTACTCTCCGAAAAGTGAGAGGACTATTTGTATATGGGTAAAATCGGGGATAAAGATACCCCCGATTTTCCGATGAAGAAACGAGAAGACAGCACAATCCGAGTAGTCTCGGGTGAAGTCGAGGGCTCCCGTAGATCAGAGCCCGGGGAGGACGAATGATGCGCCAATAATCGGATATGGCCAAACATGGGAAGAATCAAGTTCGAGCAAAGTGAAGAACCGAGGCTAAAGGAAAGATGGTTAGAAAGGACAAATGAGGGGCCGAAATATCAGCTCTCAACCGGATATTACGGGACAAATCTCGCCAGATATCAATTGCGTATCATGATTTACTATAAGAGACTACCCTACTATATAAAAGGGAGAACCTTTTTATTTTTCAACCACGGTTGGCACGCATATCAAAGCAATAATGTTTATTTTTGTTCTCTAGTTAATGTTCAAAGTGTTCTTCAGCTGCTTATTTATTTAGTTGCAACTGAGCCCCACCTCGAGGAATAAGCTTGATCAGAACCAGTTTGAGCGTTCAATTTAAAATTAGGCTTAATTGTTCCATCACGCTTGGTTTGGTCATTTTGTTTCTCTTTAATTTAATTATTTGTTGTTTTTAGATCATTCATGTTAAATTAAATGACGTATCCTTTAAATCGCGTACAAATTCAATTGTTACTCGGGTAAACAACAATATTTTAAAATAATTAAATTTTAAATCTTTATTGACATGATTATAGCCATATAAATGTCATGATATATTTAAGAGAAAATACATAAGTTACCCATCAAACTTGTCCGGAAAAATCATTTACACCTTAACTTTACGGGCGACCTTTGTCCTCCTTATTTTTGTTTGAGGTGAATTTAATACCACCCTAAATGGTGACATGGCAAAGACAGTAGTTTCACTCTCCAAAACTCGCGTGTAAGAGGGAAAGGATTAAAAATAGACATATATTTTTTTACTGTGTGCGTCCATTTTTCTTTTAATTCTTCTTTTCTTATTTTTTTCTCTCTCTACCCTTTCTTCTTCCTGTCACCATTTCCCTTTTCCCATCCAAGATACTACTCCATTTTCCGCCATTGTATCTGCCTCCATCCCCTCTACTTTTTTCTTTTTTTTCTTCTTTTTCTCTTATACTTTTTCTTTACCCGAGTAGAAATACTCTCCACCACCTTTCAGCAATAGCAATGCCATGTGTACTTTCCACACCCATATATATATATATATATATACATACACACAACAACAACAACATCCCAGTATAATCCCACAAGTGGGGTCTGGGGAGGGTAATATGTACGCAGACCTTACCTCTACCCCGAGGGGTAGAGAGACTGTTTCCAGGAGACCCTCGACTCAACGCAGCGATAAGAGACGATATATTAGTACTATCAATAGACTCATAATAAAATAACATAAAATAACATAAAATAAAAATACCAGCAATATAAGAAATATAGGAAGTACGAAAAAGATGGAAGACATAATAATATCCAGCAGATAAAGCCCTGCATCAGTAGCTGACCAGTGGCATCCTAAGACTAACTCCTAACTGGCTAGTCTCACTCTAGTGCGCTGTAGAAATACTCACAACTTCCCCCTAGCCTACAACCTTGATGCTCGACCTCCACAATTCCCTGTCAAGTGTCATGTCCTCAGTAATCCTAAGTCGCGTCATGTCCTGCCTGATCACCTCTCCCCAATACTTCTTATGTCTCCCTTTACCTTTCCTCGTACCCACCACAGCCAGTCGTTCACACCTCCTCACCGGTGTCTCAGTGCTCCTCCTCTGAATGTACCCGAACCATCTGAGTCTTGCTTCCCGCATCTTATCCTCCATGGGGCCACGCCCACCTTCTCTCGAATATCTTCATTCCTAATCTTATCCATCCTTGTATGCCCGCACATCCACCTTAATATATATATATATATATATATATATATATATATATATATATATATATATATATATATATATATATATATATATTTGTACTAGCTACAAAAAATCTTGTATTTATGATTTATTTCTTGTAATATTTCGTTGAAAAAATGAATAAATAGTGTAATCTGGCCTCTTTAAAATATTGTTGTGGTTTTTTTCTTAAAGGAGTAATAGTGCAGATAATGAAATCAGATGATACAGATTAGTTTACTTAGCGTCAAATTAAGAGCTTGAGATTTTTTGTAAAATATTTCCCACAAAAGGGTCTTTTGAAAGAGGGAAGAACATAGAATGGCCTACGGATCAATAGCTCGCCTTGACGCCATCGATAAGTTACAATTTATTGAAATTTGAAAGTGTTTTTCTGTTTGGATATAAATTTTGCCGAAGCTTGAGAGATTTTAACTGGCTGAAAAGTTTGGGATTTGTTGGCTTCATTTTTTCGACGAGGAATTTTCCCCTACTTTTTAAAGCTGAAACTGTTGGATCTTCCATGGTGGTGTAGGCGGTGATGAAGATGACACGGAAAAAAAGAGTTCAAGAAAAAGTAACGAAATAAGTGGGGAAAAAATAAAGCAACTTTTGACACATGGCGCGCGTATACTACACATCCCACCACAAAACTAACTATGTGTTACCAATGAGGTATTAAATTCACCCCAAACAAGAATAGGGGGGACATAGGTCGTCCGTAAAGTTAAGGTGTGTAAATGATTTTTCCGAACAAGTTTGATGAGCAACTTATTTATTTTCTCTATATTTAATATCATAAGCTTTAGATTTTTTTTATTCCTTAAACTTTGTATCCAAGAAAACACCTTCATGTAAAATAAAACTAATTGAATATACTGTTTCATGTTTTCGAAAAAGATTATTTTTTTCCATCAACTAAAAAAATCAATAAAAATGATTATAATTTGCAGTTTCCAAATACGAATCTAGTGGCTTCACCATTGCTTAACTTCCAAATCCCCAATTATTTTCTATAATAAAAAATAATATTTAAAAAAAATAGAGAAGAAAACCAAATAGTCGTGGTCCGACAGCAGTATGTGGGTGACATATTTTTTTATGTACGATATTGGCCATTTTATTCTCTTTTTTGTTCAGTCAACTGATTCGTGTATCGAGTTTTTAATTTTTTATTCAAGAAAAGGGAAAGAATAATAGTTTAAAAATATTTCTGTTCTGTAATATGGCTGGTTGATATAGTAGGTCTCTGAGCTTATCAGTGCCTAATTTGGCGGTGTCCCCGTTTGGGACAACATAAAATATCGTCTTTGATATGCTCTCAAATCCTTTACAATTAGTAAATGTCGATTTTGGAATTTTATGTTTTTGGCTGATTTCAAGTGTGAGTGAATCGTCGGTGATAACTGAAGCTACCACACCAAGCGCTACTTATGCATTTCATTACATTCACGTAGCATATCGTCAATTAAGTTTTTTTTTTTTTTTTTGTATATTTTTAATATATGTTCGAACCCGCGATATTTAAATAGAAATAGAAGAATTATATCTACCCCGTAACAATCATTGCTATATTTAGTCTGACCAGGACATGCTGCAGATCCATGCTCTTCCAAGTTTTATTTGCTTGCTCACTATAGAGCAATATATAAAAGTTCAAAGTATATATTTAAGGACGGTAAGTTTTTAATGAGAAAATGGTTTAGCATAATATGTCTTTCTAAAAAATTGAGCAACTTTGACGTTAGTTAGATTTTTGGTTTAATTTTATCGCGCCGTTAGAAAAGAGTTTCACTTTTGTTCTTGATGAGTTCTAATGGAGCTTCAATATAAGAATAATTTAAATTATACTAGTCAAAGTTGAGTGTACACTTTTTCTCCTTCTCCGAAGAATTTGGACAAGCCAAGTCCACCAATTTACGCTGGAGCTCCGTTAAAGATAAATAATAATATGAGACAATTTACGAATGACAAAGTATTATAGACCAAATATATATATTTAATAGAGGATAAATTCGAGCAATTTCAAATAACACACAAACAAAAATTTTCCAACTACCGATTGAGAGAAAAAGTATCTCATCAATTATTGGGTTAAAAAGGACCAAAGACACTTTTAATACGGTATTACATTAGGCCAAGTCTGCGCAGCTTTTCCCAAAAGGTCTCATACTCTTAACAAAGTTGTACAGTCCATGTAGGTTTTTATTCCCACACAACCAACACAGATATCTATAGTTTTGTTGCATGCATAAACTTAGAAAAAATTGTATATTGAACCCCTACCCCTGATCTTCCTCTAATTAAGCAGTGTTCTAAAAGACATATGAATCATTGGGGAACACTTGTACAGTTGATTACTAATGTTTTTCTTTATAAATCATTGTATAAGGTGAGGTTATGTTGAGGCTTCATGATTCTTAATTCACTCCATTGACCACTAGATTACACTATCTCTATTATCATTCTTTTTCTCCGTCAACATTTTAAGAATCTTCCCCGTTTGGTATGATGTTACTTGAGGAAAATATGACGAAGTGAAATCGATATCACAAGAATTTCTAAAGGAAAGGAAGAAAAAATTAAAATCTGTTAGAAGTACAATTTATAGAGATCATAAATGACAAACAAATATATATTTGGGGCTCACAAAATCATAATCAAGCATTAGTTGATTTTCAAGAAGATAAAATGTCACAATTCTCCAGCTTGCTTATTTAGTTATGGAGTACTAGTATATTTGGACGGTCGCCTGGGCAGTACTTAGTAAATGACAGTGGGAGGTCCCTCTGCACGTACCAATTTAATTAGTTACAATATATCTACTGGACCATCTATATATTAAGCTACATTTTTGGCAGCAAAATATCATAAGAATATTATGGATCGGAAGGAGTAAAATTAGTGAAATATTCTGGAAGTATATAGTCATTAATTGCTGGGGGTCCTAGGTCATTTATATTCGTGGGGAGGTGTACATTATTGTTGGAAAAATATCAAAACATTTAATGAACTAAGCTCGAATCTTGACTGATTTAACTTTACCTTAGCTAGACTAGCTGTACAATAAAATGACAGTAAACCAAATGTAGTAGTCCTACTAATCGACAAAATATACAAGAGCAGTAATAGACATATTGAAATAGATTCACATGAACCGTACAACTAAGAACCACGCAATTCTTTTATTATTACTTGTAAAATATTTGAGTTTGACAAGCTAAAGAATAAAATAAAAGTACTTCAACAGTTTACATATATTCACGACCCACAACATCTTTATAAGTCCCTACCTCTGGATTTTGCATTGACTAGTATAGTTTTTCACCCTTCTTTTTATTTACTTTTACTTGTAGTAAAATTTTCAATGTAAACATTACGAGTCCTGTTAACATCTTGAATCATTTCAGTTCTCATGATTACAATTAATTACTATGTTTTAATCTTTGACCGACAGGCACGTAAAATTACTACTTCTTCCCTCTCAATTTATGTGACGGTATTTAAATTTTGAGAATCAAACGAATTGTTCTTAACTGTAATTTTTTCATAAGTCTTTTAGATATTTTAAATTATTAATTATTGTGACTTATAACATTTTTATATAATTTTTAAAAAGATTGATTTATTTCGAAAAAACTAAAAAAATTCATGTCAAATACACGGTCAAAGTTAAGAAATTTGCATCTCGAAAACGGAAAAACATCAGAAAAATGGGACAGAGGGAGTACTTCTTTTTACTTATTTATGACAAAAACAATAGTAGAAGGAGCATTATTTTTGTTAAATGTAAATTTTTGAAAACCGTAAATTTTATTTCCTAAAAATTATTAATAAATAATTACACCAAAAAGTAGTAGTGTTGACCAATATAATATCAATTCCACTTTTCTTTTTAGAATGGAAGGAATAGTACTACTTGTTATCAAAAGGAAAAGTGTAATGCTTTATTCCACTATCATTTGCCGCCAACCAGTTCTATATATTTGTGTTGTCTAAAACGAGTACTCAGAGTAACCATGAAAAAGCCGCATACCAACTTGTCATTTGTATTTTAGCAAAAAAAAATAAAAAATAAAACTTGTCATTTGTAGAGTAGTTTAGTTAAACAAGTTCACTTCACCGGGCAGACGAAGAAATATACAATTTTTAAAAGTTGTGATTAAAGATATTGCTGTTGAAAAAAAAATTTGGACTTGAATATGAGACATACACCGCCAAATAGATATTTCGGCGACTACATTTTTAACATAACACTATCAAATCAATTGTTTTTTGAGAAATCTATCATTTATTAAGATATATTGATGATAATTGAATCAAATAGTGATGAATAATTTAAGTACTCAATTAAAAATCGATTATTTTTAACATGAAATAAATTCTTTTTGTACTTAGCAAAAGAAAACTACCAGTCAAACTAGAATGTAAAGGCAAAGTATTAAATCATTAAATAGCAAAGAACTAGACTAAAAATGTAAATGATTGTACCATAAAATTTTAAAAACTTTAGATAAAAATATACATACATATATATATATATATATATATATATATATATATATAGGTGTAATAATAAATTTAAATAGCTACTTTATAGTCGGTTTGATTAGGTTATTTTTTGATTAAAACCAAACCACACCTAAAAAGTATCGGTTTTTTTAGTCGGATTGGTTCAATTTTTCGATTTTTTATGAACACCCCTAATTGGAGCACATGTGTATGAACTTCCAGCATATTATGCTGGACCACTATATTATACTGGAACTCTAGTATATTATGTTGGAAGTTCACATACAAAAAAATTCAAACTCCAGTATATTATACTAGAATATTTTCCGAATTTTGAACAATATTTTCGTTCAATTTTATTTTTACATGAAAATCGGCTAAATTTCAATTAATTTTGAAACGACCGTTTATAAATCTGGCTGGATATTACTTTTTTATTTGCGGTTAGATTTCCTCGCTAGCCACTCAACGAGGTACACCTTTTGTCTTTCTATATACGCAATCGTACGGTAATTTTGAGTGATAGAATTGTCCGCTAGACGTTGTCATTTTGAAAAACGGTAAAAGGGATAAAAATCTAGCCTTACATCATTTCGACATGACTAATCTTTACATATTTTGTACCCATGATGTAGAGATATTTTTTTATTTTAAGATGCTAATCATTACCATTACATTCTTATAATAATAAAAATCGTAGTTTCATTTTAGGCAAAGGATACATTTAAAGAAACTTGAAAAACAAAAGAGGAATGCCAATGGATGAATGACCTAAAGAGGTTAATAATTAAAGGACATTATTTTCAAATTTGTGATGTTGTAATTCAAATTGTTCTATGTTGATCACTACTCTATCTTTGTAGGATTAAACCTTTTCTAATTCTTCATTTCACAAAAGTTAAGCAAAGAAAGTTAGAAAATTTGAATTCAAGTCTAGAAAAAGTTGCAACCCAAACAAAACGTTAATGGTCCATACTTATATTAGTTTAAAGTAATGGAATCTAAAGACTTTCTTTAATCTTAAAACATTTAGCCGCCAATTTCCTTTTTCGCCTCTCTTCTCTTTCAAACTAACCCTCCCTTTCCATTTTAATCTCCTATACTCTATAGCCTCAAGGAATGTTCTTCGATACTCATAACTACCCCCCCCCCCAATCCCATCCGAACCCCCCAACCCCACTCTACCCCACACACCCCCACGCTTACAATTCTCAACATCTCTCTCTATATATACACTTGTATATCAACTCTATAACTCATTCTTCTCTTCTAAAACCATTTTCTTTGCTCATATATTACAACAAAACAAAGAAAGTTCATTGGTTTATATCAAAGAAAGGATTTTGTAGCACTCCGATTACAGAAAAATGGCAGCTGCATCAGTTAATGCCACAATTTCAATGCTGGACTCCAACATGGAAACAGATAAGCTCACGTACGAAATTTTTTCCATTCTTGAAAACAAATTCCTCTTTGGCTACGAGGATACAAAAACTTTAGACAAATATTCATCAGCTCCTTTCGCCGGAAACAAGAATGCCGGCACCGGAAAAGTCAGAATTTTGACAATTGATGCTGGTGGGTCCACTGATGGTGTCCTTGCCGGTAAATCTTTGACCCATTTGGAAGCTACCCTTCGACAGAAATCGGGAAAACCAAATGCTCATATTGCTGATTTTTTCGATGTTGTCGCTGGCTCCGGCGCCGGCGGTGTACTCGCCGGTCTTTTGTTCACACGTGGGAATGATGGGGTTCCTATCTTTACTGCAAAGGAAGCTCTTGATTTCGTTGTCGAGAATGGTCGGAAAATTTCCCCGAGTTTGAAGACAGGAGTTTTCCGGCGAGTTTCCCGACCGGCGAAGGTGTTTAAGAAAGTATTCGGGGATTTAACGTTAAAAGATACGATGAAAGCGGTTTTAATCCCATGTTACGATCTTACAACTGGGGCGCCATTTGTTTTTTCGCGCGCTGATGCGTTGGAAATGGACGGTTGTGATTTCACGATGGCGGATGTATGTGGGGCCACCATGGCTGATCGTGCGGTGGATATAAAGTCTGTTGATTGTAGGACGAAGATCACAGCCGTGGGTGGTGGAATTGCGATGACTAATCCAACGGCTGCAGCTATTACACATGTCCTCAATAACAAGCAAGAGTTCCCATTTGCTAATGGAGTTGAAGATTTATTAGTAGTTTCTTTGGGAAATGGAGATTCAGATTCCGGCACCGGAAATGTGATGGCATCGCCGGCGGCGTTCGTTAAGATTGCCGGAGATGGAACTGCCGACATGGTATGTTTTCTTGGTTCATGCAAATTATTTTTAGTATTTTAATCAATGGAAAGATTAGTAATAATTGCTATCTTTAAAATACTTCTTAATTAGAATAGTAGGTACTTTGGAATTAATGAGATTTATTGATTAAAAAAAAACCCTTTCTTTTGGCATGGGACCTCCTCACATTATTTAGTGGCATTTAGAGAAAAGTAGTACAAATTAAATGTTTCAACAAGGTCACCTAACTTTTTATTATAAAATTAGTAACTTTAGTTTTGCAATCTTTTTTATAATAAATTTTGTCTTGACTTGATATTCCATATATGGACGAAGGTTAATAATTTTTTATGCTAAAAAATGCAGGTAGACCAAGCTGTATCAATGGCATTTGGAGAAACTAGGAAAAATAACTATGTACGAATTCAAGGAAATGGAATTATTGGGAGGAGAAATCAAATGATTAAATCGGAAAACATAAAGAAAGGGGAAAGAATGAGGAAAATTGTGGTAATTGCAGAGGAAATGTTAGGGCAAAAAAATGTGGAATGTGTTTTATTTCAAGGGAAGAAGTTGGTTGAAAATTCAAATTTGGACAAGTTGAAGATAGTTGCAAGTGAATTAATCAAAGAGCAAGAAAGGAGAAAAAACAGCATATTACCCCCTGTGATCTTGAAACATGCACCATCATCTCCTAGAACATCTTCAGCAACAACTCTTTCATCCAATTCTTCATGTTAATTAACTCGATGGTGAAATAGTTGACAAACAATTGAGATAGAGTCACGTGTGTGTGCGTAAACTAGTTCAAATATCAAAGGACCAGCAATTACTAGGATAGGCAATTGTGAGCTTTTGAGGTTAGTCAAATCGAGTTATATCAATGTCTTGAATATGAGTGTGAAGCCACTCGTGATGAACTTAGCACATCCGAGTTTGAGCTGAGGCTAGAATAGCCCAACAATTTTTATTTTTTTTCCAGTTCTTGGGTTGATTTGTAGTTGAATTGTATATTTAGGAATGAATCTTGATGAATATTTATATGTATATGATTTCAGTAATATGAATGGATTGCTCATTATAGGGGCTTGCTAGATCAAATTCTTTCGTTTAGGGATATCAATGAGAAGGGTTAACAATATTGTTGCTACAATTAAACTATATATGACCAAACTAGAACCATATACCATAATTCATACGAGATAATTGTGTATGACACTTGTATTTTTATAACTGTGGTGTTCGAGCCAGTTCATGTGTAATTTAATTGATCTTGTAGGTTAACTCTATCACACCAATAGCTCTATCCGCAGATAATTGTGTATGACACTTGCTAACTTTTACTCAGGGGTGGATCTATATGGGAGGGATGGGTTCGTGAATCCATTCTCCTCTTCCCTAGACTATGTACATCACTTGTATTTTCTTATTTTGTTCTTAAATAAGCACGTGTGAACTTATGCTCAAGTGATCACTTTAGTGATACTCGGACTTAAGTTGTTCTTTAAAAAGAAAACTTTCACTAAAATATTTCATAAAATGTGATATTGTGATCCCCATTTTTTTCTTTCGAAGATTATCATCGATAATAGTAGGTTGTAAGTGTTCGTTGAGAAAAGAAAATTGTCAAGAAATGAAGAACCAAAAAATAATAATAAAATTAATCTTAAACTCCTATTATAATAAAAAACTAATAATGCAAATCACATCTCTACATAGAAATAGAAGTATATAAAAAGATCTACATAATAGGATGAGTGAAGAATTTTGAAATACTTTTTAGCTTGCTATATATAATGTAAGATTTTTAAAACGGTAAGTAATGATGCTATTATTGATAGTTTTTAAAGTATAAAAACTCGTCTGAGGATATACATAATGCTAATAATATTAACTAGAGTTTTCTCGTCAACTTTGACCATCGTAAAAAAATTATATTGTCAAATCATATATTTATTTAAAGATAATGATGCACACATGCCGTTAAAATCCAGGATAATTATTACACTTCATTAGAAAGTAATTTAATTAAGACATCTTTGGAGCATAAGATGTTGAAAGAGGCATTGAGTATGTCCAGTAATAAATTTGTAGCGTGATACTTGGATAATTATTAACCTTAATTATGTCTTACTATCAAAAAGTTTAATTCAATGGCATGACCCTTTGACATAATCCTTCGAAGCTACCCACCTTTGTCTCACGTTTCTAGGTGGGAAAAAGTTAACCAAACACGGTCTTTACCTGATTTAATGGAAGTTATTATTGACATGCTCGCATCCAAGATATTGTGTAATAAGATCATGAGGTTTTAGGTTAAAATTTAATGGAGAGAAACAATATTTGGTGATTTGTATCTAACTGAAATTTGCGCTGGTGAAAGGGTACAAATATCTCATGAAATTTGATTAATCCAAATGTATGCAAGTTGATCCGAATACCACGATCATAAAAGAGGTTAGAGAGTGTAGACACAAGACAATTGTATGTGTGGACAGAAGATTACAAATGGCAGATTTGTGAAAAAGAAGATGAAATTGACAGTGGAGAGAGGGGAAGAGAAAGATATTACGAGTCGGAGTCGCTTTAATATTTAAAGATGATCTCTGTCTCCACATGTCCGGTTTAAGTTTCTCTGTCGGTGTAAAGTTAAACTTATTACAATCACTTGCTGAATTTGGGAGTTGGCACAGTATATAGGAAAAAATGACATTATATAGCCGCTGTAAAAATAATAGTCGAAAATATATATTAAATTTGTATATTTTTTTGTACATATATATATATACAAATATATATATATATATATATATATATATATATATATATATATATATATATATATTCTGTATGTTATATACAAATATTATATAAGTTTTATACACTTTTTCGATTATTAGATATAAATAGTTTCTGGCGCGGGGTAAAAGTGATAATACCCACAATAGATGTGATATTTCATATTTGGACAGTTTATAAATACGATCACTGACAGTGTACATATATTTTTATAATATTACGTCTTAAGTTGACCTACAACAATAAATAACTTTTTATGATATGATTAACTGAAGAATATAGGACAATAGCTAGTTAAATTGTGTAAAAATTATAACATAACTTAGAAACTGTAAAATCTTGTATTTGATATTTGTGTGGCTACGTTTTGGGGTCTGGCTGTGACCACAATACAAAGACAGGGTAGAGAGAGTAGGACAATGAGCATACTCCAAATTAGCCCCTACACCACGCGGTGATCACTTAGCAAAAAGAATACATTTTCACATAAAATATACTAGCATATATTTATTTTGGGACCTATGAGAAGGAAATGACAATGGTGGTCTCAACTTTTCAAAAATAACTCGTGTTTTGTTTTTCTGTTATATTGCTTCGTCACGAATCAATGAAGCATTGAATTTGAAAATTGGCCACCATTTTTATAGGGATCCCTTTTGGCACTCCAAAGCTGACGCCCAACACCCACTTCTTGAGTCCGCGTGGGTGTGACTAACTCATTTTTATTGGTCATAGGTTGGTCCAAGAAAAATAGTCGGCTTTCTTAATCAAGGTTAGACCCATCAATTGTACCATACATATATGGTGTGGCTTTCACAAAATGTTCATAAAGATCACATTTTATTAATGAGTTTGAGTTATATACACCGATAATATAAATAAATTTTATGCTACTAGTATGGTTTCCACCTGCTATAACATGCTATTTTTCACGTTTGCAGACTACAAATTCATGTTTGCTATAATAAAAATTACATGTAATTGACTTCTAAGTGACTTGATAGTATGAAATTTTTTTTCAGACTGATGATGTATATTAGTTAAACTCTTTGTTGATATATGCAATTAAGCTGTCATATATGTCTCTGTCTTTCATAAGGCATTGGAAAGTCCCACTTCTTACTAGCAGCGACAGATGTAGAACTTCAACTGCGAGTGCATTTGAAACCACTAATTTCGACTTGAATTATATATATGTAAACATTGATATTTATTTATACAAGATTTGCATTCATTACTGTGAATGCGAAATCCAGCAAGCACAAGTAAAAACTTGATTGACTCTGTATTTCTGCCTTCAGTATTTGAATCTGTATGAAATGGATCAAAAGAGAGCAAAACTTATCCCGACAAATGTACTCCATGCAATAAACCATGGCAATTCCTATATTTAAGATGAAAATACATATTATTTGCCATTACTAAGCGATAACACTCGTGTAAATAGCATGTGCCATGCTATCGCTGTCCTGTTTGCTACTCCAAAAAGAAATGAAAAGGCATTCACAAACAAATAGCAACACTTGGAGTTCATCATGCAGCGTTGAGAAATTTTGGTTCCTCTGGTAGATACATGTACAAAACAATCTCATCCCTTGACTGTAAAACCAGGGATCATGAGATACAAGCAAACACACGATGCACTTATCCGACCACCCTTTCTTCTGTCTCTCCCTTATGCACATATCTAAGGCACCAAATTTGACCATTAAAAGAATAGGTACATTTCTTTATGAAAACAGACACTAGGAGAGCATAACCTATCAAAGATCCCTTCAAAAATTAATGTGGAAGGAATTACAGCGCACATAAAAGGTGTACTTGTAATCAATGTGGTAATTGTCTGCAGGTCGGACAGTACCACTTCCCTTTAAATCTTGTCTCCGGTGTGAGCCCAACACATGAGTAGTGAAACCATTCACCTCCTTGGCACTGTCAAGAAACCCCCAAACTCAGATCAATAATGGGAAGGTAATTGTTACAGCAAGAAGAAGTGACTCATCCGATAACATGAACACGAACACGAATACTCGCATTATGCAGTACCAGTGTTAAAATTATGAATTTAGTAAGATTCTGCATTTGTACAGGGATCTACTTCAAATGTAAGGTTCTGCAATTGTATACTATGTAATAACTTCCTATATAATGCAAGTATTTGAAGCCCACCATATGTATATCATGTAGTACATTATCAATGCTCATGAAAAGGCTTTTGAAGAACGTCTAATGGGTAATACTCCAGGCTATAGTAGGCTAGAATTTGGATAAACATGATACGGAACTAAGCCAATCCACGGCAGATTCTGTAGAAGCCAAAATATGAATAAGACTTGAGGTGTAAGACTTATCTTGCCATGAAACCACACAATCTCTTAATTTTCATAAGATAATCTTTTTTCTACCATCTGCTCTACTTGCCTTCAAATCATTTCACCAATAATACTTGTCACGAGCTAATAGACATGCTTATTATTTTCTAAAATGAGCCGATATGCATTAAAATATACAAGGCAATTAACTCACGTTGGGTTCTAGCAAATAGCAACAAATTCACCATATTCCCTAATGACAGAGGTGTATAGAAAAGATAAATGAAATGGTGCGATCAAGTGAAGGTCACAAACAATAACCATTGCAGAAAGGGGACCTACATTTTCATTGTCGCAAGCAATCATATCTCCAAAGGATACCTGAAGAATCAACAACTTCAGAAATTAGCAAAACATTTGTCCACAATAATACAATGAATGATAATTGTAGATCTATAATTGAACATCAGCTACTTGAGCACATAAAAGCAAATTCAGCTATCAGAAATTGAGACCTGATGGCACACACAGTAGGTGGGTTCATTTGGATCAATGGGTTGTTCAACATCAACAGGAGAAGCAAAATCTTTCTTATGACTGCCAGGAGGAGGCATAAGATCGTAATCTCTGTCACGTTCTCGGTCCCAATCCCAGTCCCTGTACTCAAGCCTCTTTGATTGAGGTGTTACATACGGTCCTTTGCGCTTCTCAGTCTTAAGAACCAAAGGTAATGGAGGAAGGATAGGAGGTTCATCGGCAGGTAGCTTTCCCTCTGCAGAAGTCCAAAAGTCAAAAGACGAACTACAGAAAAAAAAAGAAGAGGGTAGTTGAGCCTTGCGTTCAACTGTTTAGAAAAGATATAATGAACCTTGTATTGCTACGAAAATCAAAATTCTAAGGGGCAATCACTACCTAAAAATCCCAGTGCCCAGTGTAGAAAATATCAAACATTATATTTACTATGTTTAGCAGCACGGAAGGTAAATCCACGGTGCTCTCTGAGGAACCCAAGAAAACTTTTGCTCAAATGAAGAGTGCTTTATTACAACACAAATCAAATATTGATGACATGCATAGAACAAATCTTGATGAAACCCACAGAGGAAATTTTGATGTGTCTCCTAAGTTTGCTGTAATAAAGCACTTTTCGCATCAAATGTTGATGAAACCCAAAGATCACTTCCAAGAGAATATTGGAGCACATGCTAAGACTTGAGAGCTCGGAAACATTTACTGCACCTTGCTTAAGATCTTCAGCAAAGTTGGTAAGATCTTCATCTAAGCGCTTGATGTGGCTATCTATCTGAAGAAGAAACCAGAATAAGTTAGGAGCAGTCTTACTATCAGAAAGAAAGAATTATAAGTAAACAAATGATCAAACTATTCAACTACTAAGTTTGGCAACGAAAACTGAAACAGATGCAAGTACAATCATAACAAATTTCACAATGACAAGGTACTGTGACAGCAAGAGGCTATTATTAGTTTCAAGAGAAGTTGATCTTTAATTATGCCAAAGAAAGAGGAAAACTAATCTGACAATTAGTCCACTTCTAACAAAATTAATTTTGTCTTTAGATTAATGTTCAAGGAAAAAGATAATTACAACAACAACAAACCCAATTTGATCCCGGCAGGTGGGGTCTGAGGTGGGGTCTGGGGAGGGTAGTCTGTACGCAGACCTTACCCCTACCTAATACAGGTAGAGAGGATGTTTCCAATAGACCCTCAGCTCAGGAAGGGCAAGAAGAAGAAGAGGAAAGCAAGGAACAAGGAAAAAGATAATTGCCATACAAATTGCCTATACCTGAGAAAAGTTAATAAGAATAACCTGCAAAAGATTTAGTAATTTGGCAAGCAAGAGAGGAATCTGTTGTGCAATTATGAGTTATTATGGCCAGTTGAAATTGTTCTTATATTATGCTTTCACATTATATCTTGAGCAACCTTTTTATTTTTCCTTACTGCTTAATTCATTTATTAATTTCCTATTTCTTTCTGCAATACTTCATATCGAAGATGCAAATTAATTTTATTTCCTAGTCTAACACAGTGGATTCTTCATCCTTAAGTCTTGGTCCCTCTTAATAAACTTCACCATTGGCTTCGATAACAGATAACAAAATATGTCAAAGATAAACCACAAGGAATTTGCCCAAAAAGCATTTTTCAGTGAAAGGGAGATTGGCATCAACGACATGTTACACTCAAATGAAAACAATCATAGCTAAAATGATATGGAAGACATAACCTTCAATTAACCACTATGAAGAACAAAAAGAGAAAAGCATTCAATTATTCTTGCCGGCAAGAAGATTAATCACAGAAAGCAGAAAGAAAGAATGCAATAGTTACAAGAATCACGAGTGCAGCAAAAGGTCAAGTTCCATAACTGGGACAAGAAAACTTTGAGGAATACAACACGTCAGTGAGAAGCCGAATACAATAAGAAGCTTACAATATCGTGGGCTTGTCGAGCAAGTAAAACCTTCTCAGTGCAAAGGCTTAAGGCATTGTCCTGGTTTGCTTCAATCTCCTTCCTCAACTTCTCAAAAGCCTCATCATCATCATAATTGTATTTCCTTGATCCCTGATTCTGAGAAGCTAATCCTAGGCAGTAATTGGTCTGCTGCCTTGTCTGATTTATTATTCCTTCATTTTCCATTTCATATTACAGATTGTACACCCATTACATTACTAAACTTAGAAACTTAAAAAAAAGTGCAACTAAGAAAGCAGAAAGTAAATCCATTAATTACATTTTTTTTCTGGGACTCTTTCTTTTTTTGTCTGTCCCGGAAAGATCATCACACTCATATTTAGAAAATATTTAATTTTTACAATCCAATTTTGCCCTTCCTTGAGATGCTCATCAGAACTAGCATGACTTGTTGTAAGCCTCATTGGAACCAGAAAAGAAAGAAAAAGACTAGCTTCCTACAAAACGTACTTTTAGCATTTTATGCATATTTAGCTGTCAAAATTTTCCTTTTTCTTTTTTAGATAAACTCAACTCCCAGTCAAACTTCGCCGAACAAATTGGCGACAATCGAAGTATTCCTATGTTCTGGTTTATCTTATACATTGATAGCTTTATATATTGGGTAACAAGCAATTACAAGCAGTGTTGTTAAAAGCTCACTGAAGCCCTGAAGGTCAGGTTGTACGTTGCGCCTCACTTAATTGGCACTTTGGTCTAGGCGTTAAGGCTTCACCGAGAGGGTTCGTTCTTTAAGGACACACCATGATATATATGGTTTTTAAGTATTGCTTTTCCATTCTTTTGTGCAAATAAATATTGTTTCTGTTCCTAGTTACGTTTTTTTTTTCTTCTTCATTGGAGCTTTCCTTCGCTAAAGCCCACCATTTAATTGAGCTATGCACTTAAAGCTCCAACAACCTTTGCCCTGTCTTGTGCTTTCCTCTTTTGACTACTCTGATTAGAAGTAAATGTCTATAATTACAAGTTGACAACCAAGAAATAAAGGGGGATCTTTACACAAATAGCTGTCCGGATTCACCGTTTAGTTTCCTAGCCGATATATGTAGATTATACACTGATTATACATGTTTATACACATATTACACATGAATTATACATATATCATACATCCATAGGCTATTTTAAGTTAAAGCAGTTTAGTGAGCGACTATTTAGTTTAATTTTTCAACAAAAAAAATCAACTGACCTGCTATAACAGATTAAATATAATGATTGCTTTTTTTTTTTTACACTGTGAGTATATATAAGTTAATTTCTTAGAAAGGGAATACCTTGAGAACGCTCATCGAGTTCTCTAATGGTGTTAAGAAGCCGCTGAAGCTCAGCAGGCAATGTGCTTGAATCTGTTTTTTAACACAAATTTTTCTTAATTAGTGACGTAAAATTCAAGCCTTTCAACTTTAAATTGAACCAAAAGTAAAGCAGAAAAAAAAAGGATTAATTCGAAATCGGAAACATACATTCCAAGTAATCATCGACGAAAACTCCGGTTCTGGCGATCGCCATTTGTCGTCGGGATGAATTTGATTTTACGATATTAGGGTTTTGAGGAGGGAAGGGAAATTAGGAATTAGGTTTAACGACGTTGTTTATTCGAAAATGTTCTTCTCCGCACCTATTTCCCAATTTTTCCTTTTTTCTTTTTTCGAGGGAAATATGAAAAGAACAGTATATTTAGCCTGCGGGGCTGAGGATTCAGTCAATAACTCTTAAAATTTTTAAGGTTTGACAAAGAGGTAATCCTCTCATCCTAATCTTGTATGTTATACTCCACATGCATAGTAGAATACATTTATCAAGAAAAATTTATATTTAAATTTCGATTCATGAAATTTTGAAAATTAAATTTTGAAATTGGATAGTTTGTTGGCAGAGAAGACAAATAGTGTTGAATTTGGTTAGAACAATATCGTTTTGAGTTTCTAATGGAACGACTTGATTTCATTACACGTTTAACGGATGAATTGAAGCTAAAGCTTAAGAATTGACCTTCGATCGGTAAAATATGAATTTTTGCTAAACTTGTGAAGTTGGACCTAAGTGTTATATACTTGGTTGGCTTAGTTGGAATTGTTGTGACGCATTATTCATTCATACGAGCTCATATATGTAGATTGTGATCATTGGCGTCGTTGGAACATTTTGTCATTTTTAGAGCGTCGTAATATTATTTTGGAGCTTGGACTTGAGATAAGTTTATTAATTTTATTCTTTTCGGGAAATTTTCTCTTAAAGCATGATTTGAATCAGAGGTGGATCCAGGATTTGAGGCTTATAGGTTCCTACCGTAATTTTAGATTAATATGCAATAATAATTGGGTTCACAGTTAGATATTTACAAATATTTAGTGAATTTCTTAATATAAATACAGTGTCTATGCAAAAGTTACTGGGTTCCCGAAAACCCGTCTTGTAAGCTCTAGATCCGCCCCTGATTTGAGTCTACATGTGAGTTATTTGTTGATATACGTTTGTGCTTGTGGGGATAACTAAGTAAGGATATGACCATGTATTTTAAGTTGTGTTGCATATGAAGTTTCATATTATTCATTAAAAAATTTATTTTCAAACTTGTTGGAAGATGACACTTGAGACAAAAGTTATAAGTTTTATTAAAAACTTATGTTCTTAGTAAAGGAATAAAATATTTGAGTTCTATTGTTGTAATTTTTATAAAATGTGAAGTGTTACATTTTTTTTCGAAACCTTTACATATTGAAATAGCACTTGTTAAATATTTAAGGATTGAAATCTGATTTTGTTAAACACTTTTAACGTGAAAGGATTTCATTTGATTTTTGTTCAAATGGTTGGATCAGTTATTAATGTTGCAATTTGATAAAAGTAGGTCCTTTGAGACTACTAAGCTATGAAATGAGAATTCTACCACACTCGAGGACATCAAGTCTCGCTGCTCCATTAACCCAAGTCTGAGTATTCATAGACCGATTGTCTTTCCTCCGTCGGAATTAAATGTTGAACCTTTAAGCCACGAACTGAGAAAGCCTCCTTTCAAGTCATTCAATGCCGCAATCTATAAGCATCCTACCATTACACTAATATTGTGCAATAGCAACCCACGAATCATCACAACAATCAGTGCCCAACCTTAAACCATAGGCAATACTGATACTGAGCTGAAACGACAGAATATCCTTCAGCAAGGAGACGACAGTGACTTGCTCGAATGCGCAGGGAGAAACATCCTGCCCACGTTTGTAGTACCACTACAACTCCTTGATGCCCAGTTGATACGAGCATTGAACATCGTATAAGAATGAGAAGGAAGGATATAAAGGCATAAGCCTCAAAGGAATCAAATTGCATGATGATGAATCAAGAATGGAAGTGCTCCTAAGAGCCCTATAGCCTCTCGAAGATAAGCACAGACGTCTCCGTACCGATCCGCAAGATTCTACTAGACTTGCTCATGACTCGTGAGACCCAAATGAACCTAATGCTCTGATACCAAGCTGTCATGACCAAAATTCACCAAAGGTCGTGATGCCGCCTAACACCACTATCAGGCAAGCTAAAAGTGAATGATTAACTTAATTACTCATTTTAGTACTTTTGAAATCGTAATTTTCATCATAAAAAGATTAAGAAGTAAAATTTACAGGGTAAATGGTGATATTTTCACAACTACAATACTGAACAACCCGTAAGCACCCACAAAATACGGTGTCACAAATGCATGAGCATCAACTAGGAAATATAATAAAATACAACATCTGTCTGGAATACAAATTAGACATGAGAACATAAATAACTCTAATGGAGACTCTGCATGCTGCGGATCGTAACATGAAATGCAGCTTATTGTAAGTCCCCGCAACATTCAGGCCTCTACACCCAAAAGACCACCGGACATATATGTACATGCACAAAAAAATGTGCAGCAAGTGTAGTATGAGTACATAAATCAAAGCGTACCTAGTAAGTATCAAGCCTAACCCCAGAGAAGTAGTGACGAGGGATCGACATCGACACTTACTAGTGGTCCAATAATATCAGGTATAGGAAAAAAGTAAATAAATATAAGGCAGAGTAAATAAAAGAAATAAACAAGTATAAATACGTGGTGCAACTCTCCTCTCCACAATAGACTCAAGCTCTCATTTAGCAAATTGCTCCTCAACCGGAGCATATATACATATATATAATGTACCTCACCAAATAGGCTGTTGTAATTCAAATCAGGAAAAAAACTCACAGATACACTAGCTTCTTGCCAAATATTACGCACGATTCCATGAGAATATTTTATAGAAATGTCGAGGCATACGGCCCGATCCTATCATAACTTATGCATTGCCGAGGGTCGAACACAAACCATAGATACATCTATTATATTTCCGAGGCGAACAACCCGCTTCCATGAGAGTGTGGTACATAATCCTGCCGAGACGAACAGCCCGATCCCATTAGAATAAGAAGCTTAAACGGGTCCTTGACCCCCACTCACGAATAAACGTGTGAGTTATAATAATTTTTAAGGAAAACCTTTCGATGAAAACGCATAGCGCGTAAGAAATCCGTAAGAGGACACAATTATTCCTTGGCAAATCATGAAACTCGTGAAATCTCTACAATAGCAAGTCTAGTCTCAAGTAATAATGTGAAGTAAAAGAATTTAATAGACAAAAGATAACTCAAATAGTACAATTATAACATGGCGTGAACCTTACTCTACCCGGACAATAACATGAATGTAGCTACTTACAGACTCTCATCACCTCGTGCGTATGTAGCCCCCGCAACAGGTAGCACATATCAATTACAACACCTATGGGTACTTTTCCCCTCACAGAGTTAGACAGGAGACTTACAGATAACAACACGATAGGGGTCTAGGAACTACTAAGGAAAATCAAGAAACGTGCGGATGCTAAAAGAAAATAAAGAAACGAAAAAGGCGGAAATTAAAGATAGATCGAATTCAAGAAAGAATTTCTTGAATTCAAGAAGTCTATTTTTGAAAGTTGATCCTAACAACAACAATTAGCTAATGAATAACTAATCGCCTTTGGTAGAGGTTAAAAACAAGAGATAGATTGTGAAAACCGACCCTTTAGAATAACAAGAACAACAATAAACCTAAAATTATCACCTTTCTTGAATACCTAGAAGTGATCTAAGATTTCGAAGAATTCATCTTACCACCTTAAGTTGAGTCTTGAAGGTTGAAGAATAAATCCAAGAGTAGCCACACCCAAGAGTGCAAGAAAATTCTCACAATTTTTATTGATAATAATCTGAATAATCTAAGTCTAAAAACAAAGAATACACCCCTTTATATAGATAGGGGTCACGAAATTCTACCAAAAAAATAAGTAAATAAAGTCCTAAACTACTTCGGATAACAAGTCCAACTACCTTAGGAAAAGAAAAATACTAAGAAGCAAAAATCAAGTCATTCTTGGAAAGTAATTCCAAAAAACTTAGAAAAAGGAAAAAATAATCTTAACTAAGTAGGAAAGCAATAAATATAGTCCCATAATATATGGAAATAAGTCCCAAACCAATCTTGGATAGAATCTTGAAAATCTTGAAGGAAATTTGCAAGCAACTTGGCACCAACTTGAACTCAACATCTAGCACGACTATTGTACCATTCTTGGACATCAAATAAGTCCTTTTTATGCTATAAAAACGTGGCTTTATGTAGGACTTCACGGGCTGCAAGTTTGGACACATTTTAGGTGTTAAAGTGGTCCAACAGTGGCTTGATTTAGACCTTCTTCAGAGGATATTTCTTTGGATCTAATCCACCTCTTATTGGACATGAATTTGGGCCATAAAATAATTATAACACCTAAATAACTCATATCCTTTATCCTTAAGCTTTTTCTCCTAACTAACAACTACTTTGATCGTTCCTGAAGTCCAATGACCTTGTTTTATAACTTTTTAGTCTGAGCTCTTGTTAAAGGCCCTCTTTGAGATTCCAAAGCTTCATCCTTGTCCTTGAATGAATTTGAGATTCCTAGGATGCTATCATTCCCCTCTTCTTGAAGAAAATTCGTCCTTGAATTTCGACCTCGCAAGAAAACGAAGAGAGGCACTAGAAAATGAAATCCACTTATCTGAAAAAATGGTAAGAATAAAACAAGATAGTGACCATGTGTCCACTTAACCCAATTAAGCCTAATAGGTGTAAATACTCCATTATAAAGAATATGGACATCATTATCCCAATAAAATTTATGCCTATTAAATTTGTCCCGTAAAAACCTCTCTTAAGGTAGTCAAAAGATGTGCATAACAATAAAATTACAAAAAATTGATCATGCATCTATTTAAAATAAGTATCTCTACCACATTTATCAAATAAGATACTTTTATGATATAGCCAAGTGTCAATTAAAAATCTCATGGATTCTTCTACATATAAGCTAATCAAAGAAGCACATAAATTCTCAAGAAGGTTAGAAGAACCCAAAATTTCCAAAATAAAAGTATCAATACATTCAAGCTCATGATTATAACTTTCTCCAATAATATTCGCAACATCAATGGATTTTAAACAATTTCTCAAACTATCACAGAAAGAGTCATAGATAGGTTGATGAAAGAATACTTGATCACAAGCGTCATAATAATCATGCATATCCTCTTTACTAGTAGCAAACACTTTTACAAGCTCACAATCAACATGACTTAAAGAATGACTCCCCATCACACAACAAAAATCATGTTCTAGCAATTTATCACATGAAAGTTCACTAGACACTTGAATAAGAGAAGAAAAAATATTTAAATCATTCACAAACCTCTTCTCATATATTTTTGTAACACCCCCGAAAAAAAATTTGAAGTACTTAAGTGCTATTAAAAAAGTTGACATGTGCTAATTATATTATTTTGTCTGCGAACAAGGACTATTAATATGATGGATATCAATTGGATATGATAATAAGTGTACGAGGCATATTATAAGTGATTTGGGGTCTAAGGAGAGGCCTAAGTCCAAGCCAAGTTGAAAATTTTCATTATAGACTAAAATTCTAAATGAGCACGCACAAGATCACATTTTGGACGAGAATATCTACATATATATAAGGTTTTATGTGATGAACAACCTATCAAATTAAAGTTCTTTGAGTCTAGTTTCTAACGCTTCAAACCGTTCATCATTTGGACATTTGTACAAAAAGTTATGATTGATTTACTGAATGCGGGTAATGCTGTGTTCTCGGGAAAGGTAAATCGTTGTTACCAAATGCGATTTATAAGTCGTATTCGACACCTGCGACTTACTTGGACAGATTACAAAATGCGAGTTTCAGCCATTTTTAACACATTTGGAGCTATGGAGCTCGGATTGAAGCGATTTTTGGGGCGATTTTCACCATATGGATTGGGATAAGTGATTCTAACTCGATTTTGGTTAAAATACATGAATCTATTGTTGTTTTTATCATGAAATTAGTAAATTGGGTTAAAATGGTAGAAATTCTCTATACCTTAGATTTAAGATTTGGAGGTCGATTTGTTGTTGGAATTTAGTAATTTTGGTATGGTTGGACTCATGGTTGAATGAGCGTTCATATTTTGTAACTTTCGTCGGATTCCGAGACGTGGGCCCCATAGGCAATTTTTGGGTTAATTTCGGATTTTGTTGGAAAATTACTATTTTCATATGGAATCAATTCCTATAATATGTATTGAATGAATCGAGTTAATTGTGACTAGATTCGGGACGTTTAGAGGCCGATTTGAGCGGCAAAGGCATTGCGGAGTAGGATTTTGCTTGGATTGAGGTAAGTAACGGTTATAAATCTGGTCCTGAGAGTATGAAACCCCGGACATTATGTCGTATGACTATTTTAGAGGTGACGCACATGCTAGGTGACGGGCGTGTGGGCGTGCATCGTAGGGATTGTGACTTGGTCTGTCCCGCGAGACTATGGAATCAATTGGCCTACTATTTAATACATGTTCCCTCTGTTTTCATAGAAATTGATTGTACTTCATGTTAGAAATCATGTTTAGGCCTTATGTGATCATTGTTGAGACCTGAGAGGTCGTGTACTTGCTGAATTAGCTGCTAAATTACTATCTGTACTCAGTCATAGCTTTTTTTGCTTATTATGCCTTTTTCTCTTACTATTTATTGTTGATACATGATATTACTTCTATTTGGGTTGTTTATATGATTTCTAAGAGTCCGAGAGACTGGAGAGATTGATGACTGAGTAAGGCCGAGGGCCTAGTTGTGAGATATTGATACTATAGCACGTGAGTTGTTCGTTCAGCACGTGAGTTGCCCGTACGGATCCAGATATTGATACTATAGCACGTGAGTTGCCCGTGCGGATCCAGACATTGATACTATAGCACGTGAGTTGTCTGTGCAGCATGTGAGTTATGCATGCGGATTCAGATATTGATACTATAGCACGTGAGTTGTCCGTGCGGATCCAAATATTATATTATAGCACGTGAGTTGTCCGTGCAGCACGTGAGTTGTCCGTGCAGATTATAGCGCTTGGGATGAAGGAGCCCCTCTAGGAGTCTACACACCCCCAATGAGCGCAGGTATATGATAGCACGTGAGTTGTCCGTGCAGTTTATAGCGGTTGGGCTGAAGGAGCCCCTCCGGAGTTTGTACACCCCCAGTGAGCTCAGGTACCTATTGAGAATGATTATTGAGGGCTGAGAGCTGAGTGATTGAGTTGTTGCCTTGAGAGGCCATATTTGTTTTCAGTTAATTGCTACACTTGGTTGCTATTTGTCCTTGTCGTACATATTTCTGGAATATTTGATATTCGGTTTATTTGAGTACGCACTGATGAGACTTAAACTATTAAATTGAAAGTATGACTACTCTTATTTGAAAGTTATTGAGATAACTCTATTGTATAGCTTGTCACTACTTCTCAGTTCCTTATTTATTTATATTACTTACTGAGTTGGTATACTCACGTTACCCCATGTACCTCGTGTACAGATCTAGACACTTCTGGTCACGGCGGTTGCTGATTTAGGAGTCAGACTCAGGAGACTATTGAGGTAGCTGCATGGCGTTCGCTGACCTTGACTCTCCTTTCCTTTCATGTTGTACTATTCTATATTTTCAGACAATGTTTTATCAGTCGGATGTTATTATCATTTAGATTCTCATGCACTCAGTGACACCGGATTTTGGGGATAGATTGTTTAGTACTTTTGGAGTTATATTCTGTTCTAAAAGGTTTTATTTAATATTAAATGCTTCCGCCTTTATTTAAAAGTTCTACTATATTGAGATGTTGAGTTGAGGCTTGCCTTGTACCACTATAGGCGCCATCACGACGGGTGAGATTTTGGGTCGTGACAAGTTGGTATCAGAGCACTAGGTTACATAGGTCTCACGAGTCATGAGCAGGTTTAGTAGAGTCTTGTGGATCGGTATGGAGACGTCTGTACTTATCTTCGAGAGGCTGCAGAACCCTTTAGGAAATTCCATGTTCTTGAATTTTTATCGTGCAACATTGATTCAGCTTGAAATGTAACTCTTTGAATTCCTTCCACGCATTCCTATGTGCGTATGAGCGCTCGGTATCAGCTGTGCATTGATGGCTTGTGATTCCCTGATCAAGGGGCGAGATGTGATTTCTGTGTGTGATGTTGGGCCAGTTTGGAGGCCTTGAGGCTAGGTTTTGTTTGTGGCTTGAGTACTGATATTTCGATTGTGTGAGCACGTGCATTTGGGACTTATATGTCCGTTTGTATCCTTACTGGTGGGATTTGTGACTGGATGATTAGGGGTGAGTATGATTTGATTGCGAGATATGTTCATCTAATTTGGATGTGACGAGAAGGATCTTTTCATGTTGTCTAATTGGGAGTGAAGTAGATTTCACTTTGTGATACGAGTTCAAACTCAGAAAGATTAAGTGATGGTGTAGTAGTTGTGGCTGTGAAAGGTTATGGAGAGATGTCAGTTTGAAGATAAGCATGTGGGTTATCACCTACGGGGTAAACTACGTATGTGCGATCATTATAATGTTGTGTGGAGAATTTTATTTACTACCAGTAGGGTATATGCATTGAGATGTGAATTTGAATTAGTCAAGAAAGTTCACCTGACCGTCACGAGAATGAAGGCGAGCTTAGTAGACGAATTGAGATACCATATAAATTGTGTTGCATGAATTGGGAAGAATTTGACTGAATATGGCTTTGAGCCAAGTGGGGGAGTCTGCTATCGATGAATTAATTACATGGTTATGTATTATGTTGGTTTCAGTTTGAGGCATACTTGTGAATTGATTGTGATTTGAGGAGATTGGGGTCGAAGATGACTCGAGTAAGAAATTTCTGGATACGAGGTATGTTATACTTTATGAAGATATGATAATCATGGAATGAGTAAGTTGTTATTTTGAAGAATGTAATACACATGAAGTATGAACTTGATTGATGATGTTAATACATGGTTACTTCTTTAGGTGTTTTGTGTTAATATGATATGTGTCTTTTGGCCATTTAGGCGGTACAATTTAAATTGAGCAGAGTAGATGACTCTTGAGAGAGTTCTAATGGATTCAAAAATGTATATGTAGCAATTGAAATTTTTTCGAATTTGTGTTCTATTATAATCAATTATTTACATTGAGATGGTATCGAAACTTGCGGTACTTCTATATGACTACAGATTCTGTATTCCAGTACAAGGGAGGTAAAAGAATGATTTTAAATTCACATAAGTTACTTTCAGAATGGGCGTTTTGGTTGTGGTACTTACGGGGATGTGTAAGAAGAATACAGTGGCTTATGGACCTTAGGGCCGTGTGGCTTTATGTTGGGATCTCTGGTAGCGAGCTTTGGGTAATGATCATGGTTTACTTATGATGTGGTGAGGCCCTATAGAGGTTTTGGTGGCAATATTCCTTGGTTTTGCAACCTACGTGACTTGGTCGAGTTAGAGGAATTCAGTTCCGACCGCTTGGTTATGTCCCAATAAATTTCAAGGTGTTCTTGATGGTTTCTGCCATGGTTTGATCCAGATATTTTCTACCGGTATGAGGGACATATCATGTATTGTGACTTCCTCCTGGATGGGAGCAAATGGAAGGTTTCTAATTGACTGGTGTGTAATTTGCATGTTGTGAGCACGTGATTTTTGCCCTATACGAATTACTCTCACAAATTCAAAACAAAACAATTTTTCCCATTGTTTGCAATTTTGTGGATTTTTGTGGTATTTTCTGCATTTGTTTGTGCATGTTATTTTATTTAATAAATGAAAAATACAAAAATATGTTGCATTTGCATTTTCGATTTAATTTCACATTTTTAGATTAATTATCAAATTAGTTGTTTTATAAAATGTGGAAAAATCACAAAAAAATATAACTTATTTTGCACTTTTTAATTTTAGTTTTGAATTTTGGTAGTTTTTCCTTTAATTTGATTTTTTAACTAATTGTGGTAATTGTTAGTTAGTTAATTAATTAAATATGGTAGGATTAATTTGATTTAGGAATTAGTTTAGGTTTTATTTTTATTTTTATTTTCTTTTTTTAAAAAAAGAGAGTAAAAACGAATATTGAAATAATTAAAAAGAAAAGAAGTGGGAGATCAGATTTTTGGGCTATTTCATCCTCAGGCCCAATTCAGAAACCCGTCCAAACCCAACCAAAGCCAGCCCAAACCGTCTCCTACCCGGTCCAGCCCCACCCCAACCCAAAACTGCGCCGTTTTGGCAGCCTCTGATCTGAGCCGTTGATTGTTTCTAATCCAACGGATGGGAACTGGGTTCCCTCTAATATTTATATGTCTGAATCACTCTCCCCCCTCCCTTTCATCCTCTCTCTCACCTCGTCCCTTCAGAGAATCCCCAAGAACCCTAGACGCCGCCCCCACTCTCCCACCGCTTTAGGCTGGCGGCGCCACCTCCAAACACCACCAAAATTACACCCCAAGACCACCACGACTCCCTCGTTCCAAATCCATGATTGTTTTCCCTCGAATCTTTTCCAGACCCGTCGAATCTGGGTTCGAAGGTGAACCCTAAAAATCCCAAATCGAGAAATGTTGAAATTTCTGGTCTAATTTGATTTTATTCGTGTGTTCTTGTTAAGAACACACGATTGACATCAAACTTAGCCAGAATTTGGATGATTTGAAGGCTCGTTATGATTCTTTGACTATCCTGGAGTTTCATGGTACTTTTTTTCTTCTCCTTTGGTTCTTCGTTCTGCCTTCTAATCCTTTCTCTTCCTCTCGATTCCTTCTTTTAGTTTTTTTTTAGTTTTTCCAGAATTGTTTATGCATGTTAGTCCTGCACCTTTTCTTTAATCAATGTGTTTAGGCCGTTAATTAACCTAGTTTTACTAATTTAGTTAATTCTAGGTAGTAAGTCATTTTAGGCTAACTTTTTAATTGTTGAAACATTTCAACATATGTGCTACAATTTGTTAATTAGATAAGGGCCTAGTTTGAGGCTAATTGGTTCTCTGAATTCGATTTTAGTTTTGGGTCAGTTCCAACTCATCTTGGTTCTGAACCATTGGGTCAAAGTTGACCCATGATCCGTTTTGATTTTAGGGGTTAATTTCATGGGTTATAGGGGTAATTTGGGGTAATTAGGCAGGGGAATCTCTTTGTAACTAACTAGGAAGATTCCATGAAGCAGGGTGGGGGGCTGTGTTGATAGTTTGATAATTACCTTAGGGGTAGTTAAGCAAAAAGGAAAATTAGCTAAGAATTTCTGAGTTAAAAAAAATAAAATTGGAAAGGGACTAAGGGGTAAAAACTAATTCCTGAATGCTGCCCTATTCCCTTGCCTATAAAGGCACCTTTTCTTGTCTTTCAAGACAGGACTTGAGAGATAAAAATTCTGAAAAATACCAACGGCTGAAAATCTAAAAATTGTTCTATTGATTTCTCTACTTTGAGTTTTGAAGTTTTCAATCACTAAAACATTTTCTGATTCTCTCCGAGATTGAAATGGTTTATATTTGGATTTCTGAAAGTTTTGGGTTGAATTCTATTAGGTGGTTACTGTTCCATTGGTTTCATAAGCTGATTTCACTGCTGATTGTTGATTGTTAAGTCTGGGTTAGCTTTTGGTTGTTGTTGTTCAAGGTTGATTCCTCATTTTCTGTTTGTTTGGCTTTCCAGGTATTTCCTTGGCCTTTTTAAGTGACATATGGAGTTCAAATCTGAAAACATGTAACCAAAGTGGAAGATCTAAGAATGAATCTCAACTTTATTGAATATCAGTCCCTGTTCAAATAGAGTTTGTCCCTGTCTTTGTGATAATTTAAGCTCTTTCATGGGTTGTCCATTCCACTGTGTTGATACTCTTATGTTTCATCTTCAAAAGTATGTTTTAGGCTTCTAGTTCATCATGTAGTTCTGTAATTAAGTCGAAGGATTTTGTATTTGAACATTTAAAAGATGTGAATGCTTCTGTAGTGTAGGCTTAAATCAGTTAGGGCATATCATGATGGTTTGGTTTAAATTAGTTTAAGTTAATGTTTGAATTCCAATTCATGATTAGTATGTAGCTTGATTACATTGCTTTAAGTTTGTTTTTGCTTTTTTTAGGATTTGGTTCTAAGTTTGCATAGTTTTGGGGGTTGTAATTCAAACAGGAAATCTCATGTTCGATGTTCATTGCATATTTAAGTTGGTTATGTATTGAATGTGGTACGAGAATGACTAATTAGTAGGTTCGAATCCCAGGTGTCTATTTTCTGTAAAAATATTTCAAAAGGATATACAACATGTCATTGGGGTTGAAAATTCAAAATCTTGCATTTACCTTATTATAATGTGTTGATTCATCGTTAGAGCTTTAATCAGGCTCCATTGATTCATTTGTGCCGGGTGTGAGGCAGGGATTCGATCCTTGGTTCGTGGGTTTGGGGGTATCTACCCACTCGTGAAATTTGGGCTTAACTTGGGCCTATATTCTGGGTTCACTTGGAGACAAGATAATGGTCTATTTGGGCCCTATGCGGTTTTGCTTTAAGCAAATTCACCGCTGGCCATCATGAGCCCAGATTGTTTTCAAATAATTGGATTTCCTTATACGCTGATCCCTTTAAATGTTAGTGTCAACGCTCGCTGAAGTAAGCTTTGTTTTTTTACGAATTCCCTATGGTTCTAGTCAATTAGCTAATCACTTTAATTAATAGAGGTGTGTTGTATTAGGCAACATAAATAGTTTATGACCCTCCATGATTTAGTTTGAATTCCCTTTAAAATTGGAATTGAAGCATGCCATGCCAAACAAAATCTCAAATGTGTGGCCCTCATTTAATTATTTCTTTTAGAATCCTTAGAACTCGAGCCTTGCCATAGCAAATTCCCATGGACCTCGCGAAGTTGCAAATGCGCAGTTGCTTTAGGCGCGTCATTTTAATAATCTACCTTCCTAAACTCGGGTGCGCATTTATGTGACCAAATCCAAATCTCAATGTTAGATAAGATGTGTTGCGTACTGCGGGTGCATTTATGTGACGCGGTTCGAAATATATTTTAAATAACATTGCAATCTTCCTAAAAAATGAATAAAAACGGTTTTAAAAGTAAAAATGCACATAGGTTCAAAAGTATTTAAAATCAAATAATAGGCCAATTATAATAGTTGAGCGACCGTGCTAGAACCACAGAATTCGGGAATGCCTAGCACCTTCTCCCGGGTTAACATAATTCCTTACCCGGATTTCTGTGTTCACAGACTGTAATACAGAGTCAATCTTTTTCTCGATTCAAAATTTAAACTGGTGTCTTGGGACACCATAAATTATCCCAAGTGGCGACTCTGAATTTTTAATAAAATGATCCCGTTTCGATTGTCACTTTAAGTTGGAAAAAGCTCCCTTATACCCCCCTTGTCGGGGTGTAGTAAAAAGGAGGTGTGACAGCTCTGGCGACTCTACTGGGGACAAGAACCCAAAACTTCTGGTTCATGGTTCAGAATTCGATCTTATATGAATTGTTATAGTTGGCTTTATTAATTATCTGATTTTGTTACATGTTTGGGTCTAATGTGCAAAATGTTGCTTTTACCGCTTTAATATTCTGTGAACTGTATATAAACTGCTACGAAACCCTTCTTCTCTATGAGTTTTCTAAATCATGGAGGAGTGTGCACTTCGTGTGACTTCTCTTCAGTTAGAGTCATATCCCAAATTTTAGAATGAGGTTCAGACAAGTTGCAAAGCCGGTGAAGCTTCTGTATTCCTGATACGTTGCCCCCCCTCGACTCAAGTTGTCCGCTCGGGTAAGCCAGGTCTAGAACAATAAACTCAGGTTTTAAATCTAGTATAACAAGACCTCATGCCGGATCCCTAGTAGGAACGTTTGCTTGCATCACGTACATTTGACTTTGAGTCTACATTTGACTTTGGAGACTCAACACAAGGGTTGGGTCTGTCTAGGACAGGTGTACCAAAAAATGAAAAGACCATCCTGATGCATCTTACTTGCTACTTGTGCATTTATTTGATTTAGATTTGCATGCTGTCCGGCTTTTGAATAATGGGAGAAAGTTGGAAAAAAAGAGAATAGCAATGTGAGGGTTAAGTGAGTTAAATCACCTGTTTTGGAAAAACCAATGTTCAAATGGTACTGAAACTCTGCCGAATTTTTTTGAGAAAAATGAAAAAAAAAAGAAAAGGTTTTGTTTTGAAAAATAGTTGGTTTTATTTTATTTGCCCGAACTACGCCAGTTTGATTCTCACCGGATGTGGGACACGTAGGCAACCCCCATCGGGTCCAACTTCCTTTTTTGCAAAAATAGCTCAAAAGGCATCAAAATTTTCTTACTTTGTTAGAAATAAGTAAGGTGAAGCCATTCTTGTTGAAAATAGCCGAATGTCCTCAAAAGGACACCGGAAGGCTATTTTTGCAAGAACAGTCACCTTTCATTTTGGCCGGTTAGCAAGCACAACCTTAAAATCTTTCCCCGGAAGTGCTGAAAGGCCGTATTTGCAAAATCGGGTTTTATTTTGAAATGAAAATTTGAAAAGAAAAGAGAGAAAAACAGTGTTAACTTTGTTTTTGAGTCAAATGAGTCTTGATTTTGCTTAATCACCCTAATAAATGTGCAGAATGAGCACAAGTCAAAGTTTGCCAATAACGGTCATGAACAAGATCCCTTTGGAGTTGCATATGTGGTGGGAGGATCTGGGTAAATCAGAGCAAGATAAGATCAATCTACATTTGGGAGGCCTCACTGGGTTGTTGAAGATAAAGCCTAGAGGAGACATCATAAAGGCGTTGGTTACGTTTTGCGACCCAGCTCACAACGTCTTGCATTTCTCAGATTTTGAACTCACACCCACCTTGCAAGAGATAGCAGGTTATATGGGAAGTACTGAAGGTTTGAGGCATAAGTATCTGATCGCTCCAAGAGCCGTTAACTCTCACAAATTCATGGATTTTCTAAAAATAAGCAAGGGAGTCCCGTACTCCGAGTTGGAGAATGGTTTTTCCATTCTACGTTTTATATATCAGAGGTACGGGCATATAGGAGGATTCAACAACCTAGAAAACGGGGTTTGTAGCAAAGGGAACCGAGCAAAATGGGATGAGCATAGGCGTTTCGCTTTCATGGTAGCTTTCTTGGGCCTCGTGGTGTTTCCCCGAAAATATAGGAATATCGATCTGCGGGTGGCTGGAGTCGTCAAAGTCTTGATTACCAATGCCAAGAGCACCCTTGCCCCTATGATAGTATCTGAGATATACCGAGCTCTCACAGTTTGTAAAGCTGGGGCAGATTTCTTCGAGGGATGCAATTTGCTACTGCAAATGTGGATGATCGAACACCTGTGTCACCGCCCTCAGTATATGAGTTATGGGTCCATAGAGAAATGTTGCATTGAAGATTTTGACACAAGGATTTCAGGGTTCAAGTTACCAGAAGGGTTTGGAGATTGGGTATCCCGCCTGCGCTCCATCATTTTAGGGCAAATAGAATGGACACTGGGTTGGCTTCCTATTGAAGAAATTGTGTATATGCCCGTCACTGGTCCTTACTTCCTCCTAATGGGTCTTCGAGGCATTCATCCTTACACTCCATACCGGGTGATGAGACAGTTCGAAAGGTGTTAGGTGATGCACCCAGATGAAGATCTTAGTGTTTATGCGGTCGAGGTTAGCTCCGACGGTCAATTTCATGAAGAAACAGTTCGTTCTATTTGGAATGAGTGCCAGTATTTGACAGCGAACACTCGAGTGCGTGACCTATCTAGAGGCGAGGTCTCACCCGCCTATCTTGCCTGGTATAGAAAGAAGAACACCACAAGGGCTGAACGTGAAAGACCAACCAAAAAGCCTCACATTCGGGAATTCATTGAGGTGTCGCAAGAACAGTGGGCTTGGTTGGCCAAGGAGAATGATTACAGGGCTACAATAGGAAAACTGGAAAAGCAAGTCAGGGATCTCCAATTCGAGAATAGTTTGCAAGCTGCGGCGTATGAGGGCGAAAAGAAAAAGCTAGCCAAAGAAAACGAGGCCCTTCGAGCCCATATTCGAGAAATGAAAATAGCAGCTAAAAACCCCACCAGAAGTGCAAAGGATGAAAAGCTTATAAATAACCTCAGGCAGAAGGTGGATGAGTATGGTTTTGATTTGAACAAAGCAGAGGGTGAACTAAATAGGGCTCGAACAAAGTTGGCTAAAAATGCGGAGGAACGAGAGTGCTTGGTTAAACAGTTAAAAGAGAAATATGACAATGAGGTTGTGGGGTTGAAGAAAAGGGTCACTATTTCGGAGAACAAAATGATCAAGCAAGCAAAAGACTTTAAGGCAGAAAGAGAACACTGTTATGAAACAATGGCATAGTTAGAAAGAGATTTGCAACAACTTCAAGAACAGAATCATGTAGCTGAGCAAACTTTGGAAGCTAGGGCCCAGCAGATTGGGCGTTTGTTGCAAGAAAAGGGTGTCATAAGAGAAAGGGTCAGAAGGATCGTCGACTACATCACAATGAAATGTAGTAGGTGTGAGGACATGACTAGATCCATGTTCTTTGCCACTGTAATGACCTTTGTCCGCCAGATAATGGAGGATCTCTACCATCTTCAAGGGGATTTGGCGCGTAGGCCCGTGACGAGACCGCATGATGTCCCGCGGGCCCCAGGAGCATTTGAGGCATTGATATATTCATGATTTTTACTCGAGTCTGTATTTACTTTCTGTTAGAGTCTGTTAGTATATTTTCGAGTCTGTGTTTTCATCTTTTTGTTGGAGTCTCGTAGTTTCCCTTTCGAGTCTGTTAGTTTTATGTTTAAATTTGGTAGTATGAGTCATTGTAACCAAAACTGTTTTATTTTACGAAAAAATTTGAAAATCCCAAAATATTTTATTCATTCCTAGAACTACGCTTGGTCTGATTCATGCAGGGTCATGATATGTAGGCAATCTCCATAGGATTCGATCATAACCAAAAGAAAAGAAAAAAAAAGAAGAGAAAAGAAGAAAAAAAAGAGAGGAAAAACAAGAAAAGAAAAGAGAGAAAAATAAGAAACCATGGGGAGGAAACAATGGCAAAACAAGAGAGAGAAATGAGAGGATAAAAACAAAAAGAAATCATGCATAGAAAGGCATGAGTGAAAAGAAAGGAGAAGAAGTTGCAAATGGAAATAAGGAAAAGCCGGGATGACGCAAACAACCGATCAAATGCATAATAGAAACGGTTAACTACTTAGGTGCATTCATTCCCCAAATGTGTGGTTGCCTATTTGTTAAGCTCTAATCACTAACAAGTTTGTTGTTGACAATTCAGCATAGAAAGGTGGTTGGTTTGTGGTTCCCGAAGTAGTAACTCCTCTCCGCAACATAAATTCAAAAGGCAATGGCGGACAACAACAAAATTAGGTTGGTTGATACTGGTGCCCGAAAGCAGTTGGTTGAACGGGACCCTGGTTTGGATGATGAGGTAAGGATGTTAAGACAACACATGACGGACATGTATCATGCTTGGATGACTGGGAAGGCACCACCCCCGCCACCTTCTAGCTTCCTAAATGCTACCCTTACCCAAACACCGGTCGCAGTGCCAGATGATCCCCCATACTCTCCAGATCCACCCGCTTATCATGGCTTTCCCAACCACCCTAGCAGCTCCATCACTCATCTTCCAATTATCTTTCCCGAAAATTGTCCTCCTGTCTTATCCACCATCCCCAACAATGAACACCCACTCAAAGCTCACAATGCCCAATATTACCCCTCAGAGGTTGCCCACAAGGTTCCCAACTCATACAAGCAGGGCCCGCGGAATGAGCCTCATGTTGAAAATGAAAAGTTTACAGGAAGAAAAGGGCGAGATGGGATACCCAGGAGGCTGAAAGGCATAGAACAGTCCTTAAAGAACAAGCAAGGAATGGGAGACCAGGGTAGCAAGTCTTACAAAGAATTGTCTATGTCCCCCGACGTTCGTCTGCCTGCGGGGTTTAAAGTGCCAAAGTTTAACTTGTATGATGGGTGTGGAGATCTGGTAGCCCATTTGAGGGATTATTGTAGTGAAATGAGAAATGTTGGCGAGAAAGATGATTTGTTGATGGCGTATTTCAGTGAGAGCCTGACTGGGGCAGCTTTGGAATGGCATAATCGTCAAGATGTTGGTAAGTGGCCTACATTGGGTGACATGGCTCAAGATTTTGTTCGGTGCATTCAATACAGATCAAGTGTTACCCCAAACCGCTCCTCTCTATCTAAAATGGAAAAAAAGCTGGAGGAAATCTTTAGGGAGTTTGGGCTCAAATGGAGGGAGCAAGCTGCTCAAGTCATTACACCGATTGGTGAAAAAGAAATGATTGAGCTTTTCCTACAAGCCCAAGGGCCCACCTACTTCAGTCATTTGATCCCGACCTTGGGTAAGCCTTTCAATGATGTGTTAAAAATGGGGGAGATGATAGAAGAGGGAATCAAGTCAGGTAAAATCATGAGTTATTCGGCATTGAAAGATGCTACGAAAGACATTTAGAACATCCCAGTAAGTTTGGGTGGAAGAAAGAGAAACAGAAAAGATGATCCGATGGGCCTTCTTGCTCAACACTTCCAGTCCCGACATCGTCCTTGTGGATATCCTTGTGCACCAGATGACCCCCCCCCCAATGCTACTTCTCTCCACAGAATTCCCAAAGTCTTACATCACTTTCCCAGTACCCAGCTCCACAAAATGCCTATCTACCCCCACGAGCCTACCGAAACCCCCTAGATCAGGTTTTCGGCCCAATCAAGCATTTAAGAATGAGAGGTTACAGAAGAAGAAAACCTTCACTCCATTAGGAGAGTCATATGCCAGTCTGTTCCAGAAGCTAAGGAAATTGGACAAGTTGAAGCCGACCCAGATAAAAATGCCAAACCCTCTTCTAAAGAAGTTTGATTTTTCTCAAAGGTGCGCATATTGCTCAGATGCCCCGGGTCATGACATAGAGAAGCGTTGGAATCTGAAGAATACGATTCAGAAGCTTATTGATGCAGGCAACATTGTCGTGCAAAATCCAGATGCAGCAGACACCAGCCAAAGTCCATCACCTGTGCACAATGAGACGCATATGGTGGGTATAATTTATTTGGAAAGAGAATGTGAGAATTCTTCTGGGAGCCTCGAAGGTCCATGTGCTACTAAGCTTTCAACGCTATCAGAGTTTGATCTTAAGAACGAGCCGGCAAAAGGAACCCAAAAGCAATTTGTTAAAAACAATGTGATGAAGACTTGTGAAGGTCCTAGTATTGTTGATGCAGAATTCAATGGCTAAGATACCGTGCTTGGTAATTGGAAAGACGCTCCATTTCTTGGTCGGGCGGAGAAGAGTTTTGGTAGTTTAGTTTGTTGTCATTTCTGTTGTCCGGGTTATTTCAGGGTTGTAATCCGGATATTGTCTTGTGACTCAAACACTTCTATCCTTTTATTTTGTCTAGTTCCTTTAGTCGTAGTATCTCGTTTCGTGTTATCTAGGTTTGTTTTAGGGTTGTACCCTAGTTTATTTTGCTTGTTTTGTTGTTCAAACCCTTTCACCGTCTATCTAATGCAATTCTCTGTTTTCTGCTATTTCTAGTCATTTTTTTTAGTTCTCTTCTCCTTTTACAGTTCTTTTCATGATAGTTCTAGTGACATGACATGCACAGCATAATTCTCAGCCTGATCTTTAAAAGTCAGCTTAGTCAGGAAGCAATGAAACAATTTTGAAGATGATGGGGACATTTGAGGGAAATAAGTAAAGGCATTGTGAGATCATTTCATGCCCAAATTATGTGAAACTGGGGCAGATAGAACATAAAGAAACCTTATTAAAATGCATCATGCCGCATCAAGTTGAAGCTAAAGGCAAGTTTGCCCAAATTGACAGAGGCCGTTCGTGGTTATGAGAGTGGGGGTGTTGTCCAAAGGTGCTTTGTAGTTAATAGATGCAGAAGACGAATGTGTGTATATGGTTATCAAATCTAGTACAATCAAAAGATGTTACAAATGTTTTCCTTAGTTTGTTTAATTGTGTAGTTTGCACTTGGCATGTTTTGGAGATTGGAATGACGAAGGCATTTTGTTCTGCTATCTAAACACTTTATCCTTCGTTACTCCTTTGAGCCTTATTTATTTTCTTTCATACTCCTCTTTCAGAATCAGTAGCAAAGATCAGAAACGCAAGCGTGAAAGATAAGTAAAGGAAAAAAAGAAAATAAAAAAAAGAAAAAGAGAGAAAAAGAAGAAGAAAAGGAAAAAGAGAAGAAAAAGAAAAAGAAAGAAAGAAAAACAACAAAACAACAACAAGAGAAAAAGAAGAAAGAAAAGAAAAGAGGAGAAAGAGGAAGAAAAGGAAAGAAAAATCACAACAACAAAGTAATTCCTATGACATGAACTACGTTCGACCTGATTCCTTTTAAGAATACGTAGGCAGTCTCACAGTTCGGTCCCATCAAAAATAAAAATTCAAAAGTCCTCAAGCAAGAAACTGGGGCAGAAGTTGTGGTTCTTGTAAGAAATCCGATTCTGAAAGTTGTAATCTTGAACCCAAATGAGTTGTTTTGAGCCTTTTGATACCCTTTCTTTCTAACCCCATCCAAAAGCCCACGTTACGGTCCAAAGAAAGACCTTCCGATCAGTCTTCAAGAGAAACCAAGGCTAGCAAGTAGAGGTGAATCATATTAGGGGTAACACTCCAATCCAAACAAGGGAAATGAAATACGAGAGAGTCTTATTGATGAAAACCCTCACGGGTACCGCAAGGCGATGAAAGCCAAGAAAAATCAAAATGAGAGAGTCTTATGGGTGAAAACCTTCACGAGCACCTTGAGGTGACTATAAGTTGAGAGAAAGAACAAAATGAGAGAGGCTTGATGGTGAAAACCCTTCGGGCACTACAAGTCAAATAAGGATTGTGAGTCAAATTGGATAATTGAAGCATTGAAGCCCAGTTTCACGATTTAAGGATACAACAAGAGTTGAACATCAGACTTGCTTAATAGAATAGGCCTCAGGTGCATGTCATGGTCATTAGAGTTGGTATCCACATCTGATAGGTTTCTATTTTGTAGTTTTCTTGTTAGGAATCATCTCTTTCCATTATCCTTTACTCTGTTCCTTTTGTCTTGTTTACTTCCTCTTCCTGAGCCTGTGTGGTCAGAACAAGTGAGAAATGACTCCAAAATCTGCCACCAGCTTTCCAATTGCACAAAATGGGATCGGCTAGCACATCAAAGTGTCATAAGTCAGGAAAGAACAACGAGCGCACTGAGTTGGTAACAATCAACATGCTTTGGGAGTCGCGTGAAACACAAAGGTCCGGTACATATCATTTCATGAACAATGCACAGATGGAGGGTGTATGGTGAACGGATCAAAGGTATTTTCTGTGATAAGATTGACAAAAAGGGGTGGTAAACTAGCGACGAGCAAGATCTTCCAAGCAGAAATCAAAGTTATCATAGCAAGTGAGGTAGCAGTAGACCTCAAGGCCAGGGCCATAGGTTTAAGTCAAGAAAGAACAGCATACGCATGAGGGGGTGGCAAGTGTCGTGCTTCGAGATTTATGTGAGACACAAAGGTTTGGTAAATGTCAGTTCATGAGCAATGTGACAGATGGAGGATATTGGGTCTGAATGAAGAAGAGGTATTTTCCGTGATAAGGGTGACAGAGAAAGTGATTAGTCAATAAACAAGCAAGGTCTTCGAGTGGAAATCAAAGTGATCATGGGAAGTGAAGGAGCAATCGCCCTCAAAGTCAAGCCACAAACCAACCACCATATTTTTAAACTGACAAGATTTTTCTTTAATTGAAACAGGGGCAGAAAATTTTGTTTGTTTCGGAGAAACCCTCCGTAGGGAAAAGTAAGCACCAGACAGGTTTGACCGTAAATTTTCAGGACCCTCCTGGAAAATGGGACCTAGTTTAAAATTCAAAACAATCATGAATAGCAAAATCTAGCATAAATGTACCCCCAAAGGAATATAAATTGGTCTCAAAGTTTTCATTCTTGAGATAGGATTCAATTAGGAGTTGTCAGGATCCTCCCGAATAATGGGACTTAGCTTTAAGACTTCCATTGGATAACAAGATTTAGCGTAAGCTCTGTTGTAGGGTAGTGTAATTCAGCCGTAAAAATTGTCACTTTTGAGATAATACTTAATTTTTGATTTTCAGGACCCTCATGGATAATGGGGTATAGTTTAAGACCCTCTTAGATAACAAGATTTAGCGGAAGTCACACCTTTAGAAGCTATAACTTAGATTTAAAATTGTCGTTTAATTAAGAGTTGTCAGAATCCCCCCTGGATAATGGGACCTAGCTTTCAAAATCTTAATAATATTTGGTAACATGATTCAGTTTAACATTGACATATGTGCCCAGCTACCAAACCGGGGCAGAAAATTTTCTTTGTTTTGTCTATTTTTGTTGAAATTAAGCACCCACTTGGAGAACAGGGAGAAGCAGTTCGAGTTCAGCAATCAAGCGCCCACCTGGAGAGCACGGGAATACAGTTCAAGTTCAGCAGCCAGGTGCCCACCTGGAGAGCACGGGAATACAATTCAAGTTCAGCAGTCAGGCGTCCACCTGGAGAGCACAGGAATACAATTCAAGTTCAGCAGTCAGGCACCCACCTGGAGAGCACGGGAATACAATTCAAGTTCAACAATCAGGTGCCCACCTGGAGAGCACGGGAATACAATTCAAGTTCAGTAGTCAGGCGCCCAGCTGGAGAGCACGGAAATACAGTTCAAGATCAGCAGTCAAGCGTCTACCTGGAGAAAGGGAAAGCATCTCAGAGTACAATTTGAGTTCAGCAATCAGGCGTCCACCTAGAGAAAAAGGAAAACATCTCAGATTACAATTCAAGTCGGCAACAAAGGGACTTCACCGGGAGAATACAAGTCAACAAGGCAACAAGGATCACAAGATTAAGTTTGAAGATATAGATAGGGCTTTTGTAATTCATAGATCATAGTTTAGTCTAGCTTATTTTTATTTTGTCATGGTGTAATAAGGGGTTCAGTAAGCAGTAGTAGCAGCAGCAACAACAGTGAAATCACAGCTTCATGGTAGTCTCAACTACCAAAACTTCACGAACTACACTGACCTGATTCCTTTATAGACAAGGATATGTAGGCAACCTCAGAAGCAGGGTGCGGTCAAATCTTTCAAAAAGTGCTTCACACAGAGTATTCAAACGGGCAAAAATCACTCGTATATGCTCACTTTATCTTTGCACGAAAACTCTTCGTGTTTCCGAGCAAAGAGGGACAACTGTGAGCACGTGATTTTTGCCCTATACGAATTACTCCCACAAATTCAAAACAAAATAATTTTTCCAATTGTTTGCAATTTTGTGGTATTTTTTGCATTTGTCTGTGCATGTTATTTTATTTAACTAATGAAAAATACAAAAATATGTTGCATTTGCACTTAGAATTTAATTTCACATTTTTAGATTAATTATCAAATTAGTTGTTTTATAAAATGTGGAAAAATCATAAAAAAAAATATAACTTATTTTGCACTTTTTAATTTTAGTTTTGAATTTTGGTAGTTTTTCCTTTAATTTAATTTTTTAATTAATTGTGGTAATTGTTAGTTAGTTAATTAATTAAATATGGTAGGACTAATTTGATTTAGGAATTAGTTTAGGTTTTATTTTTATTTTTATTTTCTTTTTTTTTTAAAAAAAAAGAGAGTAAAAAAGAATATTGAAATAATTAAAAAGAAAAGAAGTGGGAGATCAGATTTTTGGGCTATTTCATCCTCAGGACCAATTCAGAAACCCGTCCAAACCCAACCAAAGCCAGGCCAAACCGTCTCCTACCCGGTCCAGCCCTACCCCAACCAAACACGACGCCATTTTGGTAGCCTCTGATCTGAGCCGTTGATTGTTTCTAATCAAACGGACGGGAACTGGGTTCCCTCTAATATTTATATGTCCGAATCACTCTCCCCCCTCCCTTTCATCGTCTCTCTCTCAGCCTCGTCCCTTCAGAGAATCCCCAAGAACCCTAGACGCTGCCCCCACTCTCCCACCACTTTAGGGTGGCGGCGCTACCTCCAAACACCACCAAAATTACACCCCAAGACCACCACGACTCCCTCGTTCCAAATCCATGATTGTTTTCCCTCGAATCTTCGCCAGACCCGTCGAATTTGGGTTCGAAGGTGAACCCTAAAAATCCCAAATCGAGAAATGTTGAAATTTCTGGTCTAATTTAATTTTATTCGTGTGTTCTTGTTAAGAACACACGATTGACATCAAACTTGGCCAGAATTTGGAAGATTTGAAGGCTCGTTATGATTCTTTGACTATCCTGGAGTTTTCATGGTACTTTTTTCTTCTCTTTTGGTTCTTCGTTCTGCCTTCTAATCCTTTCTCTTCCTCTCGATTCCTTCTTTTAGTTTTTTTTAGTTTTTCTAGAATTGTTTATGCATGTTAGTCCTGCACCTTTTCTTTAATCAATGTGTTTAGGCCGTTAATTAACCTAGTTTTACTAATTTAGTTAATTCTAGGTAGTAAGTCATTTTAGGCTAACTTTTTAATTGTTGAAACATTTCAGCATATGTGCTACAATTTGTTAATTAGATAAGGGCCTAGTTTGAGGCTAATTGGTTCTCTGAATTTGATTTTAGTTTTGGGTCAGTTCCAACTCATCTTGGTTCTGAACCATTGGGTCAAAGTTGACCCGTGATCCGTTCTGGTTTCAGGGGTTAATTTCATGGGTTATAGGGGCAATTTGGGGTAATTAGGCAGGGGAATCTCTTTATAACTAACTAGGAAGCTTCCATGAAGCAAGGTGAGGGACTGTGTTGATAGTTTGATAATTACCTTAGGGGTAGTTAAGCAAAAAGGAAAATTAGCTAAGGATTTCTGAGTTAAAAAAAAAAAATTGGAAAGGGACTAAGGGATAAAAGCTAATTCCTGAATGCTGCCCTATTCCCTTGCCTATAAAGGCACCTTTTCTTGCCTTTCAAGGCAGGACTTGAGAGATAAAAATTCTGAAAAATACCAACGGTTGAAAATCTAAAAATTATTCCATTGATTTCTCTGCTTTGAGTTTTAAAGTTTTCAATCACTGAAACATTTTCTGATTCTCTCCGAGATTAAAATGGTTTAAATTTGGATTTCTGAAAGTTTTGGGTTGAATTCTATTGGGTGGTTACTGTTCCATTGGTTTCACAAGCTGATTTCACTGCTGATTGTTGATTGTTAAGTCTGGGTTAGCTTCTGGTTGTTGTTGTTCAAGGTTGATTCCTCATTTTCTGTTTGTTTGGCTTTCCAGGTATTTCCTTGGCTTCTTTAAATGACATATGGAGTTCAAATCTGAAAACATGTAACCAAAGTGGAAGATCTGAGAATGAATCTCAACTTTATTGAATATCAGTCCCTGTTCAAATAGAGTTTGTCCCTGTCTTTGTGATAATTTAAGCTCTTCATGGGTTGTCCATTCCACTGTGTTGATACTCTTATGTTTCATCTTCAAAAGTATGTTTTAGGCTTCTAGTTCATCATGTGGTTCTGTAATTAAGTCGAAGAACTTTGTATTTGAACATTTAAAGGATGTGAATGCTTCTGTAGTGTAGGCTTAAATCAGTTAGGGCATATCATGATGGTTTGGTTTAAATTCGTTTAAGTTAATGTTTGAATTCCAGTTCATGATTAATATGTAGCTTGATTACATTGCTTTAAGTTTTTTTTTGTTTTTTTTTAGGATTTGGTTCTAAGTTTGCATAGTTTTGGGGGTTGTAATTCAAACAGGAAATCACATGTTCGATGTTCATTGCATATTTAAGTTGGTTATGTACTGAGTATGGTACGAGAATGACTAATTCGTAGGTTCTAATCCCAGATGTCTATTTTTAGTAAAAATGTTTCAAAAGGATATACAGCATGTTATTGGGGTTGAAATTTCAAAATCTTGCATTTACCTTATTATAATGTGTTGACTCATCGTTAGAGCTTTATTCAGGCTCCATTGATTCATTTGTGCTGGGTGTGAGGCAAGGATTCGATCCTTGATTCATGGGTTTGGGG